>NC_091957.1:35464299-35813049 GCF_031021105.1 Erythrolamprus reginae
TAATAATAATAATAATAATAATAATAACAACAACAACTTATTAGATTTGTATGCCGCCCCTCTCCGAAGACTCAGGGCGGCTCACAACAATAATAAAACAGTGTGACAATGTAAACAAATCTAATATTAAATAAGCATCTAAACACCCCATCATTTAAAAACCATGCAACACATGCATACCATACATAAAACTATAAAAGCCTGGGGGAGATGCCTCAATTCCCCCATGCCTGGCGATATAGGTGGGTCTTAAGTAATTTGCAAAAAACAAGGAGGGTGGAGGCAGTTCTGATCTCTGGGGGGAGTTGATTCCAGAGGACTGGGGCCGCCACAGAAAAGGCTCTTCCCCTGGGTCCCACCAGACAACATTGTTTAGTCGACGGTACCTGGAGAAAGTCAACTCTGTGGGACCTTATTGGCCGCTGGGATTCGTGCGGCAGAAGATGATCCCGGAGATATTCTAAAAGGCTATTAACTAGGCTTAAACAAGGTTCCAACTGCCCCTGTTAATGTATTGGATTATTGTCATATACTGTTTTATTACTGTTGTTAGCCGCCCCAAGTCTACGGAGAGGGGCGGCATACAAATCCAATAAATAAATAAAATAAATAAATGAAATTGCCCCCCTGTGGGGAACCTGGGCCCTATGTTGGGAACCTGGGGTCTAGCTTGATCCTAGGCATTAAGATCCTTAATGGGGGCTAAAACGTATGAAGAACAGTTGCAGGAACTGGGCATGGCTAGTTTAATGAAATGAGGACCAGGGGAGACATGACAGCAGCCTTCCAATATCTCAAATGTTGCCACAAAGAAGAATGAGTCAACCTATTCTCCAAAGCATTTTAGGGTACAACAAGAAGCAATGGCTGGAAGCTGAACAAGGAGAGAAGCAACTTAGAACTAAGGGGAAACCTCCTGACCATTAAAACAATTAACCAGTGGAACAACTTGCCTCCAGAAGTTATGAATACTCCAACACTAGAGGTTTTTAAGAAGATGTTAGGTAACCATCTGTCTGAAGTAGTGTAGGGTTTTCTGCCTAAGCAAGGGGTTGGTCTAGAACAGTGTTTCCCAACCTTGGCAACTTGAAGACATCTGGACTTCAACTCCCAGAATTCCTCAGCCAGCAAATGCTGGCTGGGGAATTCTGGGAGTTGAAGTCCAGATGTCTTCAAGTTGCCAAGGTTGGGAAACACTGGTCTGGAAGACCTCCAAGGTCCCTTCCAACTCTGTTGTTGTTGTTGTTATTGTTATTATTATACAGAATTTTTGGGTTCAATTGCGGTCATAATAAGTTGAGGACTACTGTATACTGTGGGTACAACTGGTATACCAGCACATATAGATTAGGCTTCATTGAGAATGAAAGAACTAGGGGCATTCTTTAGAGGGGATGCATTTATTCAGAATAGACAATTTCCCATTTTCCAGAGGAAGAAATATTCATTCACAACATTACCATTTTATTAGGTTTCTACTTCCTCAAGCTGCTTTCTGATCTGTATTGCAGAGCAAGAGAGCTCAGCAACTTTGCAATACCTCTAAATACTCTTAAAAAAATGGAGGGCTTCATATATAAGTTAAAATAAATATGGCATTCAGTTCCAGTCTTCGCAATATAAATAAGATATTGAGACTTTGGAAATAATGCAGAGAAAAGCAACAAAGACCGTTAGGGGGCAGAGGCCTAAAACATATGAAGAAAAGGTTGCAGGAATTGGGTATGTCTAGGGGAGACGTGATAGCAGTGTTGCAATATTTGAAGGGCTACCACAAAAATGAGAGAGGGGTGTGTGTCAACCTATATTCCAAAGCACCAAAAGGCAAGACAAAAACAATGTAAGGAAGCTAATCAAGCAGAGAAGCAGCCTAGAACTAAAGATAAATTTCTTAACAGTGAGAAAAATCCACCAGTGGAATGGCTTGCCTTCAGAAGTTGTGGGCGACAGGAGTCTTTCAAAAGGAGATTTGAATGGATAATCACTTATATGAAATGGTATAAGATCACCTGCTTAAGCAGGGGGCTGGACTAGAAGACCTCCAAGGACCCTTCCAACTCTATTATTCTATGTTCTATGTATGTATGCACTATATCTGAAAATACAGAAAAAAGATATTTGAATATTCAATTCAATTCAATTTATTAAGATTTGTATGCCGCCCTTCTCCGAAAACTTGGGGCGGCTCACAGAATAAGTATAAAACAAAGCACCCTATATAACACTCAGTCAGGCAATCCAATCCAATCACACCATACATCACATTTATTGATCAGAGGGGCAAGGTCTAATTGTCCCAAGCCTGGCGACATAGATGAGTCTTAAGACTCTTGCGGAAAGCGAGGAGGGTGGGGGCAGTACGAATCTATGGGGGGAGCTGGCTCCAGAGGGTCAGGGCCCCTACAGAGAAGGCTCTTCTCCTAGGCCCCACCAAATGGCATTGTCTGGTTGACGGGACCTGGAGAAGGCCAACTGAGGGATCTAACCGTCCGCAGGGATTTATGAAGCAGTAGGCGGTATGTTGCTAAAAATAGACTCAAAATACAATACAGTATTGCAATACTCTAGTACCAGGTTTTTTTTTTCCTGAACTGAAGATTGCTTTTAAATAACCACATCAATGGGGAAAAAAGTAGATGACCTGGGAAAAGTTACACTTTTAAATTAAATCCTCGCTAACACCACTTTTCATCATAGATCTTTTTTCTGAGAACATCTATAGGTCTGAAATGTGATGATCCCAGAGTAATTTGGGATCATGAACAAGTTGTTAGAAGCCAACACTTACTTTGTGTAAGGTAAGTGAATACCTGACAAAATAAAATGACAGCACTGGAGACACACTGAAACCCATGGGTACTGGATCATTATTAATCTCCAAAGTAAACAAACCACACATCTACATATTGGCCTCCTCCAAAAGTTAAGATGGCATTATGATTCCCATCCATTGTATTATCAATGGAACTAAACCATCTCCATTCTGATTATGGTTTATTTTCCAACACTGCCATATTGTGACACTGCAGAAAATCTCAGGCACTCTCTATTCCTTCTCCCTATGAAGATTCCACGGTCAAAGCTGATATACAAATATCAATAGAAACACCAGATCCCCCTAATAGTAAAAGCTTAACTTTATGTTATATTCAACATGCATGGTATAAACATTTAATATAATGCTACAATGAGGAGGAATAATTTATTGTGGGATCAGAAGACACAGAGAAGGTACATTTAACCCTCCACTTCCAAGTTAGTTAATGAAAATAGCAATTACATTTCCATATCTGTATGAAAATCAGTGTCCCTGTACTTATTTCTTGAAACTGAGCATTCCACTTTCCAAAAATGGTGCATTTGATGTTATGTAAAATATAATAATCTAATAAATAATAATAATAATAATAATAACAACAACAACTTGAATCTTTTCAGAGAGGAAGAAACTTTCAAATTAATTCTTATATGAAGAATACTGAAACTTACATTGTATAAACTGAAAATTATTTTGTGTGCAAAGAAAAATCCACACAGCCAAGCATATGAGGATTAATTTTACAGTACCTGATAAATAGAGTGTTGTATTCATTGTTGCAACATATAAAAAATTCAAAAATACACCCAATTTGGTGATAAATTTTCTTTACAACCTAGAAATGCTCCGGGTAATATTTTCAACTCTTCTTACTCATCTCCATCCCTGCAAGAGTTATTAATTCTCTGGGCTTCCATTCTTAATGGGGATATTTTATTTCCAGAGGTGGCTGAGGGGGGCAGGTAGGGGGCCTGTGGTCTCCCACACTATCTTCCAGTTCTATGCAAGTTACATCTGGAAATGCTACCCATGGAACTGGACCTGAGGTTCTGCTGATTCAAGCACACCCACATCCATTTGGCCAACACTCAAATGTTTATTATTTGTAGGGGCAACTTGTGGAAGGGTCTTTTGGATGTGTTAATGTCATGGGATGCAGTTATTACGCCTGTACCTATATTCAAATATCCCAAAGTAAAATTTCTAAAAGGCTTTGATGTAAATGAAGTTTGGAAACTACACTGCTCAAAAAAATAAAGGGAACACTCAAAGAACACATCCTGGGTCTGAATGAATGAAATATTCTCATTGAATACTTTGTTCTGTACAAAGTTGAATGTGCTGAAAACAAAATTAAATTGATTGTCCATCAGTGTTGCTTCCTAAGTGGACAGTTTGATTTCACAGAGGTTTGATTTACTTTGAGTTATATTGTGTTGTTTGTTCCCTTTATTTTTTTGAGCAGAAATTACTGGAATGCAGACTAACTAAACGTTCCATCTTTCTGTCCAGCAAGGCAGCTCAAAGCAGCTAGCAATCCTGGTCAAAAGTTGAGATTAAAATATAATGCAACAGAAAGTGTTGTCAACAAGTCAGATTCATTGCCTTTTAAATCAAAGTAAGGTATGAGAGAGAAGCTTCTCCAAAACGCTCCTTAGTTCTAGATCAAAAGAATGAGCAAAGGTGGGTTGTCCTGAGTGACGGTCAGTTCAGAGTGGCTACTTAATCACAAGGCTATTTCGCTACCAAGGAAGACGAGGTTCCTAGCGATGGACTTGCACGGCTGTGCAGCAAGTCACTGAGGAACTCTGATGGCAACGTATGTCCGTCCTTCCCAAGAAATTCTGACGGAGGCTGCTGCAAAGAAAGCAAAATGAGTGTTTCAAGCAGCCGGCCTGCAAAAAGCCAGGGCCTGGCTCTCGGTGGCCGGCATTCCTCCAGTCTCAGCCCATCTGTGGCGCCAAAGTCTTGCTTATTGGCAGCAAGAGAGACGGTCTGCTCATCAAGAGAAAAGGGAGGGAGGCCCAGTAGGGGCCAGCACAGTCCCAACAGGCCAGCCAGTTGTTGCACTCAAAGCCAGAGACAAGCCCTGGGGGCGTGGTCTCCTGCCAGAGGTTGGCTGCCACATAACTCCCAGAGACGAATTACAGCACACAGAGTTGGCCTCCTCCAGGTCCCATCAGCTAAGCAATGCAGGTTGGCGGGACCGCAGGGGAGGGCCTTCTCTGTTGCCGCCCCAGCTCTATGGAATTAACTCTTCCCCTCCGCCCCCCCCCGATGTCCATACTGCCCCCACCCTGCCATGAAGACCTGGCTATGGTGACAGGCCTCGTCGCCCTAAATTTTATTTATTTATTTATTTATTTTATTTATTAAATTTGTATGCCATCCCTCTCCGTAGACTCGGGGCGGCTCACAGCAGTAATAGAAAAACAATATACAATACAAATCTAATAATTAAAACTAAAAACCCATAATTTAAAAAAACATGCACACAACATACCATACATAAACAATATAGGCCTGGGGAAGTTATCTCAGTTCCCCCATGCCTGACGACAGAGATGGGTTTTAAGGAGCTTACGAAAGGCGAGGAGGGTGGGGGCAATTCTGATCTCTGGGGGGAGTTGGTTCTAGAGAGTCAGGGCCACTACAGAGAAGGCTCTTCCCCTGGGTCCCGCCAGATGACATTGTTTAGTCGATGGGACCCAGAGAAGGCCCACTCTGTGGGACCTAACCAGTTGCTGGGATTCATGCGGCAGAAGGCGGTCCCGGAGATATTCTGGTCCGATGCCATGAAGGGCTTTATAGGTCATAACCAACACTTTGAATTGTGACCGGAAACTGATCGGCAACCAATGCAGACTGCGGAGTGTTGATGTAACATGGGCATACTTAGGGAAGCCCATGATGGCTCTCGCAGCTGCATTCTGCACGATCTGAAGTTTCCAAACACTTTTCAAAGGTAGCCCCATGTAGAGAGCATTACAGTAGTCGAGCCTCGAGGTGATGAGGGCAAGAGTGACTGTGAGCAGTGACTCCCTGTCCAAATAGGGCCGCAACTGGTGCACCAGGCGAACCTGGGCAAACGCCCCCCTCGCCACAGCTGAAAGATGGTTCTCTAATGTGAGCTATGGATCGAGGAGGACACCCAAGTTGCGGACCCTCTCTGAGGGGGTCAGTGATTCCACCCCCAGGGTGATGGACGGACAGATGGGATTGTCCTTGGGAGGCAGAACCCACAGCCACTCCGTCTTATCAGGGTTGAGTTTGAGTCTGTTGATACCCATCCAGGCCCCAACAGCCTCCAGACACCAGCACATCACTTCCACTGCTTCGCTGACTGGACATGGGGTGGAGATGTAAAGTTGGGTATCACCAGCGTACTGATGATACCTCACCCCATGCCCTTGGATGATCTCACCAACAACTAGCTTGACCACGTGCATGAATCTGTATGAATGGTACGTTTGTGTGTTGTTGAGTTGTTATACTACAAGTTTTAATCAGGGTTTTAGTACGCAGATTGTTTTCTTTCTTGACTTGCTGTTGTAATTTTATATTGTTGTAAGCTGCCCTGAGTCCTTCAGGACTGGGCGGCATAGAAGTTAAATTAAACTGCTAAGGTGCAATGGTGACACATACTCGCCCCCGTGACTCTGAGTGCTAGCTGAGTCCAGTGCAATTCTGCTACTGCACCTCGGCAGGTAGCGAAATTGTGCGCAGACACCCAGGTGCGCCCGTTTTTCAGTGCAGTAACCATGGAGTACAGCACAATTCTGCTATTGCACCTGGGCAGGTAGTGAACTCTCACATGGACATGCAACGGCGCCCGTGTTTTGGCGCATTAACCGTGGAGTCCAGTGCAATTCTGGTACTATAACTGGACAGGTAGCAAAATGGCACGGACATGCAGGTATGCCCATGTTTCGGTGCAGTAACCATGGAGTCCAGTGCAATTATGCTACTGCACCTGGGCAGGTAGCAAAATTGTGCGCAGACACCCAGGTGCGCCCGTGTTTCAGTGCAGTAACCATGGAGTACAGCACAATTCTGCTATTGCACCTGGGCAGGTAGTGAACTCTCACATGGACATGCAACGGCGCCCGTGTTTTGGCGCATTAACCGTAGAGTCCAGTGCAATTCTGGTACTATAACTGGACAGGTAGCAAAATGGCACGGACATGCAGGTATGCCCATGTTTCGGTGCAGTAACCATGGAGTCCAGTGCAATTCTGCTACTGCACCTGGGCAGGTAGCAAAATTGCACAAGGACACTCAAGAGCAGGCACCCATGTTTCAGTGCAGTAACTGTGGAGTCCAGCAGAATTCTGCTACTGCACCTGGGCAGGTAGCAAAATTGCACAAGGACACTCAAGAGCAGGCACCCATGTTTCAGTGCAGTAACTGTGGAGTCCAGTGCAATTTGGCTACTGCACCTGGGCAGGCAGCATGTCTGTGCGCAATTTCGCTACCTGCCCAGGTGCAGTAGCAGAATTCCGCTGGACTCCGCTAGCACTCAGAGCCACAAGGGCAAGCAGGTGTCCCTGTCGCACCTTAACAGCCCACCTGTATCTCCTGCTGCCCGGGAGTTTCTGCCCCCCCTCCCTTACCTTGCAGTCTCTGATGCAGGAGCGGACGGAATAGTCCTCGGCCTGCAGGTATTTGTCCAGCAGGAGCTCGAACTCCTCGTATTTTTCCTGAGCGTGTTGGTCCAGCCTTTGGTAGGCCTCCAGGCAGCTGCTGCAGGCCTCTCCGCGCCGGGCTCCCGAGAGGAAATCCAGCAGCAGGTTGGGCAAGCTGCAGTCCAGGCTCTCCGGGCCGGCCATGCCCAACAAGAGGTCCCAGGTCGTGTAGGCGTCGCAGAAGGCCAGGCGGAAGGTCCCGAAGTGGCCAGCCAAGAAGTCCAACTGAGGCGAGGAGGAGGCAGCCAGGGCGGCCAGGGCGGCGGGCAGCCGGTGAGGCACGGCGGCGAAGGCGGCCAGGGAGCCCCGCTGGAAGAGGCGCCGCTGCGAGCAGGCCGAGCTCAGGTCCGCGGGGGCGGCGCAGGGCGAGGCGGGGCCCTCGGCGCTCCGGTTGCGCGGCCCTCCGACCAGGCCGGGCGCCTCCATCGCCTCAGCGACCAGGCGGTCGGAAAGGAGGACGGCGAAGAAGAAGAGCAGCGAGCCCAGCCACGAACGACGCTCCGGCTTCCCGGCTACTGAGGCGGCGGCGGCGGCGTCCGGTTCTCCTGCCTGCATCCAAGCGCCGCCAGTCATATTTTTCCGGGGCGGCGCGGCGGAGAGCGGGGGGCGGCGGGGGGCGGCGGCGGGCGGCCCCTCCGCGGGCAGAACGTCACCTCCCGCCGCTCCTCCCGCCGCCGCCTCCGTTGTCCGGGCCCTGAGGGAAGGAGAAGGGGAGGGCCGGCCCCATGGCGGGCCAAAACCTGAGCCCGCCCGCTGCTCCGGCCCCACCGCCGCCGAGCCCCGCGCCGACGCCCCCAGCCTCCCCGCGCCGGGCGGCTAAGGGCGGCCGAGGGCCGGCGCATGGTGTTGCGCCGCTGCGGCGCCTATCAGCATGGCCGGCCCGGGCGGGAGGAGGCCGCGCCGCGCCGTCCGGGCATTCCCCCCTCTTCTTCCTCCTCCGCCTCCTCTTCCTCGCGGGCGTCCCGGTTGCTGGGTCGAGCTCAGCGTTCGGCCCGCTCCATCTTCCGTCCCGACGGGCTGCCTCACTGGCCTTTCCTCTTGCGCTTCAGGCCGCTCCGGAGCGCCCGGGCGCCGCGGCCCTGGCCAGGCCTACCCGTCATCTCCCCCCTCCCGCGCTCGCCCGCCTCCCGCCTCCCTCTCGCCTCAGCCCGCCGCCATCTTCCGCCGGGCAGGGAACACCTTGAGGGAGCGCTCGGGTCGGGAAGGGGGGGAGTGGGCCAGAGGCCAGGGCGCATGCGCGGCCGGGGAACACTTCCTTCGCGCGGCGCCCCCCGAGGACGCCGCCGCCGCCGCCGTGCGGGACGGGGAGGGACGCTCGCCCGGCCGGTCCGGAGCCGGGAAGCCCAAGCGGCTGGCCGGGCGGCAGAAGGTGGGCTGCTAAGGGTGGGACGGGGAGAAGTGCTGCCCTCCGTGGCTCTCAATTCTGCTGCTGCACCTGGGCGGGTAGTGAAATCGTGCCCAGACCCGCAGGTGCTCCCGTGTTTCGGCGCGGTTTATGCTACTGCACCTGGCAGGTATCGAAATCGCGTCCATACACACAGGTGGCACCGTGTTTCGCCGTGCTTTAGGCTATTGCACCTGAGCAGGGAGCGAAATCGCGCCCGGACAATCTGGGTTGTTCCTGTTTCGGCGCGGTAACAGTGGAGTCCAGAGCAATTCTGCTACTACACCTGGGCAGGTAGTGTAATCATGCCTGGACACTTAGCATCCCACCTCTGCCGGGCGGCTTCTGGACAGCGGCGCCTCCTCCTCCGTGGTGCTGAAGGACAGCTCCCGAAGCGCATCAGAAGAGCCGCCTGGGCTGCGCGGCTCAGAAGCGCGGAGCCTCGCCTGGCTTCTTCGGCGGGGCGCCGGTTGCGAGAGGCGCGGCGGACGGGGGCGGGGGGGGGGGTGAAACGCCAAGCGGGGTAGCAAAAATGGAGGAGAGGAGGAAAAGAAAGGAAGAAAGGAAAGGGGAGGAGAAATGGAGGAAAGGAAAGTTTCACAACAGCAGGTGAAATTGACTGTCAATTAGAATAGAATTTTTTATTGGCCAAGTGTGATTGGACACACAAGGAATTTGTCTTGGTGCATATACAACCATCATGAATGTGAGTCAGTGGCCAAGCGTCTGAATTTTGATCACATGACCACAGGGGTGCTGCCATTGTAACTTTGAATAGTCAATAGAATAGAATTCTTTATGGGCCAAGTGTGATTGGACACACAAGGAATTTGTCTTGGTGCAGATGATCTCAGTGTACATAAATGAAAAAGAGACATTTGTCAAGAATCACGAGGTACAACACTTAATTATTGTCATAGGGATCAAATAAGCAATCAGGAAACAATCAATATTAATAAAAAAATCTTAGGCTACAAGCAACATGTTACAGTCATACAGTCTTAAGTGGGAGGACATGGGTGATGGGAATGATGAGAAAAAACTAGTAGCAATAGTAGTGCAGACTTAGTAAAAAGTCTGACAGTGTTGAGGAAATCATTTGTATAGTAGAGTGATGGTGTTCGGGGGGAAACTCTTCTTGTGTATAGTTGTTTTGGTCTGCAGTGCTCTGTAGCGACGTTTTGAGGGTAGGAGTTGAAACAGTTTGTGCCCAGGATGCGAGGGGTCAGTAAATATTTTTACAGCCCTCTTTTTGCAGTATACAGGTCCTCAATAGAAGGCAGGTTGGCAGCATTTTTTCTGCAGTTCTGATTCTCCTCTGAAGTCTGTGTCGGTCCTGTTGGGTTGCAGCACCAAACCAGACAGTGATGGAGGTGCAGATGACAGACTCAATGATTCCTCTGTAGAACTGTATCAGCAGCTCCTTGGGCAGTTTGAGCTTCCTGAGCTGGCGCAGAAAGAACATTCTTTGTTGTGCTTTTTTTTAAATGTTTTTGATGATGTTGTTGCTTCCTAAGTAGACAGTTTGATTTCACAGAAGTTTGATTTACTTGTAGTTCATTTTATTTTTTTGAGCAGCGTACAAAGATTGAATAGCAGTTCTCCTTTCTCCCTGCTGCCTGTCACCTGCTCGCCATTTTCTTCCAATAGTGGATCAATCATTTCCTTGGTTTTTTTCCCCTTAGTTCTGGTTCTTTTCTTTTCTTTTTTTTTAATCTCATCAATTTTGGTACCGTGGTACCTTGCTGAATGTCTGTTGGGATTAGAAATGAACAGTATCTTGTTTTAATTGGAGAAATGTTTAAGCACCATTAAGACTAATGTGGGCGGAAGGCTGCAGGTTACAGCCCGAACAGTCAAAACAAATAGACAAATAGAACTCTAATCATAAAAACATTCTTTCTGAGCATTTTAATGGTTGCCAACTGGGCCCTGGAAACTTTGCAAAGTATGCTCCTTCACATACACGCATGCATATTATATGTGTGAATTGGACATCACGCAGAATTGTCTGACTTGCACGAAGATTATGTGAAAACAAATCTGGTATGTCAAAGGAATGCCAGTGTGCATGCACTCAATGTGTGGGGTGTACCTTTTTATCAATTTTTGACACAGCTGGATGGAAGACCACCTGGTAGGCTTTGGAGATTGCCAACATCCAAAGGCCTGAAGAGGAAAGGGCCAAGAGGGCCAAACACTTTGGGGTGTTTTCTTTGTGAGGGTCCTGAAATGTAAGCCAACAATCCATGTTGACAGGACTGAGGACTCAACCGCCAAAGCCTCTCCAAATACTGTACATAGTGAACATGAAATCAAGACTTTTCAATTCATTTCTCCCTTCTCTGATGTGGATCTTTTACTTTATAGCAGTTTAAGAATGCTACCCAGAGTTGCTTTGGATAGTGAGATAGGCAGAAGATAGAAACAGATGATGGATGGATGGATGATATTTAAGAACATTGACAACTACTGGTATATAGTAATTGTCTTCCTGCAGAGCTCGTAAAGAGTTATGATTCAGAAATTATGAAAGAATGAAAAAGTGATCTGCTGCCGAGATCATCAGAATTGCAGAAAAAACAATTGCTGCCAACTTGCCTTCCATTGAGGACCTGTATATTGCACGAGTCAAAAAGAGGGCGGGTAAAATATTTACTGACCCCTCACATCCTGGACACAAATTGTTTCAACTCCTACCCTCAAAACGTCGCTACAGAGCACTGCACACCAAGACAACTAGACACAAGAACAGTTTTTTCCCGAACGCCATCACTCTACTAAACAAATAATTCCCTCAACACTGTCAGACTTTCTACTAAATCTGCACTTCTATTTCTACTAGTTTTTCTCATCATTCCTTTCACCCATTTCCTCCCATGTTGACTGTATGTCTGTAACTTGTTGCGTATATCCTAAGATTTTTATTAATATTGCTCCTTCATTGCTTATTTGACCCCTATGACAATCATTAAGTGTTGTACCACATGATTCTTGACAAATGTATATTTTATTTTATGTACGCTGAGAGCATCTGCATCAAAGACAAATTCCTTGTGTGCCCAATCACACTTGGCCAATAAAAATTCTATTCTATTATGTGAATGTGGAGATTGGGCACAAAAGAAGGCAAATGTTGCCTTCTGCAGGTTCTACTCTGAAATTTCTCTTTAATTCTCAGATCATCCCAGGTTACCATGGAGACAGGAACATGCACTTTGAAATGATTCAAGTTTTACTGACCACCCTTTACTGGATTCTCACTTAGTTAGCAGGCTAGAGTCGGGGGGTTTCCATCCTTTGAAATGTATTTTCTTATATATCATGGCAGCTGATTTTTGGCTGGCACGGAGGCTCTGTGAGGGCATTTTTGGTGTCTGGAGGGCCTGCGGGGGGGTGGAGGAAGGCATTACAGACAACAGATTGAGGAGTTGTTGTTGTTGTTGTTGTTGTTGTTGTTGTTGTTATTATTATTATTATTATTATTATTATTATTATTATTATTATTATTTATTGGATTTGTATGCCGCCCCTCTCCGTAGACTCGGGGCGGCTAACAACAGTAGTACAAACAGCATGTAAATCCAATACTAAAACAGCTAAAAAACCCTTATTTGTAAAACCAAACATTCATACAAGCAAACATACCATGCATAAATTGTAAAGGCCTAGGGGGAAAGAATATCTCAGTTTCCCCATGCCTGACGGCAGAGGTGGGTTTTAAGGAGCTTATGAAAGGCGAGGAGGGTGGGGGCAATTCTAATCTCCGGGGGGAGTTGGTTCCAGAGGGCCGGGGCCGCCATAGAGAAGGCTCTTCCCCTGGGCCCCACCAAATGACATTGTTTTGTTGACGGGACCCGGAGAAGGCCCACTCTGTGGGACCTAACCAGTCTCTGGGATTCGTGCGGCAGAAGGCGGTCTCCACCTTTTCTATCCCATGCATGATTTTATACCCTTCGATCAAGTCACCCCTTAAACGCCTTCTTTCCAGGCTGAAGAGACCAAGGCTTTGCAACCTGGTTTCATAAGGGTAGTGCTCCATTTCCTTGATCATTCTTGCTGCCCTTTTTTGCACCTTTTCCATTCCATTATATCCTTCTTGAGGTGCGGTGACCAGAGCTGTACACAATACTACAAGTGTAGTCTCACCATTTATTTATTACTTGCCAACCTATTTTCAATTCCCTTCCTAATCATGCCAAGCATGGAATTTGCTTTTTTTTTTTTAATGCTGCTGCTCATTGGGTTGACATCTTCATTGAGCTGTCCACCAAAACTCCAACATCCTTTTCTTGGGTTGTCTCAGAAAGGTTGGTTCCCAAATATGGCACAGGTGCCACAGGTGGCATGCGGAGCCATATCTGCTGGCACGCGAGTTGTTGCCTTAGCTCAGCTCCAACGTGTATGTGTGTGCTGGCCAACTGATTTTTGGCTTGCACAGAGACTCTGGGAGGGTGTTTTTGGCTTCCAGAGAGCCTCAGGGGGCATACGAGAGGGTGTTTCTACCCTCTCCCAGCTCCAAGGAAGCCTTTGGTGTCTGGGCAGGGTGAAACACGAGCCTACTGGGCCCACCAGAAGTTGGGAAACAGGTCATTTCCAGCCTTCAGAGGGTCTCCAGGGGAGCAGGGAAATCAGTTTTCGCCCTCCCCGGGCATTGAATTATGGGTGTGGGCAGTCGTGCATATGCGATAGCATGTCTACACGCTCTTTTGGCACCCGAGGGAAAAAAGGTTTACCATCACTGCCATAGGGGGGGGGGGGGGGGCTTTTTACTGTCTCCCAACTCCAGGGAAGCCTTTGGAGCCTGGGGAGGGAGAAACACGAGCGTACTGGGCCCACCCGAAGTTGGGAAACAGGCCATTTCCAGCCTCCAGAAGGCCTCCGGGGGGGCATGGAAGCTGTTTTCGCCCTCCCCAGGCATTGAATTATGGGTGTGGGCATTCACACATGCACGATAGCACACAGGCACGCTCTTTCAGCACCCAAGGAAAAAAAGGTTTGCCATCACTGCCCTATACTATTTCAGACAAATCTCTGTGAACCAAGCTCACCCCTTGCCAAGAAACTATGGCAGTGGGGGTGGGGGAGGTTGGGTTGCCATTGAGAATTGGGGGGCTTCTGGGGGAAGAAGGCAGAGAAGGTAATGGGAACCCCCTTTAAACCTGGTTTCTCTCTGGTCTTTATCTGGTCTTTATCCCCTTTCTGCTAACAAAGCAGGGTTGAGCTCAGGGAAAGAGGCTCACTCCCAGGAGGGATCCTGCTCAGCACGAAAGCTTCCCAAAAGCCGGAGTGGTATCCTTTGGCTTTGGGCCCTGCAACTCTGGCCTCTGGAGGGAGAAGGCATGGGTGGCAGTGCTGCTCAGGCTACAAAGCTGCTGCCTTCACTTTGGGGCAGGAGGGTGTGCAAACCCAACCCATCATCCACGGCAGAGCATAATGTATATCAGCAGGAGTGAAAACCAGAAGGTTCTGGAGAACCAGTAGCAGAAATTTGGAGTAATTAAGAGAACTGTCAAAGATCGCCTCTGTCTGGTCCCAGAGTTGGCTGGGAATAAGATTTATTTATTTATTTATTTATTCATTCATTCATTCATTCATTCATTCATTCATTCACTCATTCATTTATTGGATTTATATGCCGCCCCTCTCCGAGGACTTGGGCTGGCTTACAACATATAAAAGGAACAATAAAATACAGTGTCTAAACCCAATTAATTAAAACTAGGTGGACTAATCTAAAATCCACAATAACGTGAAAAATCTATCCTACCCATTCAAACACCAATCATACGTAACATTCGTTGGCCAGGAGCTAAGATCTAATCGCCCCAAGTGTGGCAGCATAAATGAGTCTTAAGACTCTTGCGGAAGGTGAGGAGGGTGGGGGGAAAACGAATCTCCTGGGGGGAGCTGATTCCAGAGGGCAGGGCCCCCACAGAGAAGGCTCTTCCCCTAAGCCCTGCCAACAACATTGTCTAGTTGACGGGACCTAGAGAAGGTCAACTCTGTGGACTTAACCAGTCGCTGGGATTCATACAGTAGTATCAGAGGTGGGCTGCTAAGGTGGCATGGGGACGTGTGCTCGCCCCCATGGCTCTGAGTGCTAGCAGAGTCCAGTGCAATTCTGCTACTGCACCTGGGCAGGTAGCGGAATCGCGCACAGACATACAGGTGCCAGGTGCAGTAGCAGAATGGTGCTGGACTTTATTAGCACTCAGAGCCACGGGAGCAAGCACACACCACTGTCCCACCTTAGCAGCCCACCTCTGGGCAGTATCCTTTCCTCTGCCACGCCCACCAAGCCACACCATGCCCACAGAACTGGATCTCAAGGCGCTGCAGGAATAGAATAGAATTTTATTGGCCAAGTGTGATTGGACACCCAAGGAATTTGTCTTGGTGCATAAGCTCTCAGCATACATAAAAGAAAAAGATACGTTTGTCAAGAATCATATGGTACAACACTTAACGATTGTCACAGGGGTCAAATAAGCAATGAAGAAACAATATTAATAAAAATCTTAGGTTATAAGCAACAAGTTACAGTCATACAGTCCTAAGTGGGAGGAAAAGGGTGATAGGAATGATGAGAAAAACTAGTAGAAATAGAAGTGCAGATTTAGTAAAAAGATTGACAGTGTTGAGGGAATTATTTGTTTAGTAGAGTGATGTCGTTCAGGAAAAATCTGTTCTTCTGTCTAGTTGTCTTGGTCTGCAGTGCTCTGTAGTGACATTTTGAGGGTCGGAGTTGAAACAGTTTGTGTACAGGATGCGAGGGGTCAGTAAATATTTTCCCCGCCCTCTTTTTGACTCGTGTAGTATACAGGTCCTCAATGGAAGGCAGGTTGGCAGCAATTGTTTTTTCAGAAGTTCTGATTCACCTCTCAAGTCTGTGTCGGTCCTGTTGGGTTGCAGCACCAAACCAGATAGTTATAGAGGTGCAGATGACAGACTCAATGATTCCTCTGTAGAACTATATCAGCAACTCCTTGGGCAGTTTGAGCTTCCTGAGCTGTCATGATAGAATAACAGAGTTGGAAGGGACCTTGGAGGTCATCTAGTCCATGAGTGGGCCAAATGGGCTCTTCTATGACATGTGGACTTCATCTCCCAGAGTTCCTGAGCTAGCATGATAGGCTCAGGAATTCTGCGAGTTGAAGTCCACAAGTCATAGAAGAGCCAACTATGTCTACCTCTAATCTAGTCCGATCCGCCGCTGGAGTAGGGGACCTGACCATTCCAGACAAAGGGGCTGTCCAGCCTCTTCTTAAAACCCTTCAGAGTTGGAGCACCCACAATTTCTTCTTTTTATTATTTTTTGTCCAATATACAATAATACACAATGATGTTTATAGAGGATATAGTAGAGAAGAAATAGGAGATATAGGAGAGACTATAGGACAGGGGACGGAAGGCACTCTAGTGCGCTTATATACGCCCCTCCTCTTAGGAATCTGGAGAGGTCAACCGTGGATAGTCTAAGGGTAAAATGTTGGGGGTTACTACAGAGTCCGGTAATGAGTTCCACGCTTCAACAACTCGATTATTAAAGTCGTATTTTTTACAGTCAAGTTTGGAGCGGTTAAAATTAAACTTGAATCTGTTGTGTGCTCTTGTGTTGTTGTGGTTGAAACTGAAGTAGTCTTTGATAGGCAGGACGTTGCAGCATATGATCTTTTTACTTACTTACTTACTTACTTACTTACTTACTTACTTACTTACTTACTTACTTACTTACTTACTTACTTACTTACTTACTTACTTACTTACTAGATTTGAATGCCGCCCCTCTCCACAGCCTCGGGGCGGCAATACTTAGATCATGTTTAAGGCGTCGTAGTTCTAAGCTTTCAAGACCCAGAATTTCTGAAGGCGAGCTCGTCCATCGACCGAGCGTTCTCCCTGCCAAGAAAATTTCTCCTTATTTCTAACTTGAATCGCTCACTGAGCAATCCCCCCGCCCCCGTTCCGGAAAGCGCAGGGCGTGCGAAGGCAGAATGCGCATGCGCCTCTCCCTGCTATCCGCGTTAAGCTACGGGCGCCCTCTAGAGGCCGCCTGCCACGCCGCCTCCTGCACTACATTTCCCTTCGCGCCGCGCGCTCGCCCGCCTGCCCGCCCGCCCGCCTGCTTCTCTCCAGGCGCCGCAGCCGAGCGCCGAGTGAGCGAGCGAGGGTGGGAAGGGTCGCGCCGCCCAGCCCCGCTCAGCCGAGCGCCGATGCCGCCGGGCCCGGCCCGCGAAGGGCGCCGCGGCAAGAATGGCGCTGTCCAGGGGGCTGCGGTGCTGCCAGCGTGTCTTCGGCTGGGTGCCCGTCCTCATCATCGCGCTGGTGGTGCTCTGGTCCTACTACGCCTACGTCGTCGAGCTCTGCCTGGGTAGGAGGGCGCGGGGGGGCTCCCGACCCATCCTCCCCAGCCGGGTGGGGAGGGCTCTTGGACTACAACTCCCATCCTCCCCCGCCCAGGCTTCCTCAGGGGACTGGGCCTCAGCTCCCCCGGGCCGCCTTGTGGGGCCTTTCCTCGCCTGGTGGCCCGCTGGGTTTCCGGGAGGGATGGGCTGATTCCTTGGTGGAGGGGGGGGGGCAACAACCTTTAAGTCGCCTCCACCCGCTTTGTTTTGTTATTATTTTATTTTATTATTTTATTATATTATTATATTATATTTAATTTTTATTTATAATTTTTAATAATTTATTTATTTATTTGATTTATATGCCGCTCAACTCCCTAAGGACGGCTCCCTAAGGGTGGCTGACAACAATAAGTATTTCTTTATTTTATATGCCAAGGAGGGGCAGTATATAAATCTAATTAATAAATAAAATAAATACTATATTATATTTATTATATTACATTACATTACTATACAGTACATACAAATCTAATAAATTATTATTATTATTATTGTTATATTATATTATATTTGTCATGTTTAGTGTACAGTATATCAGAGAAGGTGATCCTTTGAGAGCTGTATGCAACAAAATTTCATTTTCATGTATGCTAACTAGTGTACATTTAAGCAGTGAAGGGCTGCTATTTCCTGGCACTACTGAAGCACCTTGGGAATTCTGGGACTTGAAGTCCACAAGTCATCAAAGGGCCACTGTTCCCCACCCCTGGGTTAAAAGCCAGACTCACTGGGACAGAGGTCTTCAAACTTTAAGACTTCAGCATATCTGGCTAGAGAATTCTGGGAGTTGGAGTCCACAAGTCTTAAAAAGTTGCCAGGTTTGGGGACCCCTGCTCTGGGATAACCTGTGGGATCATCTGATTCCAGGATGCTGCTCCCCTGACTTCGTAACTTCCTCCTCCTTGAACCAAAACAGGGGTTGTGCAAAGAGAACCAAAATGCACACAAAGCCGGATTGCACACTTACGGCGTATTGGGCTGCGCTAGTGCCTCAGATACGGTTGATAAGAAGCGCTTCCAATATATTGTGAAAGCTGCACCTCAAAAGCAGCTCAGCTTGTTTGTTTGGTTCCAGGAGAGCTTGGGGAAAAAAAGATTGCTACTGTTTTAAACATCTTATTTATATCAAGACAGGGCTGTGCAAGCTCAGCAATTTTAAGACTTGACAGAGTTGCAGAAGGCCGTGGAAGCCAAAAACGGAGCACCGCGGGACAGACCTTGGCTGTTTTCAGGGCCTCCCTTTGGCCCAGATCTAAGTCCGCTGTGGGCTGGATCTGGCCTCTGGGCATTGAGTTTGACACCCCTGCCACAGATTCAGTTTAAAAAAAGATATCTTTATTAAATAAATACATTAAAAATGAAACAGAGGTAAATATAAACATAATACATGACATATCAATCATATATGTTGTATAAAGAAATAAAGAGAGAAGGAAGAAAGGGAGAGGATAGGAAAGTTATAGTAGAAAGGAGAAGTTAGGGGAAAGAAAAAAGAAAAGGGATTGAGAAAGAAATGAGAAAAGCAGAAGACATGCCGGCTATTTAGCTGGCACTTCCGTAATATACAACCTCTGATTTAAATATGTAGTTGGTGTAAATTTCCCTTGATTTTTATTAGTTCATTGTATGGTGTTAGTTAGATTTTTGTATATATTGTTGGTATTTATCTAACAAGTAGTCCATGCACTAAATATTTTAGGATTTTGTTCGTAATGTTAGTTGTGTGTCTAAAGGTTGCGTCGATTAATGTCTTTCGTAAGTTCTGTGAAAAGTTTGTTTTCGTCAGGGTGTGTTGCCAGTACATGAAATCATTGTTGAACAATCTTCTTTTTTAATAATATTTAAGGGGCGGGGGGGTTGTCTTCGCCAATAGTACCATTTCTCCCAGGCCTTGTAGAAGTCAGTTTCATCCCTATTTTAGTTAATTAAAACTGAGTTTGCATCTTAGAGAGAAAATCGTTGAGTTTTAATTTCCTCCAGGTCGGTATTTTCCGATTCTGTGGGCATGCACATACATGCTGCCCCAGAAAAGTTTGCCTTGCCGTGCCCATTTACCTTGACAAACAGCAATGTGGGCAAAATCACTCTGTTTTTCTTCATAGGTGAGAGTGGGGTTGTAGTCTGCAGAGGGATTCTGACTCTCAGCAGAATTGACCCCTATGACACTCTTGTGGGGTAACATGAAGGTGAAGCAGTAAGGTTGCCTCCCAGAAGTGCTTCCTACCTGATATCCAAGCAATGAATATTAACAGGAGTCATTGTAGGGTGTCTTGGTGCCCTCCTATCTCCAGAGCCCAAGCACCTCTCCATTCTAGCCCCACAAAATAATGCAAAAAATAATATTTATTTATTTATTCGAGTTCTATGCCGCCCAATCCGGAAGGACTGAGGGCGGCTTACAAAATACAATACAAATACAAAAAATACAAAGTAATAAGCGAAGTCGAATATAATATCTAAAACTAACCCCATAAAAACCCATTTATAATAAAAAGACATAATCATTTACATACACACCATTGATACAGTTTGGCCATAAGCGGTTACAGAAAGACCTTTTGGGATGGGCAGTTTGCTTGAACTTGCTGTCTCCTATTCTATTTTATTTTATTATTATTATTATATTATTATTATTACTATTATTATTATTATTATTATTATATTTATTTTATTATTGTTTATTTTATTAATCATTATATTACATTACATTGTATTATGTTGTTTTTATTTTATTTTATTATTATATTATTGCCTTGTAGAGTGTCTAGTTTCCTATCTTCAGATGGCAAACGCCAGTGGATATCTAATCTTTCCTTGAAAACCTCCAGCACTGGAGCGTCCACAGTTCCAGGATGATTTGTTCCATTCTTCTCACTGTCAAGAAGTCCCTCCTTACTCTGTTTCCCCAAAAATAAGACAGCGTGTTATCTTAATTTTTGCCCCCAAAGATGTGCTACGTCTTATTTTCAGGGGATGTCTTATTTTTTTTCAATGAAGAATAATTCACATTTATTGTTGAACAAAAAAACAACAACAACATTTATTATATACTGTACAGTAGTTGTCATCACACACCAGCATAACCAGACAAACCGAATCGTATCAAGAATTTCTTACTACTACCATACCATTATTTCCATGCACAACAATTATACTTTCTTCAAATATATGTTATATATGTTCTGTTCGGAAATGTTGCGAAATGAAACATCTACTACGTCTTACTTTCGGGGGATGCCTTATATTAGGCAAATCTACGAAACCTCTCCTATCTCTTACTTTTGGGGGTGACTTGTTTTCCGGAAAACAGGGTAGTTGCAGCTAGGATCTTTCTTTAATTAGTTTTTTTCTTCTTGTCCTGCCTTCGGGTGCCATGGAGTTGGGGGGGGTTTGACCCTCTCTTCCCTTCAAGTATTGGAGGACCGCTACCACATCACCCCTAATCCTTTGCTTCCTAGACGTACCTTTCCCCCTATAGAGCTCTTTCCCTGATAAGAGTTCTGCAAGATAAACCATATGATGAACAGTTATTCACCATATGGTTTATCTTGCAGAGCTCTTATCACTTTGTTGCTCTTCTCTGTACTCTTTCTAGGGCCTCAGAATCTTTTCTGTATTGTGGTGACCAGAAGTGGGAAGAATATTCCAAGTGTGGCCTTATTAGTGCAGTAAAAAGTGGCACTATCACTTCTCATGACCTAGAACAGTGTTTCCCAACCATGGCAACTTGAAGACATTTGGACTTCAACTCCCAGAATTCCCCAGCCAGCAAATGCTGGCTGGGGAATTCTAGTAGTTGAAGTCCAGATATCTCCAAGTTTCCAAGGTTGAGAAACACTGACCTAGAACCCAATAGATCCTTCGGTTCTTTAAGGCAGATAATTTTTCTATTTTTAATAGGGTCTTTTCTCTGAGCCAAAGAGCTTACTTCCCAGAACTGAGGAATTTGCAGGGGGCTGTTTTTTTTCCAACCATCTCCTGAATTTCAGTGAGGCCATCAAGAGATAATTGCAGGTGAAACTCAATGCTTCCTTTCTCACTGCACTTGTTTTGGAGTACTGTGTACAGTTCTAGTCACTGCACCTCAAAAAGGATAGAATGGAATTGGGAAAGGCGCAAAAAAGGGCAACAAGAATGATCAAGGAAATGGAGCCCCTCCCTTACGAAACTAGGTTGCAAGCCTTGGTCTCTTCAGCTTTGAAAGATGGCGTTTAAGAGGTGACTTGATCGAAGTTTGTAAAATCATGCATGGCATAGAAAAGGTGGATAGAGAAAAAATATTTTCTCTATCACACAATACTAGGAAAAGGGGGCCCTCCCTAAAGCTCACAGGTAAGAAAGTGAGGACAAATAAAAGGAAATATTTCTTCACCCAGAGGGTCCTTGGTTGATGGAATTCACTTCCAGAAGAGTTTGCGAGACTCGTGACAGCTGTCAGCCTGGGTAGATTCAAGGCAGGATTAGATGGATTCATGGATGCCAAATGTATCATATGTGGTTATTGAAACGAATGTCCAAGTGCCGCGTCTCTGTTGGTTGAGGCAGGCAGGGTTCCCTTGGGTCCCATTTGTTGGGGGTCAAGGGAAAGGGAGGTTTTTGCCTTCTCTTTCTGCTCAAGATCCCCATGGACAATTGGTGGTTCACTGGGTGACACAGAATGCTGGACTCGATGGGCTTTGGCCTGATTCAGCAGGGCTCTTCTTATGTTCTCTTGGCTGTTTCTTTGCATCCAGTTCATTTTTTTCTAAATGAACCATGCCTACTACTGCATTATTTTCTTTTGTTTGGAAATAAAAAATAGGTGGGCCGCTAGGATTAGTCACCAATGCCTGTCACTCAGCCATTCGTGGTGCTTTCCAGCATTCTTCATAGCAGGCTTCCTGTATGTCTCATTCAAATTTGAGTCAAAACGTCATCTGCATAGTTGTGTATTGAGCAATGTACAAATGTATGCTCTGACTCTGTGTATGTTTTCATGACGCCCTGTGACTATTCAGGTGAAGGTCACCATTGATATCTTTCTGCCCTTTCCTTCAAATACTGGCACTCAAGTTCTTAAAGCTGTTGGCCACTATTCTGTTTCAATACTCTGCTTAATCCTTGGGGATTTTCTTCCCAGCCTAATTCTTGTGAGGATAAAAATGTGACCAAATCCACAATAGAATCGATTTCTTTATTGGCCAAGCATGATTGCACACACAAGGAATTTGTCTTTGGTGCAGATACTCTCAGTGTACATAAAAGGAAAGGATACATTTGTCAAAAATCATGAGGCACAACACTTAATGATTGTCATAGGGGTCAAATAAGCAATGGGGAAACTATTAATAAAAATCTTAAGGATACAAGCAACAAGTTACAGTCATACAGGCATAAATGGGAGGAAATGGGTGATAGGAATGATAGGAAAAAACTAGTAGCAATAGTGCAGACTTTGTAAAAAGTTTGACAGTGTTGAGGGAATTATTTGTTTAGCAGAATGATGGTGTTCGGGGGAAAACTGTTCTTGTGTCTAGTTGTCTTGGTGAGCAGTGCTCTGTAGCGACGTTTTGAGGGTAGGAGTTGAAAAAGTTTATATCCAGGATCCGAGGGGTCAGTCAATATTTTCACAGCCCTCTTTTTGACTCGTGCAGTATATATATAATAGAAGGCAGGTTGGCAGCAATGGTTTTTTCTACAGTTCTGATTCTCCTCTGAAGTCTGTGTCGGTCTTGTTGGGTTGCAGAACCAAACCAGACAGTTATGGAGGTGCAGATAACAGACTCAGGAATCCTTCTGTGGAACTTTATCAGCAGCTCCTGGGGCAGTTTGAGGTTCATGCGTTGGCGCAGAAAGAACATACTTTGTGGTACTTTTTTGATGACATTTTTGATGTTAGGTGACCATTTTAGGTCTTGCGATATGATACAACCTGGACATTTGAAGGTCTCTACCGTTGATACTGTGTTGTGTTGTCTAGTATTGTGAGAGGTGGTAGGATGGGAGGGTTTCTCCTAAAGAACTTGCAAAAAACAAGTATTTTGTAAATGTGCAATGCTTTCTTCTTTTCCAGTGTAGAAGAAAGATAAAGCCATTTTGCTTGTTACTGTGTATGTGCTCAGAATGAGGTCTCCTTTTGAGTCGACTAGGACTTGCAAAGCAACTTTGGTGGCGCATGACAAGTGTGGTTTTTTTGTGGTACAGCAGCTGTGACACAGCAGAAAAGGTTTTTGGATGCCATCCCCAGATGTATATTCTGGGCTTCCCTCCTTTTGTCTGGAAGGATAATAAGCACTCTTGTAATAAATGTAAACTCAGTCCCCCTATGGTAAATGTGGACAGGTGTGAATGATTTTGAGCTGGTGTAAAAAAACTTTATTCACAGGCAAGCGTAAAGAAGCAGGCAGGCAAATGAATCAGATTGTAGTTGAAGGAGCAAGAGATAAATGTGATCTAAATTATTACTGCTATTTTTATTTATTGATAACATGTGCCAAGTATGGTAGCTAATTAAATCAACACATGTAATCTTTTAAAATCATCCAGTTCAGATGGAAAAGAGAGAAGATTTTAACCCCATTCATGAAAATAGAAGAAGAGTAGAGTAGGACGTCCAAGGAAGGCTTTAATAAATCTGCAGCAGATCACCAACCAGATCCAGATCCATTTGAATTCTCCACAAAGCTCTCATCCTTTCTATGAATGAATTTGTTGAAAAAGAATCTTTCCTTAGTCTGGCAAGATTCTGTCTGTACGGCAACAACAACAAAGTACTCAGAAGTAACTCCACGTGTCATTCTTGATTCTTGGGGCCTTTCAGTTATAAGGATAATAAATCAAGTCAATAATTGACTATCAGTGCAGCGGAATTAATAATACAATAGGACCCATAAAGTAAAGATTAATTTCAGACACATGGCTAGAGCATACATAATTGCAAGCATATTTCCTTGTGGAAATCTTGATACGTCATTTGAAGATATCCTTATTTTCTCTTTCAGTGACTCTGACGAACTCCGTAGAAAAAGGTATGTTGGTATTTATTGTATCTGATCTTTATACTTTGTTCTGCTCTGCATTGCTTCGCAGTCCCTTACAATGCTAATCCAGTATGATTATCCCAGTATGGACAGAGATAGAAAGGGCTCATGGATGGGAGTTTTCAACCCAAGGTGTGGTTGAGTCTCATGGAAATGCAAAATGTCTCCAGGCCCTGCCTAACCTGAGACCTTGGAAATCCCCACCAATCGTGGGCGGATGTAGGAGGATCTAAGTTGCACTCAAAGGAACGTGCAAGGGAGAATCGTGTGTTTGAAAGGAATCTCAAAGTATATGACTTCTTTTTTGTATTTCTGGCCAGTTGAAGTCAACTTAATATGGGGAGAAATGTATCTTTCTTTCTTTCTTTCTTTCTTTCTTTCTTTCTTTCTTTCTTTCTTTCTTTCTTTCTCTCTTTATTTATTTATTTATTATTTTATTTTATTTTATTTTATTTTGTCCAATACACAATGAAGGTTAAAGAGAATAAACATATAGAAAGGATAGAAGAAAAGATATAAGAATAAAATACGACAATAGAGGAAAAGATATAGGAGATATAGGAGAGACAATTGGACAGGGGACGGAAGGCACGCTGGTGCACTTATGCACGCCACTTACTGACCTCTTAGGAACCTGGAGAGGTCTTGCTTTCTCTCTCTTTCTCTCTCTCTTTAGTGTTCTATTTTATTTGAAAGGCAACAAGCTCAAATCAGAATTGACGGGGGACAAAAAGTTAGATCCACCATGTTGAAAAACAATTTATATTAGCTTGAATAGGCTAGCTTCTCATAGTCTAAGTCAATGATGGAGAACCTATGGCATGGGTGCCACAGGTGGCACGCGGAGCCATAGCTGCTGGCACGAAAGCCGTTGCCCTAGCTCAGCTCTAACATTCATGTGTGTGCCAGCCAGCTGAGTTTTGGCTTGCACAGAGGCTCTGGGAGGGTGTTTTTGGCTTCCAGAGAGCCTCCAGGGGATGGGGGAGGGCGTTTTTACTCTCCTTTGGCTCCAGGGAAGCCTTTGGAGCCCGGGGAGAGCTAAACACAAGCCTACTGGGCCCACCAGAAGTTGGGAAATAGGTCTTTTCCAGCCTCCAGGGGGTGGGGGAAGCTGTTTTTGCCCTCCCCAGGCATTGAATTATGGGTGTGGGCACTCACGCATGAATGATAGCGCGCGCACACACACTCTTTTGGCACCCAAGGGAAAAAAAGGTTTGCTATCACTGGTCTAAGTTCACTAGGCATATTTCCTCTTTTCAAGCCAGCCAAACGAATATTAGCAGCCAACAGTGACATTGTATTCCTTGTTGAGTAAGTGGCACTTCCAATATGTGTCATGTATCTTGCTTTCTCGTGGGATGATCATTTTCCCCCCTGAAGTGTCTCACTTCCCTATCATAAACATTTTTTTCCTTTTTCTGTTAAATCATATCTTGCCTGCACAAGTCTGTTCTGTTTTCTTGGCAAGCTTTTTTTTCCCCAGAAATGGCTTTCCATTGCCTCCTGTGTTGGGATGAGAGAAAGTGACTAGCCCAGCTGGTTTGGGGCCTAGGGTAGGATTAGAACTCACAGTCTTTTCCTTTTCTAGCCTGAGAATTGTTTCAAATCATGAGACAGGGGGCATAATTCATTTCAATAAATAAAGCCAGACTCCACATTGATTCTCCCAATCTTAAATGCAGAGACACTTTGAGAGAGGTTAATGTGCTGGTGTCTGGAGGCTGTTGGGGTCTGGATGGGTGTCAACAGACTCAAACTCAACCCAGACAAGACAGAGTGGCTGTGGGTTTTGCCTCCCAAGGACAATTCCATCTGTCCGTCCATTACCCTGGGGGGGGGGGAATTATTGACCCCCTCGGAAAGGGTCCGCAACTTGGGCGTCCTCCTCGATCCACAGCTCACATTAGAGAACCATCTTTCAGCTGTGGCGAGGGGGGCGTTTGCCCAGGTTCGCCTGGTGTTCGCCTGGTGCACCAGTTGCGGCCCTATCTGGACCGGGAGTCACTGCTCACAGTCACTCATGCCCTCATCACCTCGAGGTTCGACTACTGTAATGCTCTCTACATGGGGCTACCTTTGAAAAGTGTTTGGAAACTTCAGATCGTGCAGAATGCAGCTGCGAGAGCAGTCATGGGCATACCTAGGTATGCCCATGTTTCACCATCACTCCGCAGTCTGCATTGGTTGCCGATCAATTTCCGGTCACAATTCAAAGTGTTGGTTATGACCTTTAAAGCCCTTCATGGCACTGGACCAGAATATCTCCGAGATCACCTTCTGCCGCATGAATCCCAGCGACCGATTAGGTCCCACAGAGTGGGCCTTCTCTGGGTCCCGTCAACTAAACAATGTCGGTTGGTGGGCCCCAGGGGAAAAGCCTTCTCTGTGGCGGCCCTGACTCTCTGGAACCATCTCCCCCCAGAGATTAGAACTGCCCCTTCTCTCCTTGCCTTCCGTAAACTCCTTAAAACCCACCTTTGCCGTCAGGCATGGGGGAACTGAAACACCTCCCCCGGGCATGTACAATTTATGCATGGTATGTTTGTGTGTGTGTTTGTTAGTAAATGGGGTTCTTTTTAAATCTTTTAAATCTTTTAAATTTATTTGGATTTGTCATCATTTGCTGTATCTTGCTGTGAGCCGCCCCGAGTCTGCGGAGAGGGGCGGCATACAACTCTAAATAATAATAATAATAATAATAATAATAATAATAATAATAATAATAATAATAATAATAATGTTGTCTGTTGTAAAAATCAAGGATTGCTAAAGGATTAGGAGCAAAATGGGTATTTCTGCTTCCTTGGTTAATGCTTTTCTTCTTCTTTTTTAGTGGCCTACCTCACTGTATTCCATATCATCTTCGTATTCTTCCTATGGACATATTGGATGTCTATATTCACTCCTCCGCTGCAACCGGACAAAAAGGTAAAACTCAGGAATTTTATAAAGGAACTATCTGGTTTTCGCAGGGAGAAACAATGAAAGAACCTGCAATGTAAGAGTTGGGAAAATCATTAGCAGCTAGTTAGGGCTGGGGAAAATAAAGCTACATTCAGAGTATAAAATGCACTCCAATTATCAGCCTCTTTTATGGAGGAAAAAGATGCATCTTGTACTCTGAAAAATACGGTAGTCTGGAGAAGGCTAAAATAAAGAGAAAAGCTAAAACAGAAATGGTATGGACACCTCCAAGAATAATCTAAAGAGGGGGTCTCATCATAACTTTAGATCTGCTCTCATGGTCAGGAAGCAAGTGGGTCAGTTTGGGGGCAGCTATAATTACAGTGGTACTCGTCATTAATTGGTTCCAGGAGGCACAATGAGTTCCAAAAACAATACCAAATAGATTTTTTCCCATAAGGAATAATGTAGTGAGTCAAAAGGCAGCCAACACCGACAGGTTCTAGCTTATGCAATGAGTAACAAACCAACGATGAGTACCACGACAAAATTCTCATGTCAAAATGGGTTGAGTAACAAATTTGAGATTTGGTACTCCACTCATTTAAAGAGATGCGTTGAGTACCAATTCAGTTGAGTAACAAGGTGCCACTATGTAAAGCATGGGGTGCTAGATCCTGCAATAAATCAAATATCTCTACTATGGGTTTTGGCCAGCCTTTAAAATAAAAAGAATACAGTGCAAAAGAGAAATAGTTTAACACAGCAATTTGTTATTGAGGAAGGGGAAAAATAGGACTATATAACAATATAATTAAAAATTCTGTGCAACTGTATTACTTAGGGTAGATATTTGGTCACCTGATACATGAGTGTGGGGTTATATCATCCCTAAAAATTATAAGAAAAACATGAACATTCTTGTGTTTGGAACTGCTTGGGGCAATCAGAGAAAGGGCACCATAGGATATGAGTAAGTTTCTATTCCCTGGATCCACAGCGGAAAATTTCTGTGAATAGGATGTCAGGGAAATCCTCCCCCCAATAGAGCTGATGGGAGGGCAGAAATAATCGGAATGGCTTGGTCGGGTTTTGCTATATTTTAATTGTGAAATTAGGCATCTTGATAACTGAGGGGTAAGGCTGCCTGGGGGACAGTAATAATTGGCCTTCAGGAGATGCTAGTAGAGGGAAATGGGCAGAGAAGTTGAATGTCTAAGTAGTAAGTGTTGTAGTTGGATCACAGCCAGCTTTTCTGGTAATGGATTTTGAACCGGAAGAGCCTGGTCCGTCCGAGCATCGGAGACCTTTGTGGCTATTGGAAGGTTCAGACAGTGAGAGGGAAGGTGAGATGGAAGCTGGAGGTGCTGGAGAGATGGAGGTGGAGGCCCCTGCAGTGCCTATGGAACCCCCAGCTAGGGCCTTGTCTGGGTCGGATGAGGAGGGGGTGATTGATGATCCAATCCTGAATGTGCATGTGCAAAGGATTAGGAGGAGACAGGAACAGCTGCACAGATGCAGGAGGAGATCTTGATCACAGCTGAGAGTAATAGGGAATTCTGCAGCATGCATAAAAGGGGAAGTTTGTGGGAGTGTTCTTTGCAGGAGTTATCGTTCATGGTTTAACAGAGAAACAGATCTAGAGTTTTCTCTAAACCAACACCCTTGCTTTCTTGGAGAAACCCAGCCTTTGGGAAATTGCTTTATGAAAGACTGTAGCTATTGCAAAAATAGTGAGTACCCTTGCTTCAGCCCAGTTTTGAGACATTATTTACAAACTTTGGGGAGTTTGGGGACATTTGTTATTGGCCTTGAAGATAACTCAAACTCTTTGGCAGTAAACAGACATTCTTTTGCCGTAATTGTGGCTCTCAGCCAACTTGTTAAAGAAATATTTTTTTGTGTTACTGAAACTCCAGTGTGTGTTTGACTTTGACCTTAATCACTGCTCATCTGTCACCAGGCAGAACAGTAAGGATCCTTGGCTTTGATTGTTGCAAAAAGTTATAGCTTTATTAGAAGTCAAGTGTATAACAGTAGTTCATAGCCAGAACTTGAGAATCGTGAGCCAAAATCTCTTCACTTAATTTACCTTTTTTCTCCGTTAACTGCCTCCCACTGCTGATTCCCCCATGACCAATCAGGTTTAAGCAAGATGCTGTCAGAACGGTCACTTCCAAGGCAGTTGCTGCCTTCTCCTGGAAGGCTCAGGAATTCTGGGAGTTGAAGTCCACAGGTCATTTAGGGGCCATAGTTCCCCACCTCTGTTCTACAACTGTGTGTGTTTCACTCTTTTCCTTCTCTTTCCAGTTCCACATGTCTTATGCCGACAAGGAGCGCTATGAGGATGAAGAAAGGCCTGAGGGTCAAAGGCAGATCCTGGCAGAGATGGCCCGGAAGTTGCCAGTTTGCACAAGGACAGGGAATGGGGGTGAGTTTCTAACACGGCTTGGGCAAAGTCCACCTGTGCAGCAACCCATACTGAAACCCCTCTTTGGGAGAACTTTTGGAGTGATCAAGAGCATCATCAAAATCATTGATGACAAAATGTTTGGCTTTTGTATTAAAGGCAAGGGACCGAGAAGGCATTCATTCATTCCAGCTCTTAAAATCAAAACACAGGCCTTTGTGGCATCATTACAACTTTTTCCCCGGCTGCTTTTATCATTTTCATCCCACTGTGCTTTCTAGTTGCCAGTTGGAATTGCAAAACTCAAGGTGGGGTGAATTCAGATCTGGGGAAATTGTTCTTTTGGATAGTGATTCTGAAAGGTGTAATCCAAAATATATCTGGAGGGTGCAAAGTTTGAGAAAATCTAATCTAATTATTGTTGTTGTTGTTTTGTTATAGAATGTAAGGTGTTCTCTGTTGCACGTACTGATTCTTTTTTTCTGATTCTTGCTCCTGATTTCATAGGAGTAGATGATGAATAGCAGGGTTTATATCCACAGTGAACAGTTACTGTATAAGATGCACTGGAGTATAAGACGCACCTTAGTATTTGGGGAGGAAAATAGGGAAAAGAATCTGCTTACCAGATATTCATCTGGCTAGCATCCTTAGTCAGCTTCACATTATTTTATCCCCTGGTTAGGGCTTTAAAAAATCTTATTCAGAGAGAGTAACAATGAAAGAACTTGCAAGCCAGTAAGAGCTGGGAACACCTTTAGCACCAGGTTAGGGCTGGAAAGAAACATTTGGAGCAAGTTAAGAGCAATGGGGAAAAAACCTGCAAAGACTTAGGGCTTGGAAAACATTTTTAGCAGAGTAACAATGAAAAAGCTTGCAAGTGGGTAAGAGCTGGGAACATTGTTAGCACCTGGTTGGGGCTGGAAAGAAACATTCGGAGTAAATAGAGCAATAAAAAAACTACAATAGGTTTGGAAAACATTCTTGACAGACAGTAGCAATAAAAGAGCTTGCAAGTGGGTAAGAGCTGGGAACATCGTTATTGCCTAGTTGGGGCTGGAGAGAAATATTTGGAGCAAGTAGAGCAATGAAAAAACCCTGCAATGACTTAGAGCTTGGAAAATATTATTTGCAGAAAGTAACAATGAAAGAACCACCAAGGTAAGAGCTGGGAAGTTAGTTAGCACCTAGCTATAGCTGGGGGTGGGGGGGAGCTTCAAGAAAAGCTACATTCAGAGTACTGTATAAGACACACCTGAATTTTCAGCCTCTTTCAATGGGAAAAAACCCCAAAATGACGGCAGCGCATATGCAGTCCAGATACTCTGCTTACCACCCTCCCCCATTTAAAAAAAAAAAAAAATCCAAAAATACCCCCGGTTACGTCCATGGATCAGGACTGACAGAACCAGCTCCGTGACATCAAACTGGGAGGAACCCACCTCTGGTAGAACCCCCTGAGAAGGTTTGCCAAAAAGGCTGGAGGGATTGGACCCACTCTGATATAGGAAATTGAGCCAAGCATCCTAGAAAAATTTTAAGAAATGACTTTGTCCATAAAGTCATCGGTTCAGCCTGAGCGAAGCAGGTGTCTCTGTACCATAATCTCTCCTGTGGCATTCAGCCACTTAGAACACCCGGATGAGGAATTCTGGGAGGGTTTTTTTAATTATAAATTTTATTAATGTTTTATAATAACAACAGATACACACTTGGGAGTTGAAGTCCACAAATCTTAAAGTTGCCAAGGTTGTAGACCCCGATCTAGAAAGTATAGCTTCCCTAGTTTTATATAAGGCACCATCTTCAAAGTAGGCCTCAACTCTTGCCTTGGTCCTATGTTTCTCAAAGTTGGCTACTTTAACATGTAGGGACTTCAACTCCCAGAATTCCCCATGCTGGCTGGGAATTAAAATTACCAAGGTTTCAAAACATGCCTTGGTCCTTCTAGTAACACAGAATTTGCACTCGTGATAATGATTTAACTAGGGGCATTTTTGTCGTGTTCTTTACAGCCATTCGGTTCTGTGACAGATGTCAACTCATCAAACCTGACCGTTGTCACCATTGCTCGGTTTGTGCTGTGTAAGTTTACTCTTTTCGTCCATAACCAGTGCAGCTTGAAGGTTAGCTCAACAATTACGCAGGATGTTGTTAACTGAACACACAAAAAGAAATGGTTTTGCTTGCTTTAGCCATAGTGGCACAGTGGTCAGAGTGCAGTACTGCAGGCTACTTCTGCTGACTGCCGGCTACCTGCAATTTGGCAGTTTGAATCCACAGGGTCAAAGGTTGACTCAACTCAGCCTTTCATCCTTCCGAGGTCGGTAAAATGAGGAACCAGATTGTTGGGGGCAATATGCTAACTCTGTAAACCACTTACAAGTGGCTGTAAAGCACTGGTAAGCAGTATACAAGTTTAAGTGCTATTGTTCTTGATTGTACAACTTGACATATTTGTTTGTTTGTTTGTTTGTTTGTTTATTATTTTATTTATTTATTTATTTATTTGTTATTTTATTTATTTATTTGATATATATGCCAGTTCCCACCCCAACCCAGGGACCCAGTCATGTCCTTTGTCTGTGTATCTGTCTGTCCTGCCCCTTCTCTCTCTCTTCTCTCTCTCTCTCATCTATCCATCCATCCATCTCTCATTTCTCTCTCCCCACCTACCTACCTATGAATGCACACACACACTGAAGATTTTAATTAATTATGAAAGCATATACAAATTAAGCTCAGTGCAAATAAGAAAAAGCAAGATAAAAAGAAATGCATGAAGAATTGACTCTGGCTGTGTTAGAAATCATTAATGTCATTTATTGGCAAGTTAACTTTTAAAACTTTTCATGCAATTCAAGGAAGAGGACTTAAAATATACTGCTTAAAAAATAAAGGGAACACTCAAATAACACACATCCTAGATCTGAATGAATGAAATATTCCCACTGAATACTTTGTTCTGTACAAAGTTGAATGTGCACAACAGCAGGTGAAATTGACTGACAATCAGTGTTGCTTCCAAAGTGGACAGATTGATTTTTACAGTAGTTTGATTTACTTGGAGTTATGTTGTGTTGTTTAAGTGTTCCCTTTATTTTTTTGAGCAGTGTAGAAAGAAAGAATAGAGAGAGAAGGGAAGAAATTATGTTGAGTAAACATTCCAATGTTATTTTTTGGAGATGTCTCAGAATTAAAAGTACAGTTGGACAGTCTGTTTGTAATGCAATGCATTGTACCAGTGAAACAGTAGCTTTTCTCCTTTTGAAAATGAAAAGGCCAGCCGTGAATTGGATTTGACTTCAGCACTGACCAGAATGCAGGGCTTGCTTGCAAGAGGAGAGGCAAAACGTGGCCCTTAGCTGGGTTATGCCTGGACTTGTTAGCTGACGTTAGCACGGATGCAAAGTTATGACATGCCAGCTTGCAAGGGTTGCCCAATTACAGGCTTGGTTTCATTTCCATGTCATTCATACAGCCATGTCTCTAGGTTAGATTCTGACCCTGCCTCTGATTTGCAAAAAATCTTCTGGGTCTTAGTCAAAATATCGAGCGAGGAAATGTTGGAAACCGACCCACGTTTAGATGAACAAGAACATCATTGGGAGGTTATCCTGCTATGTTTACCAGTTAGAAAGCAGATTCCTCCACCTCACCCCACCCCGCCCCAGTCCAATTATTAGCTGTGAATTAGGGTGGGGTTGTTGTGCAGGCAGGGATGACTGTCTTCGGAAAATTACCCTAATGATGGGCTTTTGCTTAGGAGAGTTGGTGCCCCCTGATGAAATTGACCCCCTGGTAGCACCCAAAGGGCCCTCTTCTTCCCTGTTCATCCTGCCTCATCATCCTTTGTGGTTTTATAAACATGTCTACTTTTCAAGGCATATAATTTCAGTTGTTATTGCTGAATTGTTTTTGTCCAGTGTCTTCTTTTTAGTTGTGTTAGTTCTGGCAGAGAGATTCAGGGATAGATAGAAGTATATGCTTGCTGGGGAGGGCAAAGTCTCCAGGCTGACTTAGAGCGGAAGGTGGCGTTGCAACAGGTGAGCTTGGTGTTGCCTAGAATTTTTGTAGTTGTTTGTTTTTATCTGTAGGTTATTGAGGCGGTATTATAGTAGAGAAGAAATAGGATTAGAATAGAAATAGAAATAGAGTAGAATAGAACATATAGAGAATAGAATAGAAAATAGAATAGAATAGAATAGAATAGAATAGAATTTTATTGGACATACAAGGAATTTGTCTCTAAGCTCTCAATGTATATACCATCAACAAAGTGATAGGTCATGTAATATAAGTCATAGTTACAAACATTAATCATAATACTGTATAGAACAACATGATAAATCACAGATAGTAGAAAGCACTAGAGAAGATGGGAAGGATAATATCAATGCAGCCCTAGTACATGGGTAAATGAAGTTTATATTTTGACTGTCAACAGTGTTTGCTTGATACCCAGAGCAATTTTCTGCATGGCTTTAAATCTATGCAGCGCACCTCATTCATTCAACTAACTGTGAGTAGCAAGCACTGAATCCCTTTTTCACAGGATAATCAAGATATAAGATCCCACAACTCGCAACAGAATACCCTACACAACTAAATTTACAATCCTAGGTTTAGAAAGCTTAGAACTGCATCACCTTAAACACAACCTAAGCATAGCCCATAAAATCATCTGCTACAACGTCTTTCCTGTCAATGACTACTTCAGCTTCAACCACAACAACACTCGAGCAAACAACAGATACAAACTTAAAGTAAACCGCTCCAACCTTGACTGCAGGAAATACAAGTTTAGTAATTGAGTAGTTGATGCATGGAACTCACTACCTAACTCTGTAGTATCATCATCGAACCCCCAAAACTTTATCCTTAGACTGTCTACTGTTAACCTCTCCTGATTCCTAAGATGTCAGTAAGGGGAGTGCATAAGTGCACCAGTGTGCCTTCTGTCCCCTGTCCTAATTTTTCTCTCTTACTAATATCATGTATATAAATATTATATCTTTGTATACCACCAATACATACTTGACAAAACAAATGAATAAATAAAATAACCTTGTCCTGTGTTGTACGTGCAGTAACAGAAAACCTCACAAGGGGGCATCATGCCCAGAAAGACTTCCTGGGAAATGAAGTTGCAAACCTGAAAATGTTAGTGGTCACTAATAAATAACATCATCTTTAAAAAAAAAAAAAAGCAGAACCCTTGGTTATGAGTAATATAGCAAAGAACCAAGTTTGTGGTTTTGGCTTCTTTTCCCCCTTGTGTGGTCCCTGACATTTTTCTCTTTTTTTAATAGGTGTGTGTTAAAAATGGACCATCACTGCCCATGGTAAGGAGTCTAGAGGAGAACCATTTTATTAATCCGTCATATACACATTAAAGTGTTTCGGGGATAGAGGTGTATCAATTTCTGAAATTGACTGGCTCATTCCACCAACACTGCTTAAAATTCAGAACACCCAATTTTCGTTCAGCTACTACAATAAACATTAATGCGAGCCTCGGTGGCGCAGTGATTAGAGTGCAGTACTGCAAGCTACTTCTGATCACCAGCTGCCAGCAGTTTGGCAGATCGAATCTCAGTAGCTCAAGGTTGACTCAGCCTTCCATCCTTCCAAGGTCGGTAAAATGAGGAGCCAGATTGTTGAGGGCAATATGCTTACTCTCTGTAAGCCTGTTTAAAAAGTGCTGTAAAGCACTGTGAAGCGGTATATAAATCTAAATACTATTTTGCCACTTGTTTCCTCCAGGGTGAACAACTGCATCGGCTTTTCCAACTACAAGTTCTTCCTACTGTTTTTAGCCTATTCTCTGTTGTACTGCACGTTTATTGCAACAACAGTCTTCAAGTATTTCATCAAATTCTGGACAGTAAGTTGGGGGACCTGGTTATTGCTTACTTTCTGCATTCTATCATTTGGGAGTCTGAAATCACCTGGGGTCCAAACCAGTCCCAAGGGAAACACTGGCAGAGCCAGGTCTTAGTGGCCTTTCGGATGGCCAGTAGGGTAGGAGCAGTGCGGATATCGGGGGGAGGTGGTTCTATAGGGCCGGGGCAGTCACAGAGAAGGCTCTCCCTTGTGGGCTGGCCAACCTGCATTGCTTGGTCAACAGGACCTGGAGGAAGCCAACCCTGTGAGATCTAATTAGTCTCTGGGAGGTATGCGGCAGGAGACGATCTCATAGATAGTCTGGTCCAAAGCCATGTAGGGCTTAGGACCAGTCGTGTCCCTTTTTTCAGTGCCATTGTAACTTGGAATAGTCGCTAAATGAACTGTTGTAAGTTGAGGAATACCTGTACTCTAAAATGTGACAACCCCCACCAATGTTCCCTCTAACTTTTTTTTGGTGTGGCCGGAAAAGTATAGTGTCTGAGCAGCACATTTTCATACCTGAGCACCTGATTATTTTTCCCACAGATATCACCCAAGACAACTTGTTGCATAATTATTATGCTGGGGCAGAATAGGTTCCCTTCCCACTATGTTATTCTGTTATTCTGGTTGCCTAATTATTGACATCACTAGCATACAAGGATTCCAACTGAGATTAGCAATACTAATGATCACGACTGCACAGCGTTGGAAAATGCTACACACAGTTTGTTGTTGGGTGCACGGCTGCGTGGCCGTGCAGCTTAGAGGGAACAGTGGCCCCAACCATTGCCACAGAGCTTTCTAATTCTCAGTAACCTTAACCAAAGACCATTACGCAGGAAGGCAGGGGGATGTTCTTCAGCCACATCTGGAGGGCAAGAGATTCCCTCCTGCTGGTCCCTTAAGAACATAAGAAGAGCCATGCTGAGTCGGGCCAAAGCCCATCGAGTCCAGCATTCTGTGTCACATAATGGCCCACCAATTGTCCATGGGGATCTTGAGCAGAAAGACAAGGCAAGACCCTCCCTTTCCCTTGACCCCCCAACAAGTGGCCCTCCAGGGAATCCTGCCTGAGTCAACCAACATAGAGGTGGCACTTGGACATCCGTTTCAATCACCACCTATGATACACTTGGCATCCATGAATCTGTCCCTTGTGACTGGGAGGGGCATTCGCTGGTCCTCCAAGCTCTGCCAAAGCCGGATCTGCCAGAAGAAGGAGCACACTCACTCTTTTCACCCTCTCCGGGGGTCTCCTTTTACTTTCTCTCGATTTTCTCTGCAGGCGGAGCCAACCAGTGGTCATTCCAGGTTCCACGTCCTCTTTCTCCTTTTTGTGGCAGTCATGTTTTTGGTCAGCCTGTTGTTCCTCTTTGGCTACCACTGCTGGCTCCTCAGTCAAAACAGATCGACCCTAGGTAAGGCATTCACTCCTTCGAGAAGAAAGCTGGGGGTGGGGCAGACTTGTACCAGCCCATTTTTGACGACCATAACTGAGCGATATGCATTCTGCAATCCCAAAACGGCTTCCCTTCCCCATTCCAGAATCCTGGAATCCTCATTGATGGGGTTTTTGCTTGGTGTTTGTCGGCTGTTGATAGAATCATTGGGTTGGGAGGGATTTGGAGGGTCTTTTGGTCCAGTCAAGAATCCAAGGACATGAAACGCTCCAGTGATGCTATAGCCTCCATGAATCCAGGAGGCCAGAGATCTCATGGATGAAGAGCGCTCCCACTCCAGAACCGAGTTTCTCAATCTCAACAACTTCAGAATTCCCCAGTGCTGCTTAAAGTGGTTAAGGTCAAGAAGCACTGGTCAGAAACTCCTTAATTCATCAGTTTTTGTTCAGTACTCTACTGATATTTTTGTTTGTGAAAAGGCATTGCCCATTTTAATGACAATGAGACAACTTAAGACCTGTTGGGGCATCTTCATATCAACTTACAAATACCCTGTTATTAATGCCAATGGAAGGGCTTGCCTTCAGAAGTTGTGGGTGCTCCATCACTGGAGGCTTTTAACAAGCGACTGGACAACTTTTGGCCGTGCCCCACAAGGGGCACGTGGAGGTATATCGGAGGGCACACGATGCATTGCCCTATGTCAGTGATGGCGAAACTATGGCACGGGTGCCACAGGTGGCACGTGGAGCCATATCTGCTGGCACATGAGCCTTTGCCCTAGCTCAGCTCCAACGTGCATGTGTGTGTTGACCAGCTGATTTTTGACTCGTACAGAGGCTCTGGGAGGGCGTTTTTGGCTTCCAGAGAGCCTCCAGGGGGATGGGGAAGGGCGTTTTTACCCTCCAGGGAAGCCTTTGGAGCCTGGGGAGAGCGAAACATGAGTCTACTGGGCCCACCAGAGGTTGGAAAACAGGCTGTTTCTGGCCTCCAGAGGACCTCCATTGGGCTGGGGAAGCTGTTTCGGTCCTCCCTAGGCATTGAATTCTGGATGTGGGCACTCGTGCATATCACAATAGCATGTGCGCATACTCTTTCGGCACCCGAGGAAAAAAAAGGTTTGCCATCACTGCCCTATATCAACTCCTGCGCACACTAGCCGGATGATTTTCAGCCTCAAGGAAGGCTGTTTTGCACTCCCGAAGTTCAGGGAGGCTTCCCAGAAGCCCCAGAGTGGAAAACAAATACCCTGCCCAACTGGCAAACTGAAAGTTCGGAAAAATTGGCTTCTCGTTTTCCCAGTGTGCTCTTTTCCGCACTCTGGAGCCTTCAGCACAGCTTCCTGAAGCCCCGGAGTGCAAAAAGCAGCCCGACGGGCAAATCCGAAGTCCATTTTCCAAACTACCAGTTTGCCCGTCCAGCCATTTTTTCACCATCCCAGGCTTCAGTGAGGCCTTTGCGGGCGCATGGGGACAGGGGAAAGGATTGTGCACATGCGCACGGGCTGCATGGGGGTTGTGCCTGCGTGCCTGCTAGCACATGCTAGCACCCTTTTGGCACGCAAACCAAAAAAGGTTCACCATCACTGCTGTAGGGTCTCCTGCTGAAGCAGGGGGTTGGACTAGAAGACCTCCAGGGTCCCTTCCAAATCTATTGCCCTGTGATCCTCCTTCTCTTCAGCAGGAAAGCCTCTTTGACATCTTAAAGCAGTGTTTCCCAACCTTGGCAACTTGAAGATATTTGGACTTCAACTCCCAGAATTCCCCAGCCAGCAAATGCTGGCTGGGGAATTTTGGAAGTTGAAGTCCAAATATCTTCAAGTTGCCAAGGTTGGGAAACACTGTCTTAAAGCACAAGGTTGTGAAAACACTGGTTCAGATTTCGTTTTGCTTGCCAGCCTTCCCCATCCAGGATGGTTTGAAGTGTCCGCTGATTTCTAGCAGGCGCAGCCCCCAAAACCCCTCTCTGACCGGGGTCCATTTTCCGGCGCCTGAGACAGCATTCTTCTATTCTGCTGCAGAGGCTTTCTCGGCTCCTGTGTTCTCCAGCGGCCCTGATAAAAACGGCTTCAACCTCGGCTTTGTCAGAAACTTCCAGCAGGTGTTTGGGGAAGAGAAGAAACTCTGGCTAATCCCGGTGAAGTCCAGGTAAGTAGCAAGCAACCCACCCACTGTTCTGTGCACGGCCCTCGGAGCGACCCCGCCGACTCAAATATCCTTTATTTTATGAATAAATCAAACTCTTTATTGATATAAGCACACATAAGGAAAAGCAGGTTTTAAACTGCCAGGGAAAAGGAGTTATCTTTTTCTTCGGAGCAAAACATAAACAATGTCCGGGAAAGGGGCCAAACTCGGCCTAATCAGTATTCCGAGATAACAAAGTCCATTCATCATTTAAGCATATGGATTTTGCTCACTGGAATCCTGGCAACAAGCATCCAGCAGAGAAATGCCTTTTATCATGGCAGAAATCATGGTTTTAAAGTCCTGTTCAATTACAACTCCCAGTCTCACATCTCTCCCATTGAACGATGTTGAAACTCCACACCCAATTTCCCAAGACCCTTTGCCTTTATACACCTGGAAGTGACATCACATCCCAAAGAGGCTCAGGTTGTACACTAATCCCTTTTACTATGCAACTCCTCTCGCCCTCAACAATCTTCCATAGTGAGGGTCAATCCATTGACTTTCCATGCTAATGTCTTCCTCACTCTCTGACTGGGACCACTCCCCCATTGTCACATCAGCCCCCTCTAGTGGTCCCTCAGGCTCACCATTTATCATTTAAGCATATGAATTTTGCTCACCGGAGTCCTGGCAACAAGCAACCAGCAAAGAAATGAATTTTACTGTGGCAGAAATCATGGTTTTAAAGCCTTGTTCAAGCACACCCCCAGTCTCACATCTCGTCCATTGAATGATGTTGATTCCCCACACCCAATTTCCCAAGATCCTTTGCCTTTATAGAGGCTACGTCAATACACTAATACCTTTTACTATGCAACTCCTCTCGCCTTCTCAGCAATCTTCTATAGCGAGAGTCTATCCACTGACTTTCCACTCTAATGTCTTCCTCACTCTCTGACTGGGACCACTCCTCCATTGTCACATCAGCCCCCTCTAGTGGTCCCTCAGGCTCACTCAGGTCACTTTCTCCTGCACTCTCACTCTCTGCTTCAGCTGGTACCACCCCCTGGCAGAGGGTATCCAGAGGGGCCTGGCTCATCCTCCTCAGAATCTGACATGACCTGAGGTGGACAAGGAGCACTCACAACACCCACCAGCCATGCAGACAGAATTTGAAGTCCCCTTCCCTCATCTCCCTTCCCCCCAAAGAGGAGTTTGGGGCTATGTAGGTGTGGAGAGGACCTCCAGAACTATGGGGCAGCAGAAACCTCCCTCTCAGGGTTAATAATAATAATAATTAATAATAATAATTTATTAGATTTGCATGCCACCCCTCTCCGAAGACTCGGGGCAGCTCACAACATAACAGCAATACAATATAAATACAAATCTAATGTTAAAAACTTTAAAAAACTAATTTAAAATACATTATTATAAAAACTTATCTGTTACACAACCGTACACATTCAGTCTGACTGAACATAAATATAATAAAGGTTAGCGAAAAAAGGAGGGGGGGGGAGATTAATCCCCCATGCCTGGCAGCAAAGGTGAGTCTTCAACATTTTATGGAAGGCGAGGAGGGTACGGGCAGTTTGAATCTCCGGGGGGAGTTGATTCCAGAGGGCCGGGGTAGCCACAGAGAAGGCTCTTCCCCTGGGTCCCACCAGACGGCATTGTTTTGTCAAAGGGACCCAGAGAAGGCCAGCTCTGTGGGACATAATCGGCCGCTGGGATTCATGCTGCAGAAGGCGGTCCCGGAGATATTCTGGTCCAATGCCATGTAGGGTTCCAACTAACATTTAAGTTCAAATCACAGTCCGAGGCAAAAGTTTCTTTAAAGTTCCAATTTATTCCTAGAGCTACGTTGGTATATCTGTGAGAAACCCAGATCTGAATTCCCAGGGTTTCTCCTTCCTGTTTAAAGTTCATTCCCCTGCCCCACATCCACAAGTTCATCACATGGACCACTCATCTTCTGCCAATGGGTGCGTACACTTCCATCTTCTTCCGGGAGCATCGAAAGAGCCGGTGGCTCCTCCGTGATGCCTGATGCCAACCAAACCCAGACCTGCCATTTGCCGGGTGGCTTTTCTTCTTCTCCCTCACCTTCACACTGCCTTTCTCTCTCCACAGCCTGGGAGACGGACACTCCTTCCCCATCCGAGCTCAGAGCGAAGCCCGGAATCCCCTGCTGGCCAACGAGGAGCAATGGGAGGAAGACGGGACAGAAGACGGCAGCCAGCACAGTAAGGGCACAACGGCCGCGGGAGGGAGAAGGGGCAGACCCTGCATGTCCATGCGCGATTTCGCTCCTTGCCCAGTTGCAGTAGCAGAATTGCGCTGGACTCCGCTAGCACTCAGAGCCACAGGGGCGAGCACCCGTCCCCCTCCCACCTTAGCAGCCCACCTCTGCTCCCCACCAGCCTTCAAAAATTGGGCTCCACAACTGCTGGGAACGCAACTCAGATGGAAGAGCAATCCCTTTTTTACTGAGTGGTCTTGTTTTGTTTGCTTGTCCAGATTTCCAGCAAGGGACTTCTCTTTCCATCGAAATGGAGACGTAGCAGCACCGAGGAGCTGAAGTCGTGCAACTCATGAGCTCTGGTAAGTGATTCCTTCTTTAGAGTTTTCTTTTTTTAAAGCTTATCACTCCTTTTTCAGCTACCGTATTTTTTGGAGCATAAGACGCACCTTAATTTTTGGGGAGGAAAATAGGAAAAGAATCTGCTTACTAGGTATTCATCTGGCTAGCGTCCTTAGCCAGAACATTATTTTATCCCCTGGTAAAGGCTTTAAAAAAACTTTATTTGGAGAGAGTAACAATGAAAGAGCTTGCAAGCCTGTAAGAGCTGGGGACATCATTAGCACCTGGAAAGAAACATTCGGAGCAAGTAGAACAATGGAGGGAGGGAGTGGCACGTATCTCCGAAGGGAGTTCATTCCAGAGGGCCGGGGCCGCCACAGAGAAAGACCCGCCAGACGACATTGTTTGGCTGTCGGGACCTGGAGAAGGCCGACTCTGTGGGACCTGACCGGCCACTGGGATGCATGAGGCAGAAGGTGTTTGCAGAGGTCCATAGAGTTGTGGCGGGAAGAGGAATAAATATACCCTTTGAAAAGCAGCATTCCAGGTCGAACCCAAACCAATTGGCGTTTTCCTTTCCTTTGGAATCCCCCCCCCCCCCAATTAAAGATTTCGTATTAAAACATCAAATAGCAGCTTCTGATGAACACTTTTTATCCCAGAAAGGAAAAAAGCTGCCTCCTGCCCCTTCCTCCCACCAGCCTGGATCTTGATCATTATCAACACATCTGCAGGTGCCCTTCCCTTCTTATTTCATGATGGTGCCAACGAAGACTGCCTCAGTGAAATGCTCTCAAAGTACTATCACTACTAATTTTTCTCATCATTCCCATCACCCATCTCCTCCCACTCATGACTATATGACTGTAACTTGTTGCTTGTATCCTTATGATTTTTATTAATATTGATTTCTTCTTCATTGCTTACTTGATCCCTATGACAATCATTAAGTGTTATTCCACATGACAAATGTGTCTTTTTCTTTTATGTACACTGAGAGCATTTGCACCAAAGACAAATTCCTTGTGTGTCCAGTCACACTTGGCCAATAAAAAATTCTATTCTGTTCTATTCTATTCTATTATTTCTATTCTAGTCTAGTCTATTATTTCTATTCTATTCTATTCAATGGGCGCATTAAATGCAGGGCTGCCTACTAACGTCATGTCGACTTTGGTCCTTAGCAGCAGAACAGAAATTATTTTAATGAGACTCATTCTTATTTCTTTCTTTTTCCGCAACCCGCTTCCTCCCTGTCTCATTAGCTTCTTCTGGTGATGGAGACTCAGGTGGCACCAGAAGGAAGGAGGACAAAAGAAAAAAGATTTGGATCAGAAAACGAAAAAGCAACATTGGATGAAGGTTAATTCTCACTTTCCGAAACGCTTCTTGAGCAGCCCTGTCCTTCCAAGGTTTGCTACGTGGATTTATTTCTATTTTTATTTTCTTAACATGGCAGCTCCGAAGCGATTTAAGGCTATTCGTGACCTTCTCTTTTTGTACGTCTTACCCAGAAGAGGGGAAAACTGCTTCGTGCAAATGCATTTCCAAGTGCCTTAAGGGGCATTTCGCTAACAGCCTGGACTTCGCGTTGTCTCGTTTTGCCAAATAGGAAGAGCAGCTCCGTAAAAGGGTGTAGACGGACGGTTAAGCAGATGGCTCAAAAATGGGAACCGTGGCCGCTAAACCAAGTCTTAACCGCTTGAGAACGGGGCGAATACTCAGCGCTTCTGTAGCCCTGGGAAACCTGCAACACCCTGGGGCCCTAAATGTCCTCATCCTCAACTCTGATTTTGCTAAAAAAAATCCGGCTCTTTTGAGTTCAACCTTTTTGATGTAAGCACAATCCTCATTTGCAGGTGCCTACAATTATTTCAAATTCATTCCGAACAGCTTCAACTACTGGACTAGTTTCTGCTATGGGGAAAAAATAGTCTTTGAATTGCACAAGAGTGGCACCGTCTTGGATTGTCCACGGAGGCTCCTGTGACTGTGGGCATCTTTAGACAGAACTTGCCTCCTCCTCTTAATATCACCTCTCCCTCCGGCCCCTGCAAAAGTCAGGCTGCCAGGGGGAGAAAGCCCAGCCTCTGGTTTTTCACGCAGGGATAGCTGTGTTTGGAGTCACTTGATGGACTTTTAAACCCTTTGCATAATCTGATCAGGAATTAAGATTTGTGTCTCTCCATCATTCATTCATTTTTCCCAAATGTTCAAAGGAAATTCATGGAGAGAGAAGTCCAACAGGCTGGGCTTCCCCCTGCCCCTTTAACTTGAGTGCTGGTTGACTTGATCCTCAAATGTGGGTGTTGCAAGAAGAGGTTTTGATCCAAGTGGGATCCCCACCACCACCACTCAAAGAGATTTTTTTTCAGGCTTTTCACTGACCAGGCCAGTGATGGCGAACCTATGGCACGGGTTCCACATATCTGCTAACACGCGAGCCGTTGCCCTAGCTCAGCTCCAATGTGAATGTGTGGGCTGGCCAGCACAGAGGCTCTGGGAGGGCGTTTTTGGCTTCCAGAGAGCCTCCAGGGGGTGGGGAGGGCGCTTTTACCCTCCTCCGGCTCCACGGAAGTCTTTGGTGTCTGGCGAGGGTGAAACACGAGCCTGCTGGATGCACCGGAAGTTGGGAAACAGGCCATTTCCAGTCTCCGGAGGGCCTGCGGGGGGCCATGGAAGCTGTTTTCGCCCTCCCCAGTTATGGGTGTGGGCACTCACGCATGCACGATAGCGCATGCCTACGCTCTTTCAGCACCTGTGGGAAAAAACGTTCGCCATCACTGCTTTAGAGGGAGCCTCCCAAGATCCATCCTCCAGAATTGTCTCAAGCTCAATTAAACAAACATTAACGCTTAGATTTGTATGCCGCTCCGAGTCTCCGGAGAGGGGCGTCATACAAATCTAATAAATAATAATAATAATTAACAAACTATTTTTTCTCAACATAGGAAGGCGCCAGCCAGAGAAACTTAAACGCAAATCTTAGGGCAAATATTGAAGCTATCCTAATTTCAATAGAACTAGTTTAAGCATTTTTTTCTGCTGATTATATTCGTCCTTTGAAGGCTACGTGTTTTAAGCAAAACAGACATTTGCGTGGGTCCCTGTTTAACGCTGATATTCTTCCCTTGTTAGGCTTCATAACGGTGCTGTCAATCAATTGCAACGTGTTTTCCCTTTCTTTTAAAAGACTCTTTTCTTCTTCACACCGATCGGAGCAATTAAATGCTAGCATTTAATTAACAAATTAACTAACGCAGCTCCACTCCAACATTTCCAAAAAAGATAATCTACTAAAACACTAGAACGAGTATTTCGGGGGACTAATTCTTAATTATGTGTCTCCACCTTCATGGAGCTATGTGAGAAAATTATCTCGGTGGGTCCTGAACATTTCTCAGGTCACCTATGTTGACACTATCAGAAGAGGTGAAGAGCTGGCTTGGTTTCATTGGTCTCTGATTGATTGCTATTGGACTAGTGCAGTGTTTCTCAAATAGTGGGGTGGGGTTCCCTGGGGAGGGGGCAGAGCCCTGCCAGGGGGCCGTGCGGCCCCAGGGTACGTCCTTTTTTTGCCAAAGGGAGTAGGGGATTTTCTGCACCGAACAATAGGACATAGCGCAGAGTAGGACATACGAAGTGCAGATAACAAACCTTAAGAGACACCATGGAAAAATATTTAACAGGGATGAAAAGAAAGGAGGAGAGAGACGGAGATCATGAGACAAATGTAAGTCTCCTGAAAGCTAAGATAAGGAGCTATCTGGGCATGGGTAGTTTAATGAAAAGAAGGACCAGTGGAGACATGATAGCAGCCTTCCAATATCTCAGGGGTCTCCACAAAGGAGTCAACCTATTCTACAAAGCACCTGAGGGTAGAACAAGAAACAAAGGGTGGAAACTAAACAAGGAGATAAGCAACTTAGAATTAAGGAGAAATTTCCTGACATTTAGAAGAATTAATCAGTGGAACAGCTTGCCTCCAGAAGTTGTGAATGCCCCAACACTGGAAGTTTTAAGCAGATGTTTGATAACCATCTGCCTGAAGTAGTGTAGGGTCTCCTGCCCAAGCAGAGGGTTGGACTAGAAGACCTCCAAGGTCCCTTCCAACTCTGTTATTATTATTATAAGAAACAATTAACAAATATGTGATGAATCTTCTAGTATATACACTTAAATGCCATAAATGATTACATCACTATTCACCTTAAAACTCTACTGTTCACGAAATACACACATGTATTTTACTTCTCCATAGGATTTCTTTAATTTAAGATTTTGGTTTCTCCTTTCTACCAGTGGTATAATTTATTCCACATTTCATAATATTCAGTCTCATTTTTTTCTTTCAATTCTAGCATTAGTCTGTCCATCTCTGCGCACATTAGTATTTTATATAGAATTTCTTCTTTTGTGGGTATATTCCTGTTCTTCCAACATTGAGCATAGACGGGTTTTGCAGCAGTCAAGATATGCAGCATTAGATATTTGGTATTTTTCTCATACGTTTTCTCATACATTGTTACCCCTAGTAGGAAAGGTTCTGGGCTTTAAGTGTAATTGCATGTTTGATAGTTCTTCCAACTAATGTTTGATTGTTGTCCAAAATTTTGTGATGGATGACATTCCCACCACATGTGATAATGAGTACCTGGTGACATCCTACATTTCCAGCAAAACGACAATTTCTGATGATTTGACAAAGTTTCCTTAGCAGCCTAGCTGAAGGATAAAACCTACTTGGTGTTCTCATGGCTAAACCTTTGGGAGTTTAAAAAACAGCACAAAAAAACCCTTTGTGCACCTATTGCAACTCACTCAATCTGTCTTACAAGCCCTGCAGGGAAAACTCCAGTATAGCCCTGAAGTTTTTTCTCTTAGTAGCCTCTCCCAAATTCCCCTCCAGCTGTGACGCCTGTTCTTTGCCAGCTTCCTTGTGAGCTGGACAGATGTTGAGCTTAAAACGGCACCAGTGGAATGCGTGTGAATTATATTTTTAAATGATTTTGGGGTTGGGGGAGAACTGCTTAATTTAATAAAATTAGATGCGATCAGGTGACTAGAAAATTATCTTTGGAAGCCTCTTACCACCTGGCTTGTGGAAAGCGAATGCGCTGGTTTAAATCAGGTTAGGGAGACTTCGGCCCCGATAATTCCTCAGAATCGAAGGTCACCTAATGTACATCCCTGCAAAGCAAGAGTTGCAAAAGGGCTTCCACAAATTATGGGAGTCTTAGAGATCCAGTCCGTTCTACTAATCATGCGCAATCTGTATGCATTTCATTACCAAATGCCATTACCATTTTCATGGTGGCACATTCATTGTTTTTATTGGGATAAAAGTAAGTTTGTTGGAATAGTTTGTACCAACCAGTATTGCCTCTTTCAGTCCTTATCCAGTTGCTGCATGCAATTCTGGTTTTCATGTACTCACATAAGATATGGAGACACCCAAAGCCCTGAATAATTAAGCAAATGTTCTGAAGAACAGAAAGTATTTTCTTCTCATTCTAGATAATGAGAAGTCATTAAATGTTTATGCTTCCTCACTCCCAAGGATGGTTCACAACTATCAGCCTGTGAACGGAGCACACAGACCCAATAATTTGTGCCAGTGTTATCTAGAAATATTATAACTAGTATTTAATAATCTAGTTAGCCTTTTTTGTGTGATTTCTTAGGACCAACTGAAATTTTGAAGCAGGGAGGATGGGTAGTAAGAGACCATTTGCAAGCCTACTTTTATGCTTGGAATATGACAAATTCCTTGTGTGTGCAATCACACTTGGCCAATAAAGAATTTTATTCTATTATTCATATTCAGGAAGAAATTAAAGACATTAAATGGCTACTTAAGGAATTTGATTGTGTTCTATAGCTGTGTTCCTCAACCTTGGCCATTTTAAACTAGTGGCACTTCAATTCTCAGAATTCTGGGAGTTGGAAATCCACCCAACTTGAAATGACCAAGGTTGAAAAATACTGTTCTGTAGCATTTGATCCAATATTGTAATATTTTGTCTCTAGATTCCTATTATGTTGATTAGTTTTGTGGTTGCAGCCCATGAGGTATAATTTTCGTACATTATTTAAACCATTTTTAAAGCAGTCACGTGTGTGGAACAAAACAACCTTTGTGTATTGGAACTATTAAATTTGCACTTTGTCCAGCATTATTCATGGAACCAGTTGGGGTTTTCCATTCTGTGATGTCCCAATTTCAGAAACTTCTCCAAGGTTTCCACGGTTCCACAGTGCCCACTTGTACCCGGGCGTAAAATGTGCTTCTGAGATGAAGCAGTGGAGAGCAGTCCCTGGAAACCAACCTGAGGATGTTTGCAAACAGTATTGCATCTCATTCTCACCACAAAACTGAAAGCATCCCATTGATGTCTGCTAAGGACAGCGAGACAAATGTAGTTAAGTAGGACACCTGTGTTTAAAAAAATGGCTTTCTGTATATAGCTTAAATTTTGGAGATCATCAGAATTGTTGAATAATGTCACTGTTGCATGCCGGTATAGTGAAAGAGTCAGCTAGCACGATGTAAGAAATGTTCATTTGGCCCCAGCCTATAATTGTTTCTTGTGTAAGGTGTGCAACTGAAAGCACAATTTCCTTGTAACAAGACAGGACCATGATGTATCTGTAATGACAAATTGAATGTGACATACATACCGTTCCTTCCTCCTCACCTGGGTAGAGAAAAGTATGTTAGAGAGGTAGGGACATACAGTGGTACCTCTACCTATGAACGCCTCTACTTACGAAATTTTCTAGATAAAAACCGTGTGTTCCAAGATTTTTTTTGCCTCTTCTCAAGAACCATTTTCCATTTACAAACCCAAACCTCTGAAACTAACCGGGAAAAGGCAGGAAGAAGCCTCCGTGGGGCCTCTCTAGGAATCTCCTGGTAGGAAACAGAGCCGGAAAAGGCGGGGAGAAGCCTCCGTGGGGCCTCTCTAGGAATCTCCTGAGAGGAAATAGGGCCAGAAAAGTCAGGGAGAAGCCTCCGTGGGGCCTCTCTAGGAATCTCCTGGGAGGAAACAGGGCTGGAAAAGGCGGGGGGAAGCCTACATGGGGCCTCTCTAGAAATCTCCTGGTAGGAAACAGGGCCGGAAAAGGCGGGGAGAAGCCTCCGTGGGGCCTCTCTAGGAATTGCCTGGGAGGAAACAGGGCCTCCACCCTCCCTGTGGTTTCCCCAATTGCAAGCATTATTTGCTTTTATATTGATTCCTATGGGAAAAATTGCTGCTTTTTACAAACTTTTCTACTTAAGAACCTGGTCACGGAACGAATTAAGTTCGTAAGTAGAGGTACCACTGTACATTATTTCAGTGTTTCTCAACCTCAGCAGCTGGAAGGTGGCTGGATTTCACCTCCCAGAATTCCCCAGCCATCCTTTCTAGCAGCCAAGATTAAACACTGCAGTATTCTATTCTACCCCCTTCTCAACTCTTGGGGAGAACCACTATACCTGCATTCCGCCTTCTGTCTGTGACCCATCAACACTGAAGATATGCAGGGGGTTGGATTAGATACCCACAAGTTCCCTTCCAACTCTAAAAAAATAAATAAATATGCAGAATAGGACTGTAAGTCCCAGCAAACCTGCTTTAGCTCAATTCCTTGAAAGGTCTGCTGTTTTGCCGGTCGCACTGCTTGCTTCCCACCACAATAAAACAAGCATATCAGGGCCTACTTGAAAGCACTGATAAATACATTTAATATATTAAGAGAAAGAATATGGCTGTGTCGGTCACGGCTGATGGAGGGAGAGAGCTGATTTTACCTTTGTAGAATGTTTAAAGTGGATTGTGTTTCCTATAGCAGAGTCCTAGATGAGTCTTTTGTTGGTTTAAAAAGAACACCAAACATTTGAGGCAGAGGATTCACTTAAAGGTACCAGTTATTTCTCAAAAATACTTCCCACTGAATACATTGTAGTTAGATTTAAATTCTTTCTCTGAGCTTTTGAGGGCAGCTTAAATAATATTATAAACTATTAAATAAGTTACTTCCTATGGCAGGGAGGGAAGATTACTCCGCGAAAGACTACATGTACATAAGTAAAGAATGGATGGATCCTGTTGCTTGAGCTACCAGCAGCTATTGATTTGACTGCATTTTTCCAAATAGTTTTGCCAAGGTTTTTTGTTTTAATCATTGTAAAAATGGCACTAACCTTTAGTTTGGATATTACCGATTAATGATCTTGGGGGTGGCCGCAAATTGCACAGCCCTTTATTCTATGCTTTTAAATATTTTGCTCACTATCTATTCTAATTCCTTCCTGGCTTTTTCTTTGGTATTGTATAATCAATTTTTTTCATTTATGATATATCATAGAGTGGATTTCCCCATTTGATTTTATAATCACAAACATACAAAACAGATTACTTAAGTACAGAATAGCGGAGCATAATCATTCCTAAGGATTCTCAGAATCATTTGGTTGTATCATATTCTATTGTTCATGTTGGTCTCTTGAATGTTTAATGGTTACATTCTCTCAGGTTCATTACTTGAAAAATGTATGTCCGTGATCATGTAGCAGTCTAAAGCATGGAAATATTTTACAATAAAAATGTTTTGTAGAATCACATTTGAATATTTAAATATGTTAAAATGTATTGTGTAATGCTGCCTTTTTAAAATTCAAATACCAGTAGTCCAGGCTGGGTTAATGTATTCCTCTTGATTTGCATCATGTAATCTTCCATTATGATTTAGCTTGTTTTTATTCAGGGTCTGTTAATCACAGACCGAGTTTCCATCTTATCCAACGATCTCCAAGCTTAGGTTTTACAGTAATGTCCAATATAATGAAAACAAATTTTAGTAAGAAGTAAAACATGCTCTTAAAGAAATGAAAAGAAATATCCTTAAGTCTGATGATGAACAGAAAAATGAAGATTAACGGAGCAAGAACATTACTGGTTTGTTTGTTTTTTAAATGCAAATGATTTGTGGTTGTAGGGTACCAGCTCATTAGCAACGGAGAGGGGCGGCATACAAATCTAATTAATAATAATAATAATAACCAGGAGACAATTACTGATATAGCCAAGCTGAATATTGTCTGGACAATGACCTATAATGGCTGATATACAGCACTGATCTCTCTGAAATGGGTTGCTTTAAAATTGTGTTCAAGTCACCTGTCATGAAGTGAAACATTAGTTTTGTCTTTGTTCTCATTTGTATTTAATTTAAAAATCAAGATTTACTATCAAAAGAAAACTAGCTAATCTGTGGTATAAAAATCTGAGCAACCACCAGATGGCAGAAAAAGCAAAGCATTTTCTTTTCTTTTCTCTATTAAAGGTATGAATCTACCTTTAATACCTGCAGGTAGCAGGTATTATGCTACCTGCCCAGGTGCAGTATCATAACTGTGCTGGACTTATTCAGATATTCAGAATTCTGCAACCCAGATCTGATGGGCTTGCGTTGCCTCTTCCATTAGTCCATATACTGGAATGTGAGCAAGTGAGAGCAGTGTAACGTTTTGCACACACCGACTTTTGAATTGTGCCTGCATTTTGTTTACACATCGTTATTACAGTTACATAACTCCTATACACAGAGGTGGGCTGCTAAGGTGAAACGGGGAGGTGTGCTCGCCCCCGTGGCTCTTAGTGCTAGCAGAGTCCAGAGCAATTCTGCTACTGCACCTGGTCAGGTAGCAAAATTGTGCCTGGACACGCAGGTATGCCCGTGACCCAGGTGAAGTAGCAGAATTGCGCTGGACTTCAGAGCCACGGGGGCGAGCATACGTCACCGTTCCATCTTGGCAGCCCACCTCTGCCTGTACAGCTTAAGGATACAAAAACTAAAGTTATATCCAAAGCCTGGCACAAATGGGGCAACAGTTTCCAGTGAAAAATCCATCTGTTCCAGGAAAAGGGTCCAGCTGCATTATAAAAACAATGAAAAATACACAAACAATGGTGCTTTCACAGTTAATTTATTTTACCGTTGCAATCAGCCAAATTGGCTACGAAGAATAAATAAAGTAGAGGGCAGCAATTTGAATAACCCAACATTAGATGTCTGTGGTCTGCTTGATTTCCCCCCCATCTCATTATTAAAACAAAAACTAGACTTAAGCTCAAGTATCTATCCATTTAAATAAAAAATTAGTGCAGGTCAACTATTTCCACTTTTGGACAAAAACGAAAAAAACAAAACAAAACCCCGAAGATGTTAAATATTCCCATAGATACCTCCACTTCAAATTATAAAATGTAGAAAAATGGTATAATATCTTACAGTAACAAAACACAAGCAAGTTAATTATTTCAGTCTGTTCCAAAATACTTCTGCCCAAAATGTGTAGGTGCGACTGGATGAACCTCTGTTGTCAAAATTGTGATATCTGGAAATTCCTGTATTATTGATTTGGCACCTTAAAAAACAAAACAAAACTGTAAATTATATATGTAGCTATGTAGATTTTCTACTTCTGGAATGTGACCTTATCCAATTATTATAAGCTTTAATCAAAAGTTGACGTAAGTTTTTTCCCCTTTCCCAGTATTTTGTGAATTCAACAGCTGCATTCTCTTTGGACATATAATTCCTATATGAAAGTTTACATGTGACAGTTTCCACATCTGTCAACAAGAAATTCAATAATACTTCTATAATACAGAAATGACATTCTGGAATATTCTTCTTTGCCTAAGAAAAAAAAACTTAAGACGTGCCCTCACAAGCATCAAACACACAGATACACAACTCCTTTTATTTAATCTGTCTTTTCTAACAGGAAAGGATTTCACTACATAGGAATGTTGAAAGTCTTTTCAAATGTTTAAGAATTCTATTTATAATTATTCACTCCATCTCAATTTGTATCTTCAATATTTTGAAGATGCTCACATCCGTGCCTTTTACGAGATACACCAAAGACAAAACCTTGCAGCAGAAGTGTTAGTATCATGTTTCTCCATGTTGCTTGATCAAGTTCTCGTTAGTTTTACATATTGGTTTGGTTTGGTTGAAGACCTATGCTGAAACATTTCATCTGCCACTTTTAAAAGAAATCAATCATACCGTTGTATATAGAGTATATTAATTTCTCTCTTCATTTCTAGCAGGAGTATGGATCTCCTTAGATGAAACTAGACTTTCCCACAAATACCCTTATTTTATGGCCAGTTTGCCTGAACTTACCGTGGGGGGTAGAGAATAGACTCAGCAGGATTATAACGTTGGGCTGAACCCCGTGTTCTATGAGAACCTTTACGGCCTCGATCACAGTGTTGCCAGTGCCTGATAAATATATGGGGGCAGGGGGAGTAGAAGGGGGGAGAAGAAAGCAGAGGTGAAATATCCAACTGTCTTTTCAAACTTTATGTGTGTGTCAGAGTCATTTTCCTTTCTGTAGGATTACAACTGGAGTGAAGAGTCTAACTCTGGCACAATCTATTCCCAATTTTTTTTCTACGAAGCATTTGGCTAAACAGAATCATTGGAAAGAAAGAGTCAATTGCCAAGTATCTTACGAAGGGTTAAAAACCTGTGGAATTCTACATAGTCATGCCATTACTTAAATCACATCAACACACCTCCATCAATCGTTTTAGATGAGTAGACACCTCTTACTCAACATGTGCAGCCTAGGATCAATTAGATCAAGGACTAGACCAAGGGTCGGCAACCTTACACACTCAAAGAACCACAAAGGTCCTAACTGGAAGTCCGGTCCCCCCACCATAGAGTCTCCTCCTAGTGCGATGTCCATTTTCCTCTACCCGTCCTAACCGAAACCGCTATCAATTGTGGAGCCGACTGGAAAACCTGCCACTTTCCATCGTCTCTCCTCCTGGCACGCCCTGCTCCCCTCCCAAACCGCAGAAGCTCCTCTCAAAATTGTGAAGCCAACCAGCAACAGCTACAGCAGAGGGATGAAAGAGCCACATGCGGCTCCAGAGCCCCAGAGGTTGCTGACCCCTGGACTATACCTTCCACCCTCTGCAGCCCACCCAGCCTCTGATGCCGTCTTTAAAGCACTCACTCAGAATGGGGTACATGAGGAGGACTTTCCTTCTGTAGATGTCTGGTGGGAATTTTGCATAGTAGACTTTGGCTCTCTGGGTCTCCTCGTCGCTCTGGATCAGGATCTTCCCTATCCGTATAGATCGGCAGCAGTCGCGTAAGCCCTGTTCCATTGCCTCCCCTTCATTGGGAGAGGAAAACGGGAAAAGGTTACGCGGCAAAGAAGGGCCAGGGGATTACTCGCTTTAACAACTGTATTTGTACTCTCAACCTTACTGTAATTCTATGCTGTCTTCCTAAATAGGCCTGACTATCTTACATAGGTGAGCTCTGTGCATTGTTTTCTAATCGGCATTCTGGCGTTATTGATAATGTGGTACAATGATCAATAATAAGAAATACTAACAAGCACACAAGAAAACGTTAAGTGACCTACCACTTCTCATTATGCTGACCCCACAGTTTCCCTTTTCAAATTTCACTCCATCATATTTGTACCCTGTTGAAAAGACATAAATATTATTTTTATTTATTATAAAGAATTTGTTATTTTTATAAGAATAAAGAAATTTCTCCAGGAGTAGTATTCTTCAAGTTATCCAGTAGTAAACCTAATAACCTCATTTCCCAGACAGCAACGACATGTTTAAATAAGAAAACAGGAGGTCTTATAAATTTGGAACTAGCCAGTCACAGAAAGAAAGGACAATATTGCAATGGTTGACCTTCAGTGATGAGAAATAAAATTTGACTTAATATGCATTTTCACTGCAAACATTTACAGGGGTGTCTCTTTTTAAGTGTTGAAATTTCATTACCATCTGTATAGTAGTCAATTAATAAACTTTCTTCCTAAAGTGCAGTACTGCAGGCCATCAAAGCTGACTGCTAGATCTGCAGGCCAGCGGTTCAAATCTCATCACCGGCACAAGGTTGACTCTGCCTTCCATCCTTCCGAGGTGGTAAAATGAGGACCCGGATTCTGGGGGCAATAGGCTGGCTCTGTGTTTTAAAAAGTGCTATTGCTAACATGTTGTAAGCCGCCCTGAGTCTAAGGAGAGGGGCGGCATAAAAATCGAATAAATAAATAAAATAAATAAAATTTAGTCCATACTTTTTGGTGGGGGGTACACACAATGAAAGAAAAACTCACTGAGTTGCTGCTGTTGAATAATTAGTCTTTCATATTCTGACTCCAAGTCAGAAATCTGAGGAAAGAATCCAGCCACATCTGCAAAGTAGTACCAAAATAACTATGGAAGCTCCCTGCCTGGTTTCCTGAAGCTTTCCAAGAGGCTTGCCCTCTGACTTCCAAAACTGCAGCCTGCATGTAGGAACGAATCAGGTCAAGAGAGCTATTTTAGGCTAATGCACCGAGCAAGATTCCAGGCAAAATTAAGAGAACAACTCTTACTTTTTATCAGACATTTATTTACAGACTACAGACAACTCTATTTATTTTCAGGCTATTATTCCAATCACATACTGTAGATTCTGGCTCGGTAATGCAGCTGGTTCAGCCATTTCTGCCAGAATGAAAAGCCACCAGTGTTTCTTGCTTAGGAAACTAGTTTGTGATTTTGAACATCTGAAGTTAATTAACACTTAGCCAACCACAGCAGAAACAAAAGACAAAGCCAATATGAACTTGTATGAAAGACCTCTAGGAAATCCCAGGTTGGAAAATAAAAATATATTTAGAGACATGGGTACAAGCAACCTGATTCCTAAGAAAATTGCATGGATGCAGTCATGAAAACTCCAGGGGTTTTTATCTTCACCTTTGCCAGAGGCTGAGACTCCTGTTAATAAGATGATTAAAATAAGAAACACAACCTTATTGCTAACTGATCCTATCCGGCTCTAATCTATGAATCAGAAAATATAAAACTCTTGCTTGCATAAAAGCTCTCAAACTATTTTGATACAAAATAGGTGAATTTATCATCTCCTTGCTAGCTAATTATAGTGGCAACATTTCTCAGACCCACTTGAATTAAATCTAGGGTCAGATGCACAATAACCCAAAGTTCCAATCGGCTGGAAACACAGCATCTTTCATTCACAGGTCGCCCATTATAATCAGTGCACATTGTTCTGTGTCTGACCTTTTGTTTTTTATTTACACCCCCCCTCCCCTTACTCAGCAGAAGCACTGAAGAGGAAGGGATTTAAAGAGAGGAAGCAGCAGAGGTGGGCTGCTAAAGTGCGGCCATGTTATGGCGCACAAGCAAAAAACCGCACCGAAACACGGGTGCACCTGCGTCTCTGCACATGATTCTGCTACCTGCACAGCTGCAGTAGAATTGCGCTGGATTCCGCTAGCACTTAGAGCCACGGGAGAGAGCATACGTCACCGTTCCACTTTAGCAACCTACCTCTGGGAAGCAGGCGTACAATGGAAATATAGTGGTACCTCTACCTAAGAATACTTCTACCTATGAACTTTTCTAGATAAGAACCGGGTGATTTTTTGCTTCTTCTCAAGAACCACTTTCCACTTACAAATCCAAGCCTCCCAAACTGTAACTGGAAAAGGCAGGGAGAAGCCTCCGTGGGGCCTCTCTAGGAATACCCTGGGAGGAAATGGTTAGAAAAGGCAGGGGGAAGCCTACATGGGGCCTCTCTAGGAATCTCCTGGGAGGAAACGGCCGGAAAAGGCGGGGAGAAGCTTCCGTGGGGCCTCTCTAGGAATTCTCCTGGGAGGAAACAGTGCCGGAAAAGGTGGGGAGAAACCTCTGTGGGGCCGCTCTAGGAATCTCCTGGGAGGAAATAGGGCTGGAAAAGGCATGGAGAAGCCTCCGTGGGGCCCCTTCTAGGAATCGCCTGGGAGGAAACAGGGCTGGAAAAGACGGGGAGAAGTCTCCTTGAGGCCTCTCTAGGAATCACCTAGGAGGAAACAGGGCCTCCATCCTCCATGTGGTTTCCCCAATCGCACATATTATTTGCTTTTACATTGCTTCCAATGGGAAAAATTGCTTCTTACAAACTTTTCTACTTAAGAACCTGGTCACAGAACGAATTAAGTTCATAAGTAGAGGTATCACTGTATACATTTCAAGCAATGCATTGGCACTGACAGCTATGAGCATGCTACATAAACAGCCTGATATATTTCTCATTGTGTGCCTCTTTCCTCTTGTTACCCCTTCCTTCCCAATCCCTTCCTTTCTGGTTCTGCAAGGGTGGGACTGGGGAAAATAAAAAGACCAAGCAATCTCTCCCTCGCCGGACCTCACCCCCCACCCCTGCACAGCGGAGAAATTGGACAGGAAGGGATTACAAGAGAGGAACAATGGGGGATGCCCTAGTTTGCCAAATGCACTCGGAGGTTACCATCACATTCCTTTTGATGTGTATTCCCCGCTGTGACCTCCTTACTTTCCTGCAATCCTTCTTCTTCACTGAACGTAGTTCCCTTCTGCTAGCATCAGGGTAAGCATTCCAAGGGTGGGGTCATTGAGAAAAGGAAAATACAGTTGCAGTTTACAGGATGTCCCACTTAGTGACTGCTTTGGCTACTGAGAGTTGCTGGTCCCAATTTTGACTGCTATATGAGGATTGCCTGCATTTGAATACCAGTGCATTGATCTAATGATCAACCCCACAGTTTAAAAAACTAAAACAATCTTCTGTTTATTGGATTTTGTATACCTCAAGATTTAGTTGCTTAATCTGCATTGCCTATAAAGCAACTGGAATTCTCCAGCAAGTAGACCATCTGCTGCAGAAACATATGTTTCTGTATATATTATATATTTACATGAGAATGATTATTTATAATTTGAAGGTACTGTAATTCATATGTAATCTCTTTAGAAATCTACTAGTCCCAGAAGGTGGAACGGTGACGTGTGCTCGCCCCCGTGGCTCTGAGTGCTAGCAGAGTCCAGTGGAATTCTGCTATTGCACCTGGGCAGGTAGCAAAATCGCACACAGAGACGCAAGTGCGCCCGTGTTTGGGCGCGATAACCATGGAGTCCAGCGCAATTCTGCTACTGCACCTGGGCAGGTAGTGAAATCGGGCACGGACACGCAGGGGTGCCCATGGCGTCCCTGTGTGTCCATGCCCGATTTCACTACCTGCCCAGGTACAGTAGCAGAATTGCGCTGGACTCTGCTAGCCATCAGAGCTACGGGGGCGAGCACATGTCACCAGTCCACCTTAGCAACCCTCTGACTAGCCCTATATACATTTGCCGTTCTTTGATGTCTAGGACAACAAAACCCAGACAAGGACAGGCAATCCCCTGAGCAATTTATTTAACATTGTTGCTAAAAAGCGTTCCATGGTTTTTTTAAAACAATTTTATTTGTTTGCACTAACTCTATGATATCTTATCGATCTGTTATCTATCTCCTTCAGCCTTGGGCTAAATATAGTTAGTTCTTGGTTAGCAACTGTTTGTGGCAGCAGGAATTCAATCACTAAATGACAGGGTCATAATGCACAACAACAGGTGTTCTGCATCAATTTCTGATGGCAGTTCCAGTCATTAGGTGGTTGAAATCCAATGTCACATGATCACTATTTGCAACCTCCTGCCAGCTTTGCCACTGACTCAGTGATGGAGTGCTACCAGTTGACCCCGGTTCGGACAAACCAGTAGCAGGAGGTTCTGCCTCCTCACCTGCACACCATCATGGATGATCTGCGCATGTGCAGAAGCACCATGCACAACATTCACAGTTCTGACACCAGTAGCGAAGGTAAGTGAAGCCTACGACTGCACTGACTGCTTGCCTGAAACCTGCAGTGAAGATTGTAAATGGTGATCATGTGATTGTGGGCTATTACGAGCCCGTTGCCAGCACCCGAACTGCAGTCACATGATTGTGCGAATGCTGCAATGAATGCAATTTCAAGGGCCAGACATGTCTCTTCATTCAGCAGCATTGGAGCAAATGTTTATTAACCTTTGAATAATTTGGCCTGGGACACTCCCCCACCTTGGGAGCTTCTACCTTCTCTTACCTGTTGGGGTGGTCACTGTGCATTCTGTATATGGTAGTCGATTTAATCCCTCTTCAACTACGAGTCTGATCTGCAAGAGAGGAAAAATTCAAATAATCACAACCAAATCAAAATTTCAATGAAAGCATTTAGAATAGGCGTTGATTGCTTACCTGAACGCCTCTTCTCGTACGGTGAGCGGGTACAGCAGTCACATGGGTTGCTCATGTCCAATCCGGTGGAACTGAGCCTAGTATTAAAAAAGCTTGCCGGATCCGCCCCTTCCCCAGAATTCGCGAATCCATAGACTAGGCTCAGTTGTGAAGCTCTGTAGTGTTCAACTCTCATTGTTAGAGGAAGAAAGAGATAGAAGGTAAAGAAGACACATACAAGGGCGGGAAGTGACTGCTGTACCCGCTCACTGTACGAGAAGAGGCGTTCAGGTAAGCAATCAACGCCTATTCTCCGTACTGAAGGAGCGGGTCCAGCAGTCACATGGGACATACCCAATAGATGGTCCCTAGGGTGGGATTAGCTTGCTATCGTGTGAGATAACGGATTGGAGTACCCTTCTGCCGAAGGCAGCGTCCGCTGAAGCGTAGGAATCAATTTTGTAGTGCCTGATGAAGGAATTTGGCGAGGCCCAAGTGGCTGCTTTGCAGACCTCCTCCAACGGGGCTTGAGTCGCCCAAGCGGCCGAGGTGGCTGCGCTCCTGGTGGAATGCGCAGTGATGTTCCTTGGAACTGAGAGGGAGGCCGACTCATAGGCCTTAGATATAGTCCCTCTGATCCAACGGCCTATTACTGTTGAAGACACTTTGGCCCCCATGACTCTGGGATGATAGGCTACAAACAGTGCTTCTGACCTCCGAAAGGGTCCTGTGCGTTGGATATATATTCTCAGCGCTCTGGTGAGATCCAGGGTGTGCCATCTAATTGCCAAGGGATGGTCTCGTTGGAGGCAGAAGGAAGGTAGGACAATATCCTGAGATCTGTGGAACATGGAACTGACCTTGGGTAAGAAGGTGGGGTCCAGTCGCAAGACTACCTTGTCCTGATGGAATTGACAAAGGTCCTGCCTGATTGAGAGGGCAGCCAGCTCCGAAATGCGTCGGGCAGAGGTAATAGCCACCAGGAAGGCTACCTTACAGGATAGGTACCTGAGGGACGCCGATTTTAGGGGTTCGTATGGTGCCTGCGTGAGGGAGTGGAGAACCCGTGGCAAGTCCCAGGATGGATACCTGTGGACCTTGGAAGGCCTGAGGTTGGCTATGCCCTTGAGGAATTCCTGAACTTCAGGGAAGGATCGGAGAGGCTGTCTGCGGGGGCCCCCTAGGACAGATGAAATGGCTGCCAGATGACGCCGGAGGGTGCTGGTGGAGAGACCTTTATGGAAACCTTGCATAAGGAAGGAAATAATTCTGTGTATGGGGATGCACAGAGGGGAGAGACCTTCCTGAAGACACCACTGGTGAAACTTGGACCACGTGTGGTCGTAGATTCGATTGGTCGAGCCCCTTCTGGCCTTTAGAATGACCTCCACTGAATCGGGGTCATGCCCACGCAGTTCTAAATCTCTCCTGATAACAGCCAGGCGGTGAGGTGGAACCACTCCGGGTCTGGATGGAAAGAGGCCCCCTGCCGCAGCATATCCCCCGAAACGGGGAGTCGCCAAGGGTCCTGGACGGACAGCTGTTGGAGATCTGCGAACCAGGGCCGGCGGGGCCAATGAGGGGCGATTAAGATTACTCGGGCCCTCTCGGTGAGGACCTTGTGAATCACGTCCGGGAGGATTGGAATTGGAGGAAATGCATAGAGTAGGCCTGGAGGCCATGGACTCCGGAGGGCATTGATCGCTTCCGCTCCCGGGGATGGAAATCTGGAATAGAAGCGAGGGAGTTGTGCGTTTGCATTGGTCGCGAAGAGATCCAGGACTGGTAGGCCGAATCTGAGGGTGATTTGATGGAACAGGTCTTGATGGAGGTTCCACTCTCCTGGGTCTATCGTTGCTCGGGATAGCCAATCCGCCTGGATGTTGAGGCTCCCCGAGATGTGATCGGCTAGGAGCGACTGGAGATGTTTTTCCGCCCAAAGGCCCAGCTTGAGGGCCTCCCTCATGAGAGCCTTGGATCTCGTGCCCCCTTGCCTGCAGATATGGCTTTTTGTGGCAATGTTGTCGGTGAGAATGAGAATGTGCCGGTTGGGGATGCGAGAAGAGAAATGCTTCAGAGCCAGGGAGACGGCTCTTAACTCTAGCCAATTTATTGGCCTGGAAGCTTCCTCCGGGGACCACGTGCCCTGGGCTATCATCCCCTGGGCGTGGGCGCCCCATCCCGATAGACTGGCATCTGTGGTGATGACAAATTGATCCGGGCACCTGAACGGGGATCCTCTGTCCATGGCCGGAGACTTCCACCACTTGAAGGATCTGCGAACACTCAGTGGAATGACGATGCGTCGATTTGAGTTGCTGTGCCCCGATCTCTGAAAAGGCAACAGAAGCCACTGGAGTTCCCTAGCATGAAGGCGAGCCCAGGGAATGATGCCTATGCATGACACCATCTTCCCCAAAAGGGAAGATAGAGTAACTATGGATACTGAAGGATTAGATAAAATGTTAGAAATTAACTCCACAATACTGAGTTTTCTCTCGGGAGAGAGAAAAACCTGGGAAGATTTTGAATCAATAATGGCTCCCAGGTGAGGAATGGAAGTGGAAGGTTGGAGGTGACTTTTTTCAAAGTTGATGGAAAACCCATGGTCCTGAAGGACTGACATGGTGACAGAAAGGTCTGATTTCACTCTCTCTAGGGAGTTCCCATGAATTAAAATATCATCAAGATAACATAAAATGTGGATGGGAGACGCCCGGATATAGGCCGCCAGGGACCCCAAGAGCTTTGTGAAGACCCGAGGGGCCGAGGAAAGGCCAAATGGCATCGCCCTATACTGGAAATGCCTGCCTTGAAAGGAAAAACGTAAAAATTTTCAGTGGCATTTGGCTATAGGAATGTGAAGGTAGGCCTCAGTGAGGTCTAAGGAGACCATGAAATCTCCCGAGTGAATGGCGGCCAAAATAGAAGACAAGGAGTGCATTTTAAACTTCCTATATTTGATGAATAGGTTTAGTTTCTTTAAATCCAAAATAGCTCTCCAACCTCCGGAGGACTTTGGAACCATAAATAGGATGGAGTAAAAACCTAGGCCCTTCTGACCGGAAGGGACCGGCTGAATGGCTCTAATGGACAATAGATGAGAAATGGCCTCCTCCATACGGTTACAATCTGAGGATGACCTGGGCGAAGGGCAGGAAATAAAACGTTTAGGGGGAGGAGAAATAAATTCTAAAAGAAGGCCTGATTGAACAGTGTCAATGACCCAAGGGTCCTTGGAGGTGAGACGCCAATTTGCAGCGAAATGAGCTAGGCGACCCCCTATGGGAATGGAGGAAAGGTTACCATCTAGGTTTTTTTGAAGCCCTGTTAGAGGCAGCTCCCCTTTGGAAACGAAAACCCCTACCCCTGGAGTTCCTACCTTGGGAACGAAAGCGGGGGGAATACTGACCTGGAGATCTCTGATAGGAAGCCGCTTGATCTTGCTGGCGCCCTGGGCGACGAAAGGACTGCGTTTTAGTAACCTTTTTTGTGGTTGGACCCAAAACCTTCTTCTTGTCTGTGGTCTCCGTGAGGAGAGGATCCAGAAGATCACCGAAGAGAAGGTCGCGCTTTAAGGGGCCCTGGGATAACTGCCACTTTTGGCGAACTCCCGCTTGCCAAGGGCGAATCCATAGGAGTCTTCTTGCCGTTGTAGAGGCTGCAATAGACTTAGCAGAAAATCTAGTAGATTGTAAGGTGGCATCAGCCACGTACTGGGCAGCTGCAAAGACCTTGTTGAAGTCTTGTTGACCTCTCAAGTCATCTGGAGGAATGTGCTGTTGAAGTTGGCGAAGCCACAGCAGCATGGCTCTGGAGAAGAAGGAGGCTGCTGCAGAACTTTTAATGGCCCAGGAATCAGCGGAGAATCCTCTTTTGAGCATTTGCTCGATGCGCTTGTCCTCTGGACGGAGGACTTCCTCCGCCTCGCCTGGCACAGCCGCTGCCGAGTGAAGAATTTTGACAGGTTCATCTGGTTTGGGAAAAGATAGAAGCTCTTCATAGGAAGAGGAGAGTTTATACAACTTTCTGTCCTTGGTAGAGGGATTAAGGCCAGAGGCTGGAAAATCCCACTGTTTAAGTAAGGCATCTTTAAATAATTTAGGCATAGGGATTACCTCGTTATCCTCCTGTTCCTCTGTGAAGTAAGGTAAATTCTCCTCCGGGGGATCAGTGGAAGTGGAGGCTTGTTTCTCCTGGGCCGCTAATCCCGTAGAAATTCTAGCTTTGAGGAGGAGAGATTTGAATAGTTGAGAAGGGAAAATAGTAATAGGAGGAGGGACCTTTATTTGGGATTCCTCATCCTCTGATAAGCCCTGGAAAGGGTCTTCATCCTCCTCTATATCCTCATATTCATCTTGGGAGGACTCTGAGTCATCCTGAATAGGAGCTCTGACCGCTGGGGAAGAACCCAAGGGGCGGGAGGAACGAGAAGGAGGAAGAGGTAAAGGAAGCTCATTGATGGAGGAGAGTTTGGCATCAATGGCTTTGGACAACACAGCAAAAATAGATTGGAACTCAGGAGGTAAACTGGAAATATCAGCAGAAATGGCAGAAGAATTCCTAAAGGCCTGGGAGGATCCTGGCTGGGGGGAATCTTCCATAATATCTGGTTCCTCTGGACCTATGCCCCATAGGTTAGGTTGGGGTCTGTCTAGGTTTGGCTCATCCAGAGATAACACAGGGACCCCAGAAGGAGGCAGACTAGAGGCCTCTGGTGGGTCTTGACTACTGATTACTTGGGCCTGCACTTTCAAACGTTTTGCTGATTTATCATGAATCTTTTGTAGGGCTAGGTCCCTTCTCTTCTCGGCCCTGGTGACCTTGGTCGAGGGGCGGGCCCCTGGAGAAGAGGAGGAAGAGGCCTGGGGGATACTAGTAATCTCATCGCCTGTAGGCCTGGCCTCTCTGGGACCTTTAGTTGTGCCTCTCTTGGGAAAAGTAGCCATAGTCTGACAATTAACAGAAGACAAGGCTGAGCCAATACTAAATTATAAGGAGAAGATTTCAAGGACTTCCCAAGAGGAATGGATCCTGCTTCGAGGCCTCGAAGCTGCTGAAACGTGAGGACAATCTGGGCAAACCCAGAGTTCGTGCCCCCAAATCCAGCGGGGCCAGCCTCCCTAAACTTTGCAATTAAGTAAAACCAAGGCACTCTGGTTGGAGGCTAGGCCGGTGGAGAATTTAGCCTGGGACCCCCAAGGCCCGCTCCCGGATCCACGCGGTGGACTGAGGCCTACGCGGCTGGCAGAAGGCCAACACGAGAGGCCTAGATATTTTAAGAAAGGGCGCGAAGGCCTTCGCGCCAAAAAATCGCTTCGTAGAATTTCTTAAGGGAAAAGCGATCGACTAAGTCCAGGAGACTAAAGGCGTCCCACTCCGCAGGAGGTATTTATAAGCCCTTAAATATATTTTTATACAATCAATAAGCAATAATCCAATGATAAATACTTGCACTAGGACCTCCAGGCCAAGGGATTAGAAGAATCCACAAGCGGCCGCAGGAATCGTAACCGGCAAAACCGCCGGGGGAAAACGAAACCGCAACTTCTCCCAAGTAAAAAAGCCTAGCCGCCTTTTACTTTTTTTCCTTTTTAAAACGGCTGGCGCAAATAGTGCAAGTAATAAAATAAAGACAATAAATCTTACTACTTTTTTGAAGGAAAGATCGAAGGGAAGGTGTTAGAATGTTGAACGAGCTATCACATACAACCGCAGGATATGCGAACTGAGCGAATTCTGGGGAAGGGGCGGATCCGGCAAGCTTTTTTAATACTAGGCTCAGTTCCACCGGATTGGACATGAGCAACCCATGTGACTGCTGGACCCGCTCCTTCAGTACGGAGAAACACAGAAACATAGAAGACTGACGGCAGAAAAAGACCTCCTGGTCCATCTAGTCTGCCCTTATACTATTTCCTGTTTTTTATCTTAGGATGGATCTATGTTTATCCCAGGCATGTTTAAAATCAGTTACTGTGGATTGACCAACCACGTCTGCTGGACGTTTGTTCCAAGCATTTACTACTCTTTCAGTAAAATAATATTTTCTCATGTTGCTTTTGATCTTGCCCAAAACTAACTTCAGATGGTGTCCCCTTGTTCTTGTGTTCACTTTCCTATTAAAAACACTTCTCTCCTGAACCTTATTGAACCCTTTAACATATTTAAATGTTTTGATCATGTCCCCCTTTCCCTTCTGCCCTCCAGACTATACAGATTGAGTTCATGATGTCTTTCCTGATAAGTTTTATGTTTAAGATCTTCCACCATTTTTGTAGTCTGTCTTTGGACCCATTTGATTTGATCAATATCTTTTTGAGGTCTTCAGAACTGAACACAGTGTTATTCCAAATGGGGTCTCACCAGTGCTCTATACAGCGGGATCACAATCTCCCTCTTCCTGCTTGTTATACCTCCAGCTATGCAGCCAAGCATTCTACTTTCTTTCTCTACCGCCTGACCGTACTGTTCATCCATTTTGAGATGGTCAGAAATCACGACCCCAAAATCCTCCTCTTCTGAAGTTTTTGCTAATACAGAGCTGCCAATACAATACAATATTTCTCCCTTTCATTGTAAGCAAAATTTGTTTCCTCCCTAAAATAAGCCTTCAGGTAGTCCTCCACTTACTACCAAACGTTTAATGACCATTACAAAAGTCTTAGAAAGGCTGTTTAAGCACTTCTGGTCATCATAAAATGTTGCCCCCTCCCTCACAATCATACGAGTGCGTTTGGCAACTGACTCACAATTAAGATTGGCTGCCAAGTGCCACATAATCACAGGGGTCATTTCTGTTGAAACGGATCCCTTCTAGGAATGGGTGCTTGATGGTTTCATCCCAGGAGAATTGAGCCCAAAGTTATTAAAACTAAAACTATGACTGCGTTCAGGGGGCTTGCCTGGCCCTTTGCACAGGAAAAGAAGGAAGGACGTGCTAAACTTTTGCTTTTGGGACTGAAGGTGGCTGGGAAAGTAAGGGCAGCTCTTCATGTGCAGCTGGCAGCAGGGTCGGAGGGTGAGGAGGTGGCTGGGGAGGCACCTGGGCCAGGCTTGGAGCCTGGAGAAAGCTCGGTGCCAGAGGCCGGGATTCATCCAAGGCCTCCCGAACCTCCAGAGACTGACATGAGTGGGGAAGAAGAACAGGAGGAGGAGCCTCTTCTCAATGCGCACATGTGCAGAAAGGCAGGAATGGTTCCAGACCAGGAGGACTTTTAAGGCTTGGAGATAATTGGCCGTTCCCATAGGACAGTGATGGCGAACCTTTTCCCCTTCGGGTACCAAAAGCATGTGCGCACACACTATCACGCCAGTGCAAGTGCCCACACCCATAATTGAATGCCTGGGGAGGGCATTTTTGCCCTCCCCAGGCTCCAAGGAAGCCTCTGGAGCCTGGGGAGGGTGAAAATGGGCCTACTGGGCCCACAAGAAGTTGGAAAACAAGCTGTTTCTGGCCTCAAGAGGGCCTCGGGGGGGGGGAGGGCAAGGGGAGGCAATTGTTGCCCTCCCCAGGCAATGAATTATGGGTGTGGGCACTTGCGCAGGTGTGATAGTATGTGCGCACACACTTTCGGCACCCGAGGGGAAAACAGTTCGCCATCACTGTCATAGGGTATCTGCAACACATGTAACTTTGGCCACAGGTCACAAGTCTCCTTGTTCAACACTGTTGTAATTTCAGTCCTGGAATGGTCATAAATCAAGGTTTAACTGCATAAGACAGCCAGGACAGTGGATAAACAGAATATCTTGGAGGCCTTATCTACTGCCATTATTGGTGAACCAATACAAACAACAGAATTTAGTTATTCTATTCTTTGGTTTTAGAATGTTTCTAAAGGCCATAAAATAAGATTTCCAGGACATGTTTGACTGGTGACCTTTAACACTTTCCATTGCATACGTGCAGAAGCTATCTCCATGAATAAACCAGTGCTATTTATCAATTGGAGAAAAATATATAGATTCCATGTAAATAGGTATTTGCAACAAAACTGGCATTGGAAAATACAGCAATAACTGTCCAATAGTTTTAACACTTATTATATTAAGTCAAAATACCAACTGATTCAGAATCTGTTATGCTTTCCTGAATATATATCCTAAAGATTTATGTTTAAATTTGTATGTGGAAATATTTTATTTGGCGAGTATAATCTTGCCACTGAGAAAAGAAAATTCTATTTTTAAAAAAATAGTATTTAAGTTTGAATTAGGCGTTGATTGCTTACCTGAACGCCTCTTCTCGTACGGTGAGCGGGTACAGCAGTCACATGGGTTGCTCATGTCCAATCCGGTGGAACTGAGCCTAGTATTAAAAAAGCTTGCCGGATCCGCCCCTTCCCCAGAATTCGCGAATCCATAGACTAGGCTCAGTTGTGAAGCTCTGTAGTGTTCAACTCTCATTGTTAGAGGAAGAAAGATATAGAAAGGTAAAGAAGACACATACAAGGGCGGGAAGTGACTGCTGTACCCGCTCACCGTACGAGAAGAGGCGTTCAGGTAAGCAATCAACGCCTATTCTCCGTACTGAAGGAGCGGGTCCAGCAGTCACATGGGACATACCCAATAGATGGTCCCTAGGGTGGGATTAGCTTGCTATCGTGTGAGATAACGGATTGGAGTACCCTTCTGCCGAAGGCAGCGTCCGCTGAAGCGTAAGAATCAATTTTGTAGTGCCTGATGAAGGAATTTGGCGAGGCCCAAGTGGCTGCTTTGCAGACCTCCTCCAACGGGGCTTGAGTCGCCCAAGCGGCCGAGGTGGCTGCGCTCCTGGTGGAATGCGCAGTGATGTTCCTTGGAACTGAGAGGGAGGCCGACTCATAGGCCTTAGATATAGTCCCTCTGATCCAACGGCCTATTACTGTTGAAGACACTTTGGCCCCCATGACTCTGGGATGATAGGCTACAAAAAGTGCTTCTGACCTCCGAAAGGGTCCTGTGCGTTGGATATATATTCTCAGCGCTCTGGTGAGATCCAGGATGTGCCATCTAATTGCCAAGGGATGGTCTCGTTGGAGGCAGAAGGAAGGTAGGACAATATCCTGAGATCTGTGGAACATGGAACTGACCTTGGGTAAGAAGGTAGGGTCCAGTCGCAAGACTACCTTGTCCTGATGGAATTGACAAAGGTCCTGCCTGATTGAGAGGGCAGCCAGCTCCGAAATGCGCCGGGCAGAGGTAATAGCCACCAGGAAGGCTACCTTAAAGGATAGGTACCTGAGGGATGCCGATTTTAGGGGTTCGTATGGTGCCTGCGTGAGGGAATGGAGAACCCGTGGCAGATCCCAGGATGGATACCTGTGGACCTTGGAAGGTCTGAGGTTGGCTATGCCCTTGAGGAATTCCTGAACTTCAGGGAAGGATCGGAGAGGCTGTCTGCGGGGACCCCCTAGGACAGATGAAATGGCTGCCAGATGACGCCGGAGGGTGCTGGTGGAAAGTCCTTTATGGAAGCCTTGCATAAGGAAGGAAATAATTCTGTGTATGGGGATGCACAGAGGGGAGAGACCTTCCTGTAGACACCACTGGTGAAACTTGGACCACGTGTGGTCGTAGATTCGATTGGTCGAGCCCCTCCTGGCCTTTAGAATGACCTCCACTGAATCGGGGTCATGACCACGCAGTTCTAAATCTCTCCTGATAACAGCCAGGCGGTGAGGTGGAACCACTCCGGGTCTGGATGGAAAGAGGCCCCCTGCCGCAGCATATCCCCCGAAACGGGGAGTCGCCAAGGGTCCTGGACGGATAGCTGTTGGAGATCCGCGAACCAGGGCCGGCGGGGCCAATGAGGGGCGATTAAGATTACTCGGGCCCTCTCGGTGAGGACCTTGTGAATCACGTCCGGGAGGATTGGAATTGGAGGAAATGCGTAGAGTAGGCCTGGAGGCCATGGACTCCGGAGGGCATTGATTGCTTCCGCTCCCGGGGATGGAAATCTGGAATAGAAGCGAGGGAGTTGGGCGTTCGCATTGGTCGCGAAGAGATCCAGGACTGGTAGGCCGAATCTGAGGGTGATTTGATGGAACAGGTCTTGATGGAGGTTCCACTCTCCTGGGTCTATCGTTGCTCGGGATAGCCAATCCGCCTGGACGTTGAGACTCCCCGAGATGTGATCGGCTAGGAGCGACTGGAGATGTTTTTCCGCCCAAAGGCCCAACTTGAGGGCCTCCCTCATGAGAGCCTTGGATCTCGTGCCCCCCTGTCTGCAGATATGGCTTTTTGTGGCAATGTTGTCGGTGAGAATGAGAACGTGCCGGTTGGGAATGCGAGGAGAGAAATGCTTCAGAGCCAGGGAAACGGCTCTTAACTCTAGCCAATTGATTGGCCTGGAAGCTTCCTCCGGGGACCACGTGCCCTGGGCTATCATCCCCTGGGCGTGGGCGCCCCATCCCGATAGACTGGCATCTGTGGTGATGACAAATTGATCCGGGCACCTGAACGGGGATCCTCTGTCCATGGCCGGAGACTTCCACCACTTGAAGGATCTGCGAACACTCAGTGGGATGACAATGCGTCGATTTGAGTTGCTGTGCCCCGATCTCTGAAAAGGCAACAGTAGCCACTGGAGTTCCCTAGCATGAAGGCGAGCCCAGGGAATGATGCCTATGCATGACACCATCTTCCCCAAAAGGGAAGATAGAGTAACTATGGATACTGAAGGATTAGATAAAATGTTAGAAATTAACTCCACTATACTGAGTTTTCTCTCGGGAGAGAGAAAAACCTGGGAGGATTTTGAATCAATAATGGATCCCAGGTGAGAAATGGAAGTGGAAGGTTGGAGGTGACTTTTATCAAAGTTGATGGAAAATCCATGGTCCTGAAGGACTGACATGGTGACAGAAAGGTCTGTTTTCACTCTCTCTAGGGAGTTCCCATGAATTAAAATATCATCAAGATAACATAAAATGTGGATGGGAGACGCCCGGATATAGGCCGCCAGGGACCCCAAGAGCTTTGTAAAGACCCGAGGGGCCGAGGAAAGGCCAAATGGCATCGCCCTATACTGGAAATGCCTGCCTTGAAAGGAAAAACGTAAAAATTTTCTGTGGCATTTGGCTATAGGAATGTGAAGGTAGGCCTCAGTGAGGTCTAAGGAGACCATGAAATCTCCCGAGTGAATGGCGGCCAAAATAGAAGACAAGGAGTGCATCTTAAACTTCCTATATTTGATGAATAGGTTTAGTTTCTTTAAATCCAAAATGGCTCTCCAACCTCCGGAGGACTTTGGAACCATAAATAGGATGGAGTAAAAACCTAGGCCCTTCTGACCCGAAGGGACCGGTTGAATGGCTCTGATGGACAAAAGATGAGAAATGGCCTCCTCCATAGGGTTACAATCTGAGGATGACCTGGGAGAAGGGCAGGAAATAAAACGTTTAGGGGGAGGAGAAATAAATTCTAAAAGAAGGCCTGTTTGAACAGTGTCAATGACCCAAGGGTCCTTGGAGGTGAGACGCCAATTAGAGGCGAAATGAGCTAGGCGACCCCCTATGGGAATGGAGGTAAGATTACCATCTAGGTTTTTTTGAAGCTCTGTTAGAGGAGGCTCCCCTTTGGAAACGAAACCCTCTACCCCTGGAGTTCCTACCTTGGGAACGAAAGCGGGGGGAATACTGACCTGGAGATCTCTGATAGGAAGCCGCTTGATCTTGCTGGCGCCCTGGGCGACGAAAGGACTGCGTTTTGGTAACCTTTTTGGTGGTTGGACCCAAAACCTTCTTCTTGTCCGTGGTCTCCGTGAGGAGTGGATCCAGAAGATCACCGAAGAGAAGGTCGCGCTTTAAGGGGCCCTGGGATAACTGCCACTTTTGGCGAACTCCCGCTTGCCAAGGGCGAATCCATAGGAGTCTTCTTGCCGTTGTAGAGGCTGCAATAGACTTAGCAGAAAATCTAGTAGATTGCAAGGTGGCATCAGCCACGTACTGGGCAGCTGCAAAGACCTTGTTGAAGTCTTGTTGACCTCTCAAGTCATCTGGAGGAATGTGCTGTTGAAGTTGGCGAAGCCACAGCAGCATGGCTCTGGAGAAGAAGGAGGCCGCTGCCGAGCTTTTAATGGCCCAGGAATCAGCGGTGAATCCTCTTTTGAGCATTTGCTCGATGCGCTTGTCCTCTGGGCGGAGGACTTCCTCCGCCTCGCCTGGCACAGCCGCTGCCGAGTGAAGAATCTTGACAGGTTCATCTGGTTTGGGAAAGGATAGAAGCTCTTCATAGGAAGAGGAAAGTTTATACAACTTTCTGTCCTTGGTGGAGGGATTAAGGCCAGAGGCTGGAAAATCCCACTGTTTGAGTAAGGCATCTTTAAACAATTTAGGCATAGGAATTACCTCGTTATCCTCCTGTTCCTCTGTGAAGTAAGGTAAATTCTCCTCCGGGGGATCAGTGGAAGTGGAGGCTTGTTTCTCCTGGGCCGCTAATCCCGTAGAAATTCTAGCTTTGAGGAGGAGAGATTTGAATAGTTGAGAAGGAAAAATAGTAATTGGAGGAGGGACTTTTATTTGGGATTCCTCATCCTCTGATAAGCCCTGAAAAGGGTCTTCATCTTCCTCTACATCCTCATATTCATCCTGGGAGGAATCTGAATCATCCTGAATAGGAGCTCTGACCGCTGGGGAAGAACCCAAGGGGCGGGAGGAACGAGAAGGAGGAAGAGGTAAAGGAAGCTCATTGATGGTGGAGAGTTTGGCATCAATGGCTTTGGACAACACAGCAAAAATAGATTGGAACTCAGGAGGTAAATTGGAAATATCAGCAGAAATGGCAGAAGAATCCCTAAAGGCCTGGGAGGATCCTGGCTGGGGGGAATCTTCAATAATATCTGGTTCCTCTGGACCTATGCCCCATAGGTTAGGTTGGGGTCTGTCTAGGTTTGGCTCATCCAGAGATAACACAGGGACCCCAGAAGGAGGCAGACTAGAGGCCTCTGGTGGGTCTTGACTACTGATTACTTGGGCCTGCACTTTCAAACGTTTTGCTGATTTGTCATGGATTTTTTGTAGGGCTAGGTCCCTTCTCTTCTCGGCCCTGGTGACCTTGGTCGAGGGGCGGGCCCCTGGAGAAGAGGAGGAAGAGGCCTGGGGGATACTAGTAATTTCATCGCCTGTAGGCCTGGCCTCTCTGGGACCTTTAGTTGTGCCTCTCTTGGGAAAAGTAGCCATAGTCTGACAATTAACAGAAGACAAGGCTGAGCCAATAACTGAATTATAAGGAGAAGATTTCAAGGACTTCCCAAGAGGAATGGATCCTGCTTCGAGGCCTCGAAGCTGCTGAAACGTGAGGACAATCTGGGCAAACCCAGAGTTCGTGCCCCCAAATCCAGCGGGGCCAGCCTCCCTAAACTTTGCAATTAAGTAAACCAAGGCACTCTGGTTGGAGGCTTAGCCGGTGGAGAATTTAGCCTGGGACCCCCAAGGCCCGCTCCCGGATCCACGCGGTGGACTGAGGCCTACGCGGCTGGCAGAAGGCCAACACGAGAGGCCTAGATTTTAAAAAAAGGGCGCGAAGGCCTTCGCGCCGAAAAGATCGCTCCGTAGAATTTCTTAAGGGAAAAGCGATCGACTAAGTCCAGGAGACTAGAAGGCGTCTCACTCCGCAGGAGGTATTTTATAAGCCCTTAAATATTTTTATACAATAAATAATCAATAATTCAATGGATAAATACTTGCACCAGGACCTCCAGGCCAAAGGATTAGAAGAATCCACAAGCGGCCGCAGGAATCGTAACCGGCAAAACCGCCGGGGGAAAACGAAACCGCAACTTCTCCTAAGGAAAAAAGCCGAGCCGCTTTTTTTCTTTTTTTTTCTTTTAAACGGCTGGCGCAATTAGTGCAAGTAATTAAATAAAGACAATAAATCTTACTACTTTTTGAAGGAAAGATCGAAGGGAAGGTGTTAGAATGTTGAACGAGCTATCACAATACAACCGCAGGATATGCGAACTGAGCGAATTCTGGGGAAGGGGCGGATCCGGCAAGCTTTTTTAATACTAGGCTCAGTTCCACCGGATTGGACATGAGCAACCCATGTGACTGCTGGACCCGCTCCTTCAGTACGGAGAATCAATTATTACATTAAGAAACCTCACTGATCTTTGATGGAATTACAATATTTATTTAATTCAACTTCTATGCCACCCAATCCCGAAAGACTCATGAAAATATGAAAACAAGGAAAATATGAAAAAAAAATATGAAAATATGAAAACAAAGAGCCCAGCTGCTCATGTGGGAAGGCCCTGGGTTGGAGGCTAGCAAGCCCAGGTGGGAGACCTTATTGCTGCTGTGTGACCGGGTAAGTTCCCGTCATTCGCTCCAGCCTCCTTGATGGGGACATCAAAAGGGCTTGGCCAACAGCGATGTCACCAGCTAAATACTTTCAACCCGGAAGCACCTTAAATCATACCTCTGACATAATTGGGGAATGGGACAATATGAAAGCCCAGTATAATAATGTAACTAGACCATTAATGTTAATGACTGATTTTAATCTTTGTATAAAGGTTGTGTCATTATGGTAATATTGCCATCATATATGAGCATAACATAGTGCATGAGAAATGTGGCTTACCAAGCGGTCAGCGGAAAACACGAAGTCACCTCTACTGGCTGTCCTGAACAAAAAAGCAACAAGAATTAAGTTTTATTAAGGATTCAACTTCAGTTTCAATCACTTTGTTAGTTATCCCAGAATATTTAATATAATTAAAGTGCGACACTAGCAACATACACATTCATTTTATCTATTATTTTATGAGAGAATGTCTAGACTTTACATTTACATTTTTATCATCACAAAGGCCCTTCAACATTAATCATTACAGCAACCACCAATATTGTCAGAGAAGAACTCCATTAGAAAGATCTAATGAAGCCACCCTGCTATGAATCTGTGGGACTTTTTATTTATTTCTTTGGGTGACAATTAAGGAGACAGGATTACCTGTAAGCATATGAGCAGAACTCTACATTTATTTTAAGCCTCATCAAAAACTCAAAAATGAACAGCAGAGTAAGTTTAATAAAGAAAACATAATGGATCTTGCAATTCTCAGAGCTCAGTAACATTCCACACCTCTCCCTTTTATTGAGATTAGCTTCTTTTAGTGCTTCTAGTCGGACTTAGAAGAATCTGACCAAAACATGTTATCATTGATCTTTTTGAAGCCTTTATTCATTATTTTAAGATATGAATAAAGTTTGCAAGAAATAAGCTGCGGGCAATTCTCAAATAGTAAATCACCTTTATCAGTTACCAGTTGCACATGCAGAATAGAATAGAATGCAATGCAATGCAATTTGGAGTGGAGAGTGGCATAGCATAGCATGGGGGTGGTGGAATTTTTGACCCCCTCAGAGAGGGTCCACAACTTGGGTGTCCTCCTCAATCCACAGCTGACTTTGGACCATCACCAGCCGCCCCGAGTCTTCGGAGAGGGGCGGCATACAAATCTAATAAATTATTATTATTATTATTATTATTATTATTATTATTATTATTATTATTATTATCTTTCGGCTGTGGCAAGGGGGGCATTTGCCCAAGTCTGCCTGGTGCACCAGTTACAGCCCTATTTGGACAGAGAGTCCCTACTCACAGTCACTCACACCCTTATCAACTCGCGATTTGACTACTGCAATGCTCTCTACATGGGGCTACCTCTGAAGAGGCATGCCCAGGTTTCTCCAACACTCCACGGACTGCACTGTTTGCCGATTGGTTTCTGGACCCAATTCAAAGTGTTGGTTATGACCTATAAAGCCCTACATGGCATCGGACTAGATTACCTTCAGGACCGCATGAGTCCCAATGACCGGTTAGGTCCCACAGAGTCGGCCTGATCCAGGTCCCGTCAACCAGACAATGTCGCTTGGCCTAGGGGAAGAGCCTTCTCTGTGGGGGCCCTGGCCCTCTGGAATCAATTCGCACTGCCCCCACACTCTTTGCCTTCCACAAGTCTTAAGACTCATTTATGCCGCCAGGCTTGGGGCCATTAGATCTTAGCCCCTGGCCAACAAATGATTGTATAGTTGTTGTTCGAATGGGCATGATTGATTTTCACTATAACCGTGGATTTTAGATAGTTTATGTAGGTTTAATTATATCTTAATTAATTAATTAATTAATAATTAATAAATTAATAATTAATTAATCTTATTGTATCCTACTGTTTCTTTTATATGCTGTAAGTCACCCCGAGTCCTCAGAGAGGGGCAGCATATAAATCCCATAAATAGATAGATAGATAGATAGATAGATAGATAGATAGATAGATAGATAGATAGATAGATAGATAGCATAGCATAGCATAGCATAGCATAGCATAGCATAGCATAGCATAAAATTCTTTATTGGCCTAGTGTGATTCGACACATACAAGGAACTTGTGTCCAGTGCATAAGCTCTCAGCATAGACACAAACAACAAGTGATAAATCATGACCACAACATTAAGTATAATCATAATAAATCTTAAGATACAAAACTCAAGTGATAGTCATAGGATACTAAATAAGCAATCAACATAAATCATAACAGGATAATCAATAAAAACGATCAACATGAACCACAGGATATAGCAACAAGGTTATAGTCATAAGAAGCTAAGGAAATAGGCAATAGGAAAGATGGGAAGGATAGTAGTAATACTGCCCCTACTAGGGGGTTTGACATACAGCTAATGTGGTTCCCTTTACCTTGTCTTATATCCTCCTAACTCCACAGATTTCAAAGTCTTATTAATATTCTCAACCTTCGATGGAGTTGTGGCTGTAGATGGCAATAGCAGTAAGCTCGGACACAGAATAGATGATCCCTCATATCAAATTCAATCTATATTCACAAAGGAGATCTATGCCTTGTCGTGTTCAGAGAGTCAGGGATTCCCATGAAAGAAGTCTTAAAATAATTTTAAAAAACAACAGCAGAAGCTGTGAACTGGGTTGGGAAAGGCCAATAACTAGCACGTGTTCTCCACATCTTCCGATTCTATTTTGGCATCTCTAGGAATCTGAAGAAAACCCACGTAAGTTAAAATAGATAACAGTAGTTTATTTCTGTAGGTGTAGGTAAAAATATTGTTCGCACTATAAGATGCACTTCCCAAAAAATGGGTGGAAATGTCTGTCCGTGAATGATTCTGAAGCCCCCGCCCACCTGCCAGGCCCCACCCACTGGCTGTTTTTAGCCTCCGCACATCCAGTTTTTGGCCCGTTACAGGGTTTGGTTCCATTACACAGCAACAGCTATTGGCAGCGATACCCTCCTGCAATGGGCTGAAAACAGGACACGTGGAGGCCAAAAATGGGGCATGTGGCTAATAAAGAATTATATTCTATTCTATTAGGGGACTGGAGGCTAAAGCACTTGAAGAACGGTTGCAGGAACTGGCCATGTGTCTAGTTTAATGAAAAGAAGGACCGGGGAGACAGGATAGCAGCCTTTCAATATCTCAGGGGTTGCCACAAAGAAGAAGGAGTCAACCTATTCTCCAAAGGAGTGTTTCCCAACCTTGGCAACTTGACGATATCTGGACTTCAGCTCCCAGAATTCCCCAGTTAGCATTCGCTGGCTGGGGAATTCTGGGAGTTGAAGTCCAAATATCTTCAAGTTGCCAGGGTTGGGAAACACTGCTCCAAAGCACCTGAGGGTAGAACAAGAAGCCATGGGTGGAAACTAAACAAGGAGAGAAGCAACTTAGAATTAAGGATAAAATTCATGACAGTTAGAACAATTAACTAATGGAATAGCTCCAGAAGTCGTGAATGCTCCAACACTGGAAGTTTTTAAGATGTTGGATAACCATCTGTCTAAAGGCAGTGTAAGGACTCCTGCCCAAGCAGGGGGTTGGACTACAACAGTGTTTCCCAACCTTGGCAACTTGAAGATATTTGGACTTCAACTCCCAGAATTCCCTAGACAGTGAATGCTGGCTGAGAAATTCTGGGAGTTGAAGTCCAGATATCTTCAAGTTGCCAAGGTTGGGAAACACTGGACTAGAAGACTTTCGAGTCCCATTCAACTCTGTTGTTATTTATGTTGTAAAGTGAGTTTTGCCCCATTTTACAACCTTTCTTGCCACATTTGTTAAGTGAATCACTGCAATTGATAAGTTAGTAACCTGCTTAAGTGAATCTGGCTTCCCCATTGTTTGTCAAAAGGTTGCAAAAAGTGATCACATGGCCTTGTGGACATATTGGCTGAGTGTGATTGGACACATGAGGAATTTGTCTTTGGTGTATATTGCTCTCAGTATACATAAAAGAAGATACATCTATCAAGCATAATGAGGTACAATTTATTAGTTGGATTTCTACGTCGCTCCTCTCCAAAGACTCGGTGTGGCATAGAAATACCCCCCAATACTAAATGATTGTCATAGAGGTCAAATAAGCCATCAGGAAACAATCAATAAAATCTTAAGGATACAAGCAACAAGTTACAGACATACAATCATAAGTGGGTGATAGGAATGATGAGATAGGAATGATGAGAAAAAACTAATAGTAACAGTAGTGCAGAATTAGTAAATACTTTGACAGTGTTGAGGGAATTGTTTGTTAAGCAGAGTGATGGCATTCGGGGGAAAACTGTTCTTGTGTCTGGTTGTCTTGGTGTGCGGTGCTCTATAACAGTGATGGCAAATGTTTTTTCCCTTGGATGCCAAAAGAGCGTGCATGCATGGTATTGTATGAGATGTATGATTGTTTTTATATTAAGGGTTTTAAATGGTTTTTAATTTTGAATTTGTACTGTTTTTGTTGTTGTGAGCCACCCCGAGTCTTCAGAGAGGGGCGGCATACAAATCTAATTAATAATAATAATAATAATAATAATAATAATAATAATAATAATAATAGCACATGCGCAAGTGCCCACACCCATAATTCAATGCCTGGGGAGGGCAAAAACAGCTTCCACCGCCTCTCAAAGGCCCTCTGGAGGCCAGAAATGGCCTGTTTCCCAATTTCTGGTGGGCCTAGTAGGCTCGTGTTTCGCCCTTCCCAGGCTTCAAAGGCTTCCCTGGAAACGGGAGGGCAAAAATAGCCTCCCCCATTCTCCCAGAGGCTCTCTGAAAGCCAAAACACCCTCCCAGAGCCTCTGTACAAGCCAAAAAAAAACCTGGCCAGCACACACATGCACGTTGGAGCCAAGCTAGAACAGCGGCTTGCGTGCTGACAGATATGGCTCCACGTGCCACCTATGGCATCCATGCCATATACTCGCCATCACTGCTCTATAGCGATGTTTTGAGGGTAGGAGTTGAAACAGTTTATGTCCAGGATGCGAGGGGTCCGTAAATATTTTCTTTGCCCTCTTTTTGACTCGTGCAGTATGCAGGTCCTCAATGGAAGGCAGGTTGGCAGTCATTGTTTTTTCTGCAATTCTGATTCTCCTCTGAAGTCTGTGTCGGTCTTGTTGGGTTGCAGAACCAAACCAGACAGTTATAGAGATGCAGACGACAGACTCAATGATTCCTCTTTGTTGCTCTTCTCTGCACTCTTTCAGCATCTTTTCTGCACTGTGGAGACCAAAATTGAATGCAGTATTCCAAGTGTGGCTTTACCAAGGCCTTATAAAGTGGCATTAACACTTCATGTGGTTTTGATTCTATCCCTCTGTTGTTGCAGCCTAGAACTGTGTTGGATTTTTTGGCAGCTGCAGAATTTTGGGCTCAATTTGATTGTAAGTCATGGACTCTCTGTATCTGGTCCAGGATTCCTTGCTTCCTGCTCCAACACCACCTGCCTTTTTAACAGCCTTTTTAACAGCTGTTCTCAATTGAAGAAAACAAAAAAACCTGGGCATTATAACAATGAACAATTGTAATATTGATTCCGACAGACCTAAAGCTTAAATGTGATTCATTTTTTAAAAAGCAGTCAGTTTTCAATTGAAATAAACAGAATTTTTATAGAAGTGCAAAGTAACCTAAAACAATTACCAGCACAATGGAAACATAAAGAATTCCCCCATGTTTGCATTCAGTTAGTTAATTATGGATTTCACTAATAGGCACATACTGTTCTGAGCTGCTTCTATGGAAACCAGCTCCCAAAATCAGCTGCCCCAAATCTTCTTCTTTTTTGTTAAAAACTGCGGCACTGTTACCATTAGCCTTGAAATCAAGCAAACCAACCTCTGCTCAAATATATTGTGAAATGTATTCCCCTCAAAAAGATCAACATACTGATTATAAATATGAAACACCAGTAATTTATTGATTGATTGAACATTGGCACCCTGGGTGTTGGGCAGCTAAAAATGAAAAGGAGACAAAACAACAACTGTAGTGAACTGAGGAACAAATGCAGCTCATCCCTAACAGAGCTCTCCGAGCGCTTTGACTCCAAGGCCTGGGAGAATATCCAAGGTCTTCACAGCCCTGAGAAGGTCGCCTGTATCTCAAGGAGGACATTTGATCTACAAGGCAGGTGTCATGAGAAAGGGGGCAGTCTTGCATGGACCCACCAAGTCACACTGCCTCAAGGGCAGGCAGAAATATGGGGAGAGGCAGCCCCATATATAATCTGGCCTCATCTGGTGTAGGGCTTTGAAGATGACAACCAGGAACTTGACCCAACACCTTCTCAGTGACCTTTGTGAGAAAGGCAAGCATAGAGACTAAATGTTTAGTACTGTTAATTTCAAGGATGGCCTCCCACAAAAAGATCCATTTGCTGCTATTGCTGATATGGCACTTAACAGAGTGGAAGCTAGAATGTAAATTAGATAACTAATAGAATAGATATAATTCTTTATTGGCCAAGTGTGATTGGACACGCAAGGAATTTGTCTTTGGTGCAGGTGCTCTCAGTGTATGTAAAAGAAAATATAGATTTATCAAGAATCATGTGGTGCAACACAATGATTGTCATAGAGGTCAAATAAGCAATGAAGAAACAATATTAATAAAAATCTTAGGATACAAGCAACAAGTTACAGTCACACAGTCCTAAGTGGGAGGAAAAGGGTGATAGGAATGATGAGAAAAAAGTAGTAGAAATAGAAGTGCAGACTTAGCAAAAAGTTTGACAAAAAGGGAAATAATTGTTTAGTAGAGGGATGCCGTTTGGGAAAAAACTGTTCTTGCGTCTAGTTGTCTTGGTGTGCAGTGCTCTGTAGCGATGTTTTGAGGGTAAGAGTTGAAATAGTTTATGTCCAGGATGCGAGGGGTCCATCAATATTTTCCCCGCCCTCTTTTTGACTCGTGCAGTATACAGGTCCTCAATGGAAGACAGGTTGGCAGCCATTGTTTTTTCTGCACTTCTGATTATCCTCTGAAGTCTGTATCAGTCTTGTTGGGTTGCAGAACCAAACCAGACAGTTATAGAGGTGCAGATGACAGACTCAGTGATTCCTCTGTAGAATTGGATCAGCAGCTCCTTGGGCAGTTTGAGATTCCTGAATTGGCGCAGAAAGAATATTCTTAATCGTTCTTTTTTGATGTTTTTTGATGTTAGGTGACCATTTTAGGTCTTGAAATATGATAGAACCTAGAAATTTGAAGGCCTCTACTATTGATACTGTGTTGTCTTGTATTGTGAGAAGTGGAAGGATGGAAGTTTCTCCTAAAGTCTATAATTGACCGTATTGTTAACAAAATTTCTAATGCGGTGGCACAGAATAAACCTTTCCTGTTATTTAATGTGTTAGCTGCAGTAATTTATGTACTGGCTTCACCTGTAGCATAAACACCTTTAAGGGATGAGGAAACCCCTTCAATGTGCTCTTTAAAGAGTTAATCTTGGAAACCGTTTGGAAATAGCTGTGGACATAATATGCTATTTGGGGCAAAGTACAATGATCAGATCATACTGGTGTGGAAACAGCTGGTTATGAAACAGCTGTTAAATATCTTAAGCAAAGGCCCTTTAGGGTGTACCCTCATTTGCAAAGACCCATACCAAGGATTTCAGTACTGATTTCTTCTATATGAGAAAGCTTTTGCTAACAATTGTCTGACAACAAAATCTCAATATTAAGGCATAACTAAAAATTCTGCATAATCTCTGATCCTTCATCTTCTTCAGGCAGGATGGGGAGGGAGGGCACCAGTGGCTTCCACAATCTTTAGTACTCTGCTACAATCTCCTTTGATTGCTGGTCATAGGTGAAAAGTATTTCGTGGGAATATTTCCTACAGAGCAGCTGCATGAAATCAATGTAACGTCCTCTCTCCAACTAGCACAAATTTTATCATACTGCATCCAGAATTGGAAAAAAAAGCAAAACAGTTAATGGCCATCAATTTTGCTTGTGTTTATTCACTCCTAGGAGAGGCTTTTTGTATGCCAAATCTGGCAAGAATAAAGGGCACTGCTCTTAAAATATCCTGCTTGGAATACGCACATCAAAGGGAAGAAGAATACGGAGTTTCATTTTAAAAGAATTGAAGTACACAAATTGACACATAACACATTTGGCAAAAAGATGGAAACACACAGAGAGCAGCAAAGTACTCCTGTAACAATGATAATCACACTCCTCATTCTTTGATTCTACTGTTTCTGTAATGACTCAGCCTAGTCCAGTGACGGCCAACCTATGGCACGTGTGGCATGCATCCCATATCTCAAGGCACGCGAGGTGTTACCCTGTGTTGGCTCCAGCATGGGGTGCATGCCCGTCCAGTTGAGTATCAGCCTCCTTTTCACTCTCTCCAGGCTTCAGGAAGGCCTCTTAAAGCCTGGGGACGGTGAAACACAGCTCAACAGGCCAACCGAAAGTTCACACCCCCAGCCTCCTTTTCACTGTCAGAGGTCTTCAAGAAGTTCTTTGGCTTTGGACAGTTGAAGCCAGGCCTCACACACTTCTTCTGCAGGCAGCAAGGCTTTCCTGAAGGCCTCTGCAGCTGATAACAGAGCTCCGGATTGATCTGGAGTTCTGTTATCGGCTAGAGAAGCCTTCAGGAAAGGCCTCTGCAGCCGATAACAGAGCTCCAGATTGATCTGTTATCAGCTACAGAGGCCTTCAGGAAAGCCTTGCTGGCTGCAGAACACATTGGCCAAGGTGTGCAAGGTCTGGTTGCAACTATCTAAAGGTAAGTAGTAGGGCAGCTCCACTGACGTTTAGTTAGCCTGTTGGGCCATTTTTCGCCATCCCTAGACTTCAAGATTTCCTGAACCCTGGAAAAAGCAAAAAACAGCCGAGGCCTACGGGAAGCCCGGAGGCTTCAGTGATGTCTCTGCGCATGTGCAAGGGGGTGGAGAAGAGGGAACTGCATTATGGGTACGCGCGTACCTACCCTTTTGGCGCCCGAGCCAAAAAAGGTTCACCATCCCTGGCTTAGTCCTATTCTACATGACTGGTCTTTTCTGGAGAAGTTTGCATCTTACTCTTCCTAATTGTATTTCATATTCTCCTTTCCAGCCCTGTAACAGTCCAGTATAATGAGCTGTTATTCTCTATTTGCTTCAACTACTCCATTATTAAGCATCTACACTACAGTATTTATTAATTTTTTGGTGTTGGGGCAATAATTCTGGAACAGTACTGGCATTAAACGTAATGAGGGTCAAATATTAATCTTCCATCAAAAGCACTGCACACCAAGACAACTAGAAACAAGGACAGTTTTTCCCCCAAATGCCATCACTCTGCTAAACAAATAATTCTATAATTCTGAATAGTCAAACTATTCACTAAGGCTGCATTACAATTGCTATTAGTCTCATCATTCCTATCACCCATGTCCCCCCACTTATGACTGTGTGACTAACTGGTTGCTTGTAGCCTTATGATTTATATTGATTGGTTCCTAATGACAATCATTAAGTGTTGTACCTCATGATTCTTGACAAATGTATCTTTTTCCTTTAGGTACTGTTGTGGTTCCGTCTGAGGCCCCTCCGGGAACGGCTGACCTTCTGTCGGTTTCCAGCTCAGAGGGAGAGGCTGAGGAACAGGAGGTGCAGACAGACGAGGAGGAGGAATCCCAGGCTGAAGAAGAGGGAGGACAGCCAGAGTCCCACCAGGGGGAGCTCTCCCCAGCAAGCAGCCTGGATTCCTTAGAGGAAAGTGCACAAGCCATAATTGATCTGCGACAACGAAGAGCTACTCAGAGACGGAATCAATTGGCTAAATACTTTCAGCATTAAAGTGGCAACAGCTGGGTTTGGGTGTGGTGCTCTTGGGAAAGGCTAAAAGGCAGACCCACCCTTCCTGGCTTGTGGAGTTTTATCTTTGAGAGTCGTGGGACCTGACTGTGAACTTTGGCGTCTTGGAATCCTGGTTTGTGCCTTTGACTATTGAAACCTTGGGGGGGGGGGGTGCCAGCAAGAAGCTTGCTGTATTGTCTGGACATCAGGACCCTGCTGTACCGTATTATATCCTGTCTGTTGGGAAGAACAGGTTTTCCTCTGTGCTTATTTTTTCCAGTTATAAAATACTTTTGGCTTTTACCAGAGTGTCTGGCTGTTTTTTCCAGTTGGTGTTGAGGTCTGGGGGAACCCAGACAGAACAGGTACACTGAGAGCATATACACCAAAGAGAAATTCCTTGTCTGTCCAATCACACTTGGCCAGCAAAGAATTCTATTACATTTTATTCTATTAGAACAAATATTTGAGATCATTCATTACAGGATATTTTTAGATGTTCTGCACCTGCTTACATACGGTAGTCCTTATCAACTTGATAACACATCCACATGAGTATTTCTTACATCAGTTTATTTCTCCTCTTTTCTGTGCCATAATACACATTTTTCTAATGATGCAACACAAAGACGGAGCAGGCTGAACTTAGAAAAATGCCCTTTGGTGAGAGACAACTTTCCATATTAAGGATTTCACACTTTCCACGGCTGCTTTCTGCACTTTTTGAGTTATAAATTAATGAATCCTTCAACAGATTAATCGTACAACATATTCTAGAGATTTAAAACTGTAAGTGTTTCAATACTAATAGGAAATAATTTGAGTGAGACATTTTTGTAACAGGATTACACTGTTCCTGACACAGTGGGTCATTGCTGAGCGCTGCAATGACAAATGCATGAAGTCAGCGAAAGCAAGCAATGATTCTACTTGCCCTGGAGCATGCAACTAATCAGGAGGCTGCCGAGGACAATTTGTACACCAGGAGCAGCTCTCGCCGATGGACTCTTTCAATAGGAAAGGCTAACGTTTTCTTCAAATTGAACTCAACTGTCAGTGACAGTATGGACAGGTCCACGTGCCCAGGTTAATTTTGGGCAGCAGTACAGGAAGGGTGGCCACTGCCTTCACGAAGCAGGACCCAGAGCTGCTCGGCTGACAAGCCCAAACATGGCCGGCCAGGTGCTGCCACCCACTGAGGCTCGTTTCAAAGCAGAACATGGGGAGTTTGGAAGTAGCTGCTGCAACAGCTTTAGGAAAAGGAGTGGCTGCAGGCAGAACTCCGTGAGCCACTAAAATAAATCAGGCCAGTGTTCTTTACAAAGGTAACCACAGCCACAGACTATACAGTGGTACCTCTACCTAAGAAAGCCCCTACTTATGAACTTTTCTAGATAAGAACCGGGTGTTCGAGATTTTTTTTGCCTCTTCTCAAAACCATTTTCCACTTACAAACCCAAGCCTCCAAAATTGTAACCGGAAAAGGTGGGGAGAAGCCTCTGTGGGGCCTCTCTAGGAATCTCCTAAGAGGAAATATGGCCGGAAAAGGCAGGGAAAAGCCTCCGCGGGGCCTCTCTAGGAATCTCCTGAGGAAATAGAGCCAGAAAAGGCAGGGAGAAGCCTTCGCGGAGCCTCTCTAGGAATCTCTTGAGAGGAAATAGGGCTGGAAAAGGCGGGGAGAAGCCTCTGTGGGGCCTCTCTAGGAATTTCCTGGGAGGAAACAGGGCCGGAAAAGGCAGGGAGAAGTCTCTGTGGGGCCTCTCCAGGAATCTCCTGGGAGGAAACAGGGCCGGAAAAGGTGGGGAGAAGTCTCTGAGGGGCCTCTCTAGGAATCTCCTGGGAGGAAACAGGGCCTACACCCTCCCTGTGGTTTCCCCAATTGCACGCATTATTTGCTTTTACATTGATTCCTATGGGAAAAATAGTTTCTTCTTACAAACTGTTCTACTTAAGAACCTGGTCACGGAACAAATTAAGTTCGTAAGTAGAGGTACCATTTTATTTAGTATTTATTTGTTTGTTTGTTTGTTTGTTTGTTTGTTTGTTTGTTAGACTTGTATACTGCCCCTCTCCGAGGACTCGGGGCAGCTCACAACATATCAAAAAATATATACAATTAATATAACTAATCTAAAAACCCTTCCAAAAAACCTTGAAACATTATAAACCATTCATTCAGATTCAAACAGCAAACATACAACATACTTGTTGGCCAGAGGCCACGGTTTAGTGACCCCCAAGCCTTACGGCATTAATAGGTTTTCAAATTCTTGCGGAAGGCGAGGAGGGTGGGAGTAGTATGAATCTCTGGGGGGAGCTTTTCCCCTAGGCCCCACCAAGCGACACTGTCTAGTTGATGGAACCTGGAGAAGGTTGCTGGGATTCATGTGGCAGGCTGTGGGCACAACTCCATGAGAACCGCTTGATCAGGAAAAGAAGAAAAACAGGAGAAAACGATTGATTCTGAGAAGAGAACCTACTGTATGTATTTCGCTGTCCCCACATGTTAGCAAGAACAGATAGCCCTCAACTTACGACTGACTTAGTAACTTTTAGAAGTGATGGTGGATCTCCCCAGGGATACCTATCACTCTGATCCAAAGTTCTGACCCTTCCCCTGCCTGTGCTCACACAAGCACACTCTGGGCACTCTTTGCAACCATTTGTAGCGTTTGGCAACTACAATTTGAGGTTTTTGCTGGAAATTGGTATTTACTACTGAGTTTCTGCAAAAAAAAAATCATTGCAAATAATGGATTTGTATAATGATTGTCACAAAAATGGTTGTAAAATCAGGCATGGTCATGTGGTGAACAAGACGCAAAGTTTCAAAATTTACAAAGTAATTTTGTGTTCAATTCTAAGTCAAGGATCACCTGGAGTAATGGTTACATGAAGTATTCCCCTTGCTCTTCAGGTTTATAGCAAGTACCTAAACCTTAAATTTGTTGCAGAACTAGACTTTATCCATCTCTCTCCATTTTTTAAACATTTTTTTAGTAAGGAATGACATGCTACAGATCTTTGAAAATGCTCTGGAAGTCTTACAAACAATGAAACTCAAAATGCTTTGAAGTAAAAAAGCTTAATGCTTCCATTATAACGGAAGTACATAATTACACATTATGAGATTACACTGCAATAAATTAGTGAACTGTTATGAGGTGAGATGCAAAGACATTTGTGGTGTAAGCTGTATGATTTTTCAAATCTTTAATAGTAAAATGGCATTCAATTTCATAGCATTTTATTGAAGATACATAAGATCATTTGAAGCAAAAGGCTGTAATTTGCCATTATAGATGGCACTGTAGATCTCATACTTAAATTTTTCTCATGGGTCCTGCAATGCCCTGGTTCATCCTTATTCATGTGATGAACTTGTTTGTGTGCTATAAAAATATTTTTATATTTCTGTATCGTTTATCATAATTGCATGTTATTTTGACTGCAAGATACCATCAGTATAAGAAATTGATAGAAACCTACATAAGGGAATAGAAGCAAGCCATGGATCCTAATGTCCTTTCTCAAGTAAGCTTCAGATCTAAGCCAGCAAATATATTTTTATATGTTGGAAGAATCAGTGTTGGCCATTTTAATCATCTATTTTGCCGAGCGCTGTGAATAAGACCCTAAACAATTAAGAACCTGAAACATTACTGTAACCTTGAAGTCAAATCCAAATTTGTAGCATAGTTCTTTAAGACTGATGTTATACAGTCTCAACCGTGACTTCTCCCTGTTAAACATACCTAGTTCCCTCAACCATTCGTTCATCATATGATTTAGCCTCCAACCACTGGTACAATATAGAGGTACTATCATTTCTTGAGATATTGATGCCCTCTGTTGATGCATCCTAGGACTGCATTGGCTTGTTTGGTAGCTGCAGCACACTGCTGACTCACACTTAAGAAGTGATCCACTCTCTCTCTGTACTATTGCTGAATCAGGTACTGCCTATTCCAATGATGGCGAACCTATGGCACGGTGCCACAGGTGGCACACGGAGCCATATCTGCTGGCATGCAAGCCGTTGCCCTAGCTCAGTTCATGTATGTCTCGGGCAGCTGATTTTTGGCTTGCACAGAGGCTCTGCGAGGGCATTTTTGGCTTCCAGAAAGCCTCCAGAGAGGATGGGGGAGGGCGTTTTTATTCTTCCTGGGCTCCAAGGAAGCCTTTGAAGCTTGGCGAGGGCGAAACACGAGCCTACTGGGACCACCAGAAGTTGGGAAACAGGCCGTTTCCAACCTCCAAAGGGCCTCCAGGGGGGCGGGGGAAGCAGTTTTCGCCCTCCCCAGGCATTGAATTATGGGTGTGGGCACTTGCGCAAATGCAATAGCATGCGCCATGCTCTTTCAGCACCCGAGGGGAAAAAGGTTCACCATCACTGGCTTATTCTATACCTGTACATTAGATTTCTCTTGCCTAATTGTAATACTTTACATTTCTCACCACTGAGCTACATTTTGTTGGATAGAGCCCAGGGTTGATCCCTCTGCATCCTGAGTCTGTCGTCTAAACTGTTAGTTGTTCCATGCAGCTTGGTGTCATTTGCCAATTTCATGAGCTCCCCTTCTATCCCCCCACCTAGATGATTTATGAAGTACTGGGCCCTAGACAGAACCTTGAGCACCCCACTGCATGCTTCTCTCCGTGTGGATGTACTGTAGTTCCATTAACTCTCCCTGAGTTCCCTTGGCCAGCCAACTGTGAAGCCATCTCATGGGGGTACAGTCTATCCCACATGGTTCTATCTTTCCAAAAAGTAGGATGTGATTGACTTGTCAAATGCCTTACTGAAGTCCAACTAAACTATATCCACATTATTTTCCAGATCCACTAATTAAGATACTTTATCAAAAAAGGCAAGAAGGTTTATCCAGCATGATTTGTTTTTCACAAGCCCATATTGGCTTCTAGGGATTGCTTTATTCATCTCCTCAGCCTGAGCATCTTTTCAAGGAAGAAATGGTCATTTAAACAATAAAATCCAGATTTCAGGAATTATGCAAACTCAAGTAAAGTCATCCTGCACATTTAAAATATTTTCTTACATTTTATTATTCTATCTACTGAAAAGTTATTATTTTATAAAGCAGTAATTATTGATTTATTTGTGGTAGGTGGTGTAGTAGAAAATTTTGAAGACCCAATTTGCAATGTCACCTCGATTAGAGGGTATTTCCAGCTTTTACCACAGCAAGATGTGGAACTGCTGAATAAGCTTGGATATATTTCCCAAATAAGCTTTGGGAAAAAGGGGACATTACCTTATGTCTCTCTCTTATGTACACTGTACACTCTCCTTATGTACACTCAGAGCATATGCACCAAAGACAAATTCCTTCTGTGTCCAATCACACTTGGCCAATAAAGAATTTTATAAAGAATTCTATTATTACCCTATTAAAGCAAGATCTACTCTTACTGGTTCAATAATTCTAGAATGAAGGCACATATAAGACAGTACCAATGTCTATAATATATACATTCATTGTGTTTCATTTGTTAAAAATTGCTTGATATTAAGACCGATGAAAATGATGCAATCCCACCATTTATTTAATGTAGTTATATTTAAAAGCCATAAAATCATTTGAATAGGTTTCAGCAAATTTTGTAGCAATGTAATTACATTAATTATAAAACCAAAATCAGAATAGGTAAGAACAAGCATCAAAATTCTAACACTGAGATGCCCAGAATATATTAGCTATTTATAAACTTAGTTATTGTTGGCCCTTTGTTCAAACAAACCCCTTGGCACTTAGTGAAGCACCTGCATTAGATGTGTAGCATATTCTGGAATAGCCACACATGAAAAACATGTTGTAGAATTAGAAATAGCTTCTTTCTGCACACATTTTGTGATTTGCTTCAAAAAGAAGAAACTTGAAAACCTGGTTTATATGTACCAACAAATAATGAACCCGGATGCCTCCATCCTCTTTAACTACTAGAGCTGGCAAGAAGCCTGAGGTGGAGTCATATACTTGGCTAGTATGCTGTTTACTTAGAGACCTACAAGCAAAAAGGAAAAATATATTCTGAAATGATTCTGGGAACACAAAATTCTGGCTTCATATTGCAGCTACAGTATGGGTTCTTTTGCTTCCAACTTCACTAGTATTATAATAACTGGGTTAATGCATCACAGTAAGATTATTTTGCTGACTATTATTACTAAATAAAGCACAATGAGCTTTATTCTATATGTTAGGTCAAAGCATGTAGCTTTATAAGCACGATGGTTGAGTTCACAGGAATGCTAAGTCATAACTGGAGTGCAAAATCATACAGTCACACTTTAAGTTTTGGGGTGGCATCAGGGCCCCCAACCAAATGGGAGGGGTCAAGGGAAAAATACCACCTAAGTCTGATTCATAATAAAAACATTCAAGATTTTTATTTTATTTTATTTATTTGATTTGTATGCCGCCCCTCTCCGGAGACTCGGAGCGGCATACAAATATGTTCAATATATTTTTCTGTCACTTTAAAAATGTGCTGACAAACTTTTGGTCTGCAAACTAACCACATACAGGTCTGTGCAAGGCATGAAATCCATCAGTCTCCATTAAACAAGGCAATTGCAAGAACACTCATTTCATCTCAAAAGTCTGCCTAGGCAAAAAGCTCTTTTGTAACACAAAGGAAAAATGTTTTTAAACGAAAGACAGCTGGACTCATCAAACCTTGCAGTACTATGACAAACCCAGATCTGAGGGCAAGCCAAGAGCAGTGAGACAGCAGAGGCAGACTTGCGCTGGCACACTCGGTGAACTTTGACGCAGACTTGAACCAAAAGCCCTGCCCTGAACGCAGAACAGGCTTCTCTACCTTCCTTTGAGGGTTCAAAGACGTCAATGCTTTCCCCCACCCAGGCCGGGTCTCTTTATAGAATGCCTTGGGCCAGTGTCATCTGGCGTGGCTGTACTTTCTTAACACTCCTCTAAGCTGGGTAAAATCTGGATGGGTGACTCGCCCATCTATCACGCATTTCTGATAAATGTTACCTCCAGAAGTATTATTAGGCAAGAGTTAACATGTCTGTATTTCAGAGAAACTGAAATCAAGAATCCACATACATGTACTCATTTACTGGCTGAAGCATTTGCCTAGGTGTCATTTTTACATCAGCAGCCTTACCTATAAAGACCCCTCTCTGCTTACAAAGTTTGTTCTTTCTCAAAAGAACAATTTTAAAAATTGATGAATATAGAACATTGACAGCAGAAAAAGACTTCTGCCCTTATACTCTTTCCTGTATTTTATCTTAGGAGGGATCCATGTTCATCCCAGGCATGTTTAAATTCAGTGACTGTGGATTGACCAACCACGTCTGCTGGAAGTTTGTTCCAAGCATCTACTACTCTTTTAGTAAAATAATATTTTCTCACGTTGCTTCTGATCTTTCCCCAACTCACCTCAGATTCTTGTGTTTATTATTATTATATTATAAATATTATTCCACTAGTCAGCTGTAATGCTTTATCTTAAATTCACTTTTTAAAAAGAATATTGTAACATTGTTTCTAACACGTTTTGTTTCTGTATATTAAAGCAATTAGAAGGGGAAAAGGAAAGACAGAACCCTCTTCCAGATAACTTTGCACCTGGCATAATAGTCAGCCTTGTGTTAAAGTGAAATTGCTGACCTACAGTAGAAACAGAAGGGCACAGAAGCTGGCTGGGTGAGTGAGGGCAGTCTCTCTTTCTCTTTCTCTCTCTCTGTGGCTAACCTTCCTCACAGGGTTGTTGCGAGAGAGAAAATGGGAGGCAAAATACAGGTAATCTTCAACTTACGTTAGTTCATTCAGTGGCTGTTCAGTTATGACTCTGAAAATAGTGAGCTATGACCATTCTTCACACCCACGACAATTGCAGCATCCCCGTGGCCACATAATCAAAATTCAGATTATGTTGGCAACGGACTCATTTATGACAGTTGCAATTTCTTGCAGTCATGTAATCCTCTTTTACGACCTTCTGACAAGCGAAACCGATGGGGATGCCACGTTCGCTTTAAACACAATGTTGCTAACTTCACTGCAGTGATTCACTTAACAAATGTGGCAAAACTCTTCCCCTTTAGCAACTGAAATTTTGGGCTCAATTGTGGTCATAAGTTGAGGACTACCTGTGCTTATTAGAGATGTTCACCACCTTGAGTTGACCTATATAATACACACAGATGCAGGATAGATGGATCAGATTGATAGGATAGATTCATAAGATAGACACGATAGATAATATAGATAGAGTTAGAGATAAGATACAGATAGATAAGATAGGTAGCTAGATAAATAAAGAGAAAGAAAGAAAGAGATAAGATAGATAAGATAGAGAGAGATAAGATAGAAAGATATAGAGATAAGATAGATTGATAAGATAGAGATAGAGATAGATAGATAGATAGATAGATGACTAGTAAGATAGAGAGAGAGAAAAGATAGATAAAGATAGAAAGATAGATAGATAAAAGAGAAATAATATAAATTGATAAGATAGAGAAGAAAGAGATAGAGAAATAAAATAGATTGATAGGACAGAGAAGATAATGATAGAAAAATAGAAAGATAGCTAGATAAGATAGCTAGATAGCTAGATGATAAAGAAAGAAAGAGATAAGATAGATAGAGAAGATAGAAAGATATAGAGAGATAAGATAGATTGTAAGGTAGAAAGAAAATAGAAAAATAGAGATATACTAATATTATAGGTTTTACTAATTTATGGAAATGTATATAGTTTGCTTAAGATACAGAGATATGATTTGTAACTTCAGTATGCAAAACGAAACTGTATTGGATCTGTAATAACAATTATGTAAATTATTTTCTTTTTAACAATAAAATTTTAAATAAATTTAAAATAAAGAAAAATAGAGATAGAGAAGATAGTTAGAAAGATATAGAGAGATAAGATAGATTGGTAAGAGATGGAGGGAAATCACAGGAGCCTTCTCTTCTCCAAGAATCTCAGCTGTCATTCAGGGGCCTCGTTCAACTTTCCTTAGTCTCCCTCCCCCCCACCGCATTTCCTTCCGGAGAAAAAGCCATCTCTGCAGGCGGCACCTGGCGACGAAGCCCCGAGCGACGCCCGTCGTGCCGAGGCGGGCGAGGCATTCTTGCTTCCAACCCCAGCAGGCGGGCGCGGCGCTCTGCACGTGCTCAGAGGGCGGCCGCCGCGCGCCCCCTCAACTCACTTGTCGCGGATGATGGTCTGCAGCTCCCGGATCTGGTCGTTCATGGGCAGGAGTTTCAGCTGGGACTCCGCCGCCGCCGCTCCGGGCCAGTCGTGAGGCGTGGTGGTGGTGGCCGCCTCGGTGCCCCCGTCGCCCGCGCAGCAGCCGTTCCCGCTGGCGCTGCAGCAGCATCGGCTCCCTTCGGCGCTGCTGCCGCTGCTGCTATCCGGACTCAGACTGTCCCCGCTGCCTGGGCCGGGTTCAGCGAAGCGCAGCTGCCGAGGCTCGCCGCTCGCCGGCATCCCGAGTTCTGCCCCCGCAGGGCCCACCACGCGCCGGTCGCGGCAAGGCATCGCCTCCATGCGCCGCCGAAGCAGCCCCGGCGCCTCGCCACGCGCTCAGCTTTACCTCAGCCGCGCGGGCCCGCGTGCCGGCCCGTGACGCAGACGGGCGTCCGGGGCTCCCCATTGGCTGGCGCGCCTGCCGCTCGGCGACGCGCCGCCACTCGGGCGTTCGGAGGAGGTGCCCGGGCCCGCCCACTCTCGCCCCCCCTTCAGCCAGCGCGCGCGCGGGGATCTAGCCCCGCCCCTTTCCGGCCTAGCTTGCGCGCCGGACCTGAGGAGCCGCGTCCTGCGCTCGCTTAGTTGCGGGGAAAGTGCCGTGGCCCGAGCGCCTGCCGGACACGCGTGGGCCTCTCCGGGGTCCGTCCGTTGGCTGCTGGGTCTCCCTGAGGGGAAAGAGAGTTCGCGCCGATGGAAAGTCCCCAGCGCCCTGCTCGTTGAACTCCATTTCCCAGAATCTTTTGCGCGAAACTCTTAAAGGGGCGGCTTATATGATTATGATTATGCGTAGCCAAACTGGTCCTTTGGTGCTGTGTTCCCCCCCCCCGCCCTTTCTCGTTTGCATGCAAGCCAGGCTGCTTCGGGGCTGTGGTGGTGCACCAACCCGCAAGGGAAGCGTCTGACTGAAAGAAGCTGCAGGTCCTGCTTGCAAAGCGCAAAGGGGCGCATTTGTAGAGGGTGCGGAAATAGCGTGTTTTTCTGAATGGCGAAATTCGCTCCTATTTTACATCTCATGTGTCCTGCCTGTCTTTGAAATAGCATACAGTGGTACCTCTTCTTACCAACTTAATACGTTCCATGGTCAGGTTGTTAAGTAGAAAAGTTTGTAAGAAGCAGTAATTTCCCCCATAGGAATCAATGTAAAAGCAAATAATGCCTGCGATTGGGGAAACCACAGGGAGGGTGTAGGCCCTGTTTCCTCCCAGAAGATTCCTAGAGAGGCCCCATGGAGGCTTCTTCCTGCCTTTTCAGGCCCTGTTTCCTCAGGAGATTCCTAGAGGCCTCACAGAGGCTTCTCCCCGTCTTTTCCAGCCCTGTTTCCTCCCAGGAGATTCCTAGAGAGACCCGCGCAGAGGCTTCTCCCTGCCTTTTCCGATTACAGTTTTGGGGGCTCAGGTTTGTAAGTGGAAAATGGTTCTTGAGAAGAGGCAAAAAAAATCTTGAACACTTGGTTGTTATCTAGAAAAGTTTGTAAGTAGAGGCGTTCTTAGGTAGAGGTACCACTGTACAGAAGTAGTCCATGACTTATTGCAGAATTCCATTGGTGAGCAGGGGGGGGGGTAAATTCTACAGATTTTACGGCCGCAATGAAGCAAATCACAAATAGATTTCTTTATTTTAATTTAGATCTCTAAATAGTAGAAAGTGCCACCTGGCCACCATTTTCAAGGAAAGAATGTGTGTAGAGCCCTGTTGTAGAATCTTGCTTTGTTTAGGGAGGCAAATTTTCTAATCAATGTGTTCCAACATTCTTAGCAAAGCAAACATAAGAATTCACGATAACTGATAATGGGTTTACTTACGGGAGAGCCTTAACTATTACAACATTTCCCACAGCAGGTTGCTGTAGATCTAAACTAGGAACTTGGCGTACTTATCTAAACTGTCTTAATGAACTAAGCAATTTGCACTCTGCAGTGGGGTGGGGGGGGGGGGTGATCTTCTTTTTTAGTTATATTTTTAATTGGAGAAATGGATTTAAAATCAGGTGTGTGCTCTTTTTTATCTCATTTCCTGCATTCATTAAAATGGGTTGATCACACCTTATTTTTCTATTTGATTCAGAGGATATTTATACTTGAAAATGTATAAAATGTTGACATTGAAACTAATGTTTGGGCAGACCATAATCCTATAGTGATGCAATGGAAAGGGAAAAGTAGAAAATTTAGATGGACATTAAGACGGGAAATATTACTAGAAAAATATTTTGAATTACTGTATATGCAAAAAATGGCGTTTTTCTTTCAAAAAAATAAAAGAGAACATACTTCCTCGCAAATACTTTGGGGTACTTGCAATGTTTTCATTGCCACCTGCATACTGTACTATGTGGATAGGATGATTTGGTCTTTGTCAGGCAGGTGAAGCAAGTTTTATGCCTTGGGAGTTATTGACTGAAAATTTTGCAATAATGGCACAGAAAGATAGGGGCACACTATACCTTTAAAAAAAAAATCACAAATGGCAACCACAGGAAGCTGCAAACACTGGTTGCCAAAAGCTTGAATTTTGATGTAACCGGATGCTGCGAGTGTGAAGGTCATAAATGCACAATCATTCAGTGGCTGTTGTAACTTTGAATGATCACTAAATGAGTAGTACTTGGAAGCTGAGGATTACTTTGCAGCCACTGACTTTTAAATCAGGTGGGTTTTAGGCAGGTTCTGATCAGTTCTGGAGAGCCACGGGTGGAAGAAATTTGGAGTTCGGAGAACCGGTAAATACCACCTCTGCCTGGCCCCCCCTCCATCTATTCTCTGAAATTGAGATTTTGCAATTGCCTTTCCCTGCCACACCCACAAAACCAGTAGTAAAAAAAAATTTGAAACCCACCTCTGCTGTAAATAGTTTGTAGAGCAACATATAATACCATAGAATCTAATTTTCTGTTTTATACAGAGTTCAGTTTGAACGGAAACACTCATCCAAATGTCATAGAACAATACAGGCAATTCCATTGTGTTCTATTTTATCTTACATCCTGAGCCATAAAACTAGATCATTTTTCAGGATTGCATGGAAAATATGGGAAACACTCCACAACCTGCATGCAGGATATTGCCATCCCTCCATCTTGAGTGTGTGTGTATGTATGTGTATATGTATGTATGTATGTCACATGTTTTTGTTGAGTTTGAAAATTAAGGGAGACTAGGATAGATCTATTTCCGCCTTGTTCTGGCCTCATCAGCTAGCCATACCTTCACTGGGATTTGTATGTATAGAAGGCAAGGTTTGCAAGTTCAAGTCCCAGTGAGGGTATGGCTAGCTGATGAGGCCAAAATAAGGCCGAAATAGATCTATCCTAGTCTCCCTTAATTTTCAAATTCAGCAAAAACGTGACATATATATACTGTATGTGTGTGTGTGTGTGTGTGTGTGTGTGTGTGTGTGTATATATATATGTCACATGTTTTTTGCTGAATTTGAAAATTAAGGGAGACTAGGATAGATCTATCTATATATATATGTATGTATGTATATATATGGCTTAGTAGTCTTCCTTTTCATTATCAGCAAAAATATGTTACACTTACAGATTATAGTTGTCGGCTATAAAAAGTTTATCTGCCTTGGAATATGGCCCCTGGTGGGGCTGAGAGGCAAAAAGGAAGTTGTATACTCCTCCCATATACCAGGGTGACTTGACATAAATATAATAAATCCAGGCAACACACATGCATACAATATAACTTGCCATGACAAATGTCAATTTCATGGCCCCCAGGCACAGTCAGGTCTTTGTGGCCTTTTGGAAAGCCAGTAGGGTGGGAGCAGTATGGACATTGGGGGAGGGGAGTTGGTTCCATAGAACTGGGGCAGCAACAGAGAAGGCCCTCCATGGCCCCTCTAACCTGCATTGCGTAGTTGACGGAACCCGGAGCAAGCCAACTCTATGTGATCTTATTGGTCTCTGGGAGGTCAAACAATTATAGCATGGTGATTTGTACAAATAAAACATTAGATAAGTAATGATAAAAAGTAATGATAGAAGACAATGGAACAGTAAGCCAAGGACGGTAGGCACAATGGTGCACGTATGCATGCCCCTCTTAGAAAGTGGGAGAGCGGAGTGGTCAATTGTAAATAGTCTGAAGTTAAAGGTTTTGGGGTTAGGAGTAGAAACCACAGTCAGGTAGTGCATTCTAGGCGTTGATCACTCCATTGCTGAAGTTGTATTTTCTGCAATCAAGTTTGGAGCTGTTGAAGTTTAAATCTATTTAAATCTATTTTTAGTTTAAATCTATTTCGTGCTCATGTGTTGTTGCGGTTGAAGGTGAGGTAGTCGCTAACAGGTAGGACATTTTGGTATATAATTTTATGAACTATAGTTCATAAAATCCATAAAAAACCTTCACCCATGGACACCCATGTGCGGAGAGGGGCGGCATACAAATCTAATAAATAACAACAACAACAACAACAACAATAATAATAATAAAATGCCAAGCACAGGACCCAGCCTGATGCAGAATTTGGAGAAGGGAAGTCAGCTGCCGGAGGACAACCTTGAAGGGTGGGAGTTCCTGCCCTAAAATGTTTTAAGTCTGAGGAGCAGCCCTGGGCATGCACAGACTGCTGGCTGAAAGGGTGGGGCAGAGGAGAAGCTTGGAAAGAACTTGCAGAGGAAGTGGGTGATTAGCTGAGCCCTGGTCTGTTGATTGATTTGTGCCCATCCGTTATAGCTGGCTCTTCCCATTCAAGAGGGCAGAGACTTCCTTCCTGGTGTAGAATCCTCCGCATAACACTTTATTCTTATTTACTCCAAGGCTCTTGTTCTTTTTTTTTGCCAGTTACTGGGGATAAAGTACACTGCTCAAAAAAAAAATAAAGGGAACACTCAGATAGCATATCCTAGATCTGAATGAATGAAATATTGAATACTTTGCTCTGTACAAAGTTGAATGTGCACAAGAGCATGTGAAATTGATGGTCAATCAGTGTTGCTTCCTAAGTGGACAATTTGATTTCACAGAAGTTTGATTGACTTGGAATTATATTCTGTTAAGTGTTCCCTTTATTTTTTGAGCAATATATTTTATTGAAAAGGTTTTGATTAGACAGCAAATAAATTTATTTGCAGTATTCGGAGACAGCAAATACATTTCTTCAGAGTCTTCGTAGAGGGGCGGCATAGAAATCCAATTAATAAATAAAATAAATAAAATAAAACTGGGAAATTCTGCAAAAGTTTAGCAATCAATGATTCAATGACATGAATGTTGCTGAAATGTGTAGAATGCATTTGAAGATATCCTTGTTATTGTTACGGTATCATGTCAGTATCTGCAATCAGAGAGGGAATTGTCAATCACACCCCAGTAGGCTTCATTTTGGCGAGATTCTACATACCTTCCACTGTGTGTGTTTGTATAACACATAGGATTCCCAAATTCTTCCTGATGATTGACAGATGGTGGTAACTTTTATTACGAATATTTTCCAATTCACATAAACCATGCCAGCAATCTGTTACAATTATGCAGCCAGGTAAAACACATGATATTACATTTGCTAATGTTGATGCAGACTAATTGTCAACAGCAGGTATGAAGCTGTGTCCAACAATCCTCTTTCCTACGCATTGCATTTTTGCTGAATCAGTTTCAACTGTGCTGGATCCACCAATGGCATCCTGATAGTTGAGGGATGATTGCACACAAATCTCACACAAGAAATAATTCTGGTCAGTTATTGTTTAGTTTTTTTAAAAAAATTATCTTTATTAAGTTTCTACATATAAAAATAGAAAAGAAGTTAAGCAAAACACAAAGAAAAAAGGAAAAGAAAACAAGAAAAACAGACAAACAAACATATAAACTTGAACAAAATACAATAAAAGTAATTCAGTTACAGTAGTGTTCTTTATATGCACATAGATATAGTTATTGTTTACTTTGATTCTATAGCAGAGGTTGCCAACCCACGGCTCCGGAGATGCATGTGGCTCTTTGGGCCCCTTGCTGTGGCTACCTCTCCCATCCCTCACCTGGCCTGAAAAGGTAAGGATGATGGACAGTGGTTGGCTACTAGCTGGAACGCTAAATCGGGTTTGCCAGGGCGGCTCGTGAGTACTTGCGTGACCAGTGCGATTTTGCTTCTGCACCTGTGGAGGTAGCAAAATCGTGCACGGAGCCGTGGAAGCAAAAAAACCTCGCTGAAACACAGGTGCACCTGTAGCTCCATGCGGGATTTTGCTACCTCCGTAACACTGGCCCCACAAGCACTTACGAGCCACCACGGCGAGCCCAATTTAGTGTTCCGGCTAGTAGCCCACCACCGGTGATGGAAGGAATGGAGAAGCGGCTGTGGCTGATTCTCCAGCACTGGTTGAGGAACATAGCTTCACTTCAGGCGAACCCCCCTTCCCCCGGCAACTCCCTGGCTGGCTGTGGCGGGGCTAGGAGGGTGTGCATCCATTTTCTGCATCATATTTTCTAGCCTTTAATCTTGGTTTTCCTCTCTATCCATTATAGAATTTATTCCAGGTTTCAATATAATCTGTATCTGATTGGTCCTTTAATGATAAGAAGAGCAACAAAAATGATTAGGAGACTGGAGGCTAAAACATATAAATAACGGTTGCGGGAACTGGGCCTGGCTAGTTTAATGATAAGAAGGACCAGGGGAGACATGATAGCAGGCTTCCAACATCTCAGGGGTTGCCACAAAGAAGATTTAGGAGTCCACCTATTCTCCAAAGCACCTGAAGGTAGAACAAGAAGCAATGTGTGGAAACTAAATAAGGAGTGAAGCATCTTAAAACTATGGAGATATTTCCTGACAGCTAGAATGGTTGATCAGTGGAACAGCTTGCCTCCAGAAGTTGTCAATGCTCCAACACTGGAAGTTTTTAAGCAGATGTTGGATAGCCATCTATCTGAAGTAGTGTAGGGTTTCCTGCCTAAATAGGCGGTTAGACTAGAACAGTGTTTTTCAACCTTGGCAACTTGAAGATATTTAGACTTCAACTCCCAGAATTCCCCAGTCAGCAAATGTTGGCTGGGGAATTGTGGGAGTTGAAGGCCAGATATCCTCAAGTTGCCAAGGTTGGGAAACACTGGACTAGACCTCCAAGGTACCTTCCAACTCTTCTGTTTTTTCCCTTGTTGTTGTTATTGTTGTTATTATTATTATTACTATTGAAGACACTTGGAGTCCCATAAAAGTGAGTGAAAGTGTCCCTATCAATCGAAGGGATGGAGACATGCTGAGTCATGGACGCGCAGCAAAGAAGCAAGCCATGAAAGAAACTCAAAACGGAGGCGGAGAACGAGGGACCTTTGATGACTTGAGGACTTCAATTCCCAGAATTCCTGAGCCTAGATTTTTCTGTCGAGGTTGCCATGTAGTAAATGGCTGGAATTCTGGGGATTGAAGTCACAAGCCATCAAAGGTCCTTCCTTCCCAACCCCTTAAATCCATTAAAAGTCAGCAAATACACAAGATCCGAACTCGAGGAGAAGGAGGGGGAAGAAATCTTTGGCGTTCAATTTATGCACTGAAGTTCCCATCCGGTCAGTCTGTAGGCCTTCACGTGTGCGGGAGAAAACCGCCAGCCGCACCGCCAACACACACACACCGGTCTCTCCAGTTCCTCAAACCCAGTACTGTACTGTAGTAGGCAAAGTTGGCTCTTCTATGACATGTGGACTTCAACATGATTCGCTCAGGAATTCTGGGAGTTGAAGTCCAGAAGCCATAGAAGAGCCCAACGTCTCTCTCAGGCCTCCAAAGTCCCTTCCGACTCTATTCTCCCAACTCTATGGTTCTGGTATTGTTGCTCTCGCTCTCTCCTTTCCCACTTCGCTCACTTCCGGCGCCCGCCCCTTCCGCCCCTCGACTTCACCGTCAACTCCCCCCCTCCCCTCCCCCCAATATGGCGCTGCTGAGGGCTCTGCCGAACTTCTCCGGGGACCGCGCGGCCCTTCGGACCAGGCCTCTTCGGCTTTCCTTGCGCTGGCCGGGCCGGTCGCTGCCGGAGGTCTCCCAGGTAAGGCGGCTGGGGCTCTGGGCCAGGCGGGGCGGGGGCGCCTCCTTAGCGGGGCCGTTCGGGGAGAAGTTGTTTGGGTCCCTCACCCTCACTCCCGGGGACCCCAGGACTGGTTGGCCGGCTTCAGGTTCCCCCCCCCTCCCGCTTTCTGGCTGCCGGTTTCTAAGAAAGCAGTTTATTTATTTGTTTGCTTGTTTGTTTTTTCAAGTACGTATTGGTGGTATACAAAGATATAATATTTATATACATGATACTAGTGAGAGAGATACATTAGGACATGTTACAGTCATAGAGTCAGAAGTGGGAGGACATGGGTGATGGAAATGATGAGAAAAAACTACTAGTAATAGAAATGCAGCCTTAGTAAATAGTTTGACAGTGTTAAGGGAATTATTTGTTTAGCAGAGTGATGGCGTTCTGGGAAAAAACTGTCCTTGTGTCTTGGTTGTCTTGGTGTGCAGTCCTCTGTAGCGACGTTTTGAGGGTAGGAGTTGAAACAGTTTATATCCAGGATGCGAGGGGACAGTCAATATTTTCACCACCCGCTTTTTGACTCATGGAGTATAAAGGTCCTTCTCTCCTTGCACAAAATACAGGAGGACCTTCAACCCAGGTGATCAAATCACCCAAGAGGTCTGATTGATATCCTTCAGAATTATTTGATGAGGTCCCGGTCCCTCATGTGCCTAGAAACTCATATGTATGCCTACAGGAGGAAAAAAAGATGTTAGTTCAGATTGGGGTGCACAAATCCGGAATCTTCTCCTTTGGTTCTTTGGCAGAGCTGCTTTTGATTCACTTCCCTGGGGAGAAATGAACACAAATGAGGACATTGTATGAATGAAGGGACAATTAGTCTGGGCATGTTTGAGCATTCAAGCAGATTCACAAGTCTGTTTTACATAGAGATTTACTGCCCTACAAGGGTAAAGTTCAATCACATAATTGAAACATTTTTTATTATTTATTTGTTTGTTTATTTTGATGAAGCTTTGTGATTCAACAAGGGAAACCCAGAGTTTAGTATTTATCTTTATTGTTTGTTTTTTTTGTTTTTTTGTTTGTTTTGTCAAGTATGTATTGGTGGTTTACGAAGATATAATAATGTTTATATACATGATATTAGTGTGAGAGAAATATTAGGACAGGGGACAGAAGGCACTCTGATGCACTTATGCACACCCTTTACTGACCTCTTAGGAATCAGGAGAGGTCAACAGTGGATAGTCTAAGGGTAAAGTATTGGGAGTTAGGTGATGATACCATAGAGTCAGGTAGTGAGTTCCATGCTTCAACTACAGTATTTGGTTACTAAAGTCGTATTTCCTGCAGTCGAGTTCAGAGCGGTTTACTGTATTTTGAGTTTGTATCTGTTGTGTACTTGTGTGTTGTTGTGGTTGAAGCTGAAGTAGTCATTGACAGGAAAGACATTGTAGCAGATGATTTTATGGGCTGTGCTTAGGTTATGTTCAAGACGATGTCGTTCTGAGCTTTCTAAACCTAGGATTGTAAATCTAGTTGGGTAGGGTATTCTGTTGCGTGTGAAGAAGTGGAGGGCTCTTCTAGTAAAGTATCTCTGGATGTTTTCTAGAATGTTTATGTCCGAAATGCGGTGTGGCTTCCAGACAGATGAGCTGTATTCAGGGGTTGGTCTGGCGAAAGTTTTGAATGCTCTGGTTAGTAGTGTGTGATTACCAGAGCAGAAGCTATGTAGGATTAGGTTAACAACTTTTGAAACCTTTTTGGCAATGTTGTTGCAGTGGGCTTTGGCACTTAGGCCATTTGATATGAGTATTCCAAGGTCTGCATGAAGTTGCCTCGTTGGACAGCGAAACAACTGCAAGCGTAGAAGAATGGAATAGAATAGAATTATTTATTGGCCAAGTGTGATTGGACACACAAGGAATTTGTCTTTGGTGTACATGCTCTCATTGTACATAAAAGAAAAAGATACATTTGTCAAGAATCATCAGGTACAACACCTCATGATTGTCATAAGAGTCAAATAAGCAATGAGGAAACAATCAATATTAATAAAAATCTAAAGGATACAAGCTACAGTCATACAGTCATAAGTGGGAGGAAATGGTTGATAGGAATGATGAGAAAAAACTAGTAGTAATAGTAGTGCAGACTTAGTGAAATAGTTTGACAGTGGTGAGGGAATTATTCGTTTAGCAGAGTGATGGCATTCAGGAAAAAAACTGTTCTTGTGTCTAGTTGTCTTGGTGTGCAGTGCTCTGTAGCAACGTTTTGAGGGTAGGAGTTGAAACAGTTTATGTCCAGAATGCGAGGGGTCAGTAAATATTTTCACAGCCCTCTTTTTGACTCGTGCAGTATACAGGTCCTCAATGGAAGGCGGGTTGGCAGCAATCGTTTTTTCTGCAGTTCTGATTCTCCTCTGAAGTCTGTGTTGGTCTTGTTGGGTTACAGAACCGAACCAGACAGTGATAGAGGTGCAGATGACAGACTCAGCAATTCCTCTGTAAAACTGGATCAGCAGCTTCTTGGGCAGTTTGAACTTCCTGAATTGGCGCAGAAAGAACATTCTTTGTTGTGCTTTTTAGATATTTTTGATAAAAAGATAGAATAACCGAGCTGGAAGGGACCTCTAGTCCACCCCCCACCCCCCAGCAAAAGACCCTGTACCATTTCAGATAAATCGTTGTTCAATCTGCTTCTTGCAATGCGCCAGTGATTGAGCAAACCAGGACTTCTGGAGGCAAACTGGTTCCCCGGAGAAATTAGGAAATTTCTCCTCTAGTTCCAGGTTGCCTCTCTCCTTGGGTTATTTTCCATCCACTGTTTCCTGTTGTTCTGCCCTCTGGTGCTTTGAAGCAGAGGTCCCCGACCTTTTGGGCCTCAGGGACCACCAAGGTCATAATTTTAAGTCCTGCAGACCACTAATATTTTTTTTCAAAAGATACATTCATTTGTAAAATAATGATCCATTTTATTAATATGAAATGCACTTATTTAACATAATAGAATTATAAATGCTTATTTAATCATAACAAAATTTTTAAAGGTTGATTAACTGTAACAAAGTTATTAAAGGTAGTGTAATTATCACAAAAAATGAAGCTTTTTTGGTGGTTTGTTTTATGATTTTATGATTTCTTTGATAGCAGGGAAAGGTGGTCATGCTACTGAGGCTTCATAATCTTTGATAACTGAGTTGACATCTGCACATTTAAGGCTAGCATTACATTTTAAAAGCAATATTTTTCTTGGAAGATCTTAGGCTAATCATACAGCTACCAGAACAAGTTTATTCTACATAGGAAGATTGCAGATCAAGGCCCTATCTTGTCTTACCATTTAACAAATGCCATGCCTTTCAGGTTGTAACACAAAAGCACAATAGATTTTCCAGAGCACAAAAGGAATTTCCATGTAACTCAGCAGTTACTATCCTGTCCCCGTCCCCTCCCAAATAAGACGTCTCCTGATAATAAGCCCAATTGGACTTTTGAGTGCATGGCAATAAAGCCAAGCACTTATTTCAGGGTTTAAAAAATATACTGTATTTTGGGGGGAAACACAGTATTCCAACTAGTGCTTGGAAGGCCAGAGCCTCTAAGTGGTTACTTCTGTTATACAGGAACAGTTTGCTTTTCTTGGACTCTGAACAAATCAGCCGGGTGGATTCACACAACATGCTTATCAGAGTTAAACATATCACATTTTAACTTAGCTTAATAGCCAGATGGTACAGCAATACTTTAAAACTTGTGAAAATAAATAGGCATCATCTTGGTGGGAACATAGCAGTGTTCCGTGCATGCCAGGGTATAGTCATGCCGGCCACATGATCACAAAAATGTCTTCAGACAATGTGGGCTCCTTTGACTAGCAGATGGAGATGAGCATCCCCCTAGAGCAGTGATGGCGAACTTTTCCCCCCCCTCAGGTGCCGAAAGAGCGTGGGTATGTGCTATCGCACATGTGCAAGTGCCCACACCCATAAATAAGTGCCTGGGGAGGGCAAAAACAGCTTTCCCCCCGGCTGCCCAGAGGCCCTCTGGAGGCCAGAAACGACCTGTTTGCCAACTTCTGGTGGACCCAGTAGGTTTGTGTTTCGCCCTCCCCAGATGCCAAAGGCTCTCCCATCCCCCTGGAGGCTCTCTAGAAGCCAAAAACACCATCCCAGAGCCTCTGTGCAAGCCATAAATTAGCTGGCTGGCACACACATGCACGTTGGATAATTGGCAGCTTCATATTTGAAAATTTAAATGGATAAAATAATTAATTTTCAGATTTTGAAACTATCTTGCCACGTTGAATTTGCCTTAGTTTTCTGACCTCCTTAAAGCTATCTGCACATTTACCCTGCATTGCTGTTTGGGAGAGGCAAATAATTCAACTACCTTCTCTATAATTTTTTTAGCTACCTTAGTTCTATTTTTATCTCATTAAGTTGGTCATTTTCTGGAACAAGAATAAATGTATTTTCCCGCCTTCCTAATAATGTTACTAACACTGTTCAATGTTGATAACCTCTTGGACTTGGTACTTTACCTCATTTCAATATACAGTACAGTATACTCCACCCTGGTTTCTGCTCTTAGGATTTTTTCAAAGATTTGTGTGGTTTTACTTTAAAACTAATTCCTCCACCAGATTCACTTTCTAATTTAACAACTGCAGTGATTCACTTCACAACTATGTTAAGTGCATTTGTAAAAATTCTGCTAAATTGGGTTCCCTTTAACTAGCTTTAAAACCTGACTAGGGACCAGATCATGTTTTAGGACATACTTGTGCAGAAATTGAAAATTCAGAAAGACTAGCAAACTCAAGTAACACTGTATATGTTGTGGGAATTAATAGCAAATTTTGCAATTGTTTAGTTACATTGTTTGATCATGTTGGTAACATTTTAGTATCTGTTCTGTAAATAACTACATCTGTACATGAAGCACAATTGATTTGTAGAACTTTTTAAAAAAGTAAATATCAAATTTCTGTTTCATCAAGCAAACAAATGCAATATTTACAAGCAAAGAATATATTCTGAAATAATTCTCATTTATCTCCAATATCTTACTTAAATTTTTGATCATTTTTTTTTTAAAAAAAGCACCTTTGGGACAGCCATGACCAGAGAATCTCCCTAGATATTTTGGTCATATAATGACCAAATAATATATTGTTTGAGTTTTTTTATTACATTACAAGTTTGCAGTGCGCAGCACTAAAGCAATAATACTTGCAGTTTGCAAGATTAAATGTCTATGGAGATTCTCAGTCCAGGTCATGGCTGTCCCAAAGGTGCTTTTTTCCCCCCTTAAAGGTGCTTTCTTCTTTTTCCAGAAGATGTTTTGCTTCTCACTCAAAAAGCTGCTTCAATTCTGACTGAATAGTGGAGAATGGAATTCCTTGCAATCACATGGTTGCTAACTTTTGTGGACTTTGGTATTGGTTTATCCAGGCAAAACAGGAGCAAATTCTGACAATAATTCTCTTTTTATGTACAAGCTCAAAGCAGCTTTTTTCCCTGACCTTTCAGGATCACAACCTTCAGTTTAAGAACTCCTCTATTAAGTTAAAATGTTTATTTGTATTAGCTTAGCATTTTTGCATCAAGCTGTGTGGTTTATAAAGCTAATACATGGCAAGAACAGTCATTCAATGATTTGCAAGGCCTCATTAGATCTCCAAGATCCCTTCCAATCTCTTATTCTGTGTTATTTCTTCATCTTTTTTGGTGTGAAGCAAACCGTTTATTTTTAAAAAATACTGTTTAATTGTGTGCTAGTACCTAATAGTTGTGGGAAGGGGACACTTGTTGAAAGAATGGGAATAAGCCAAGTTAATTATTCCCCTTTAAACCATCTCAGGCTTATATTCATTTGGCAGTATTGGTTGCTGGGGGAACCTCAGTACAATGGTACCTCGTCTTACGAACTTAATTCGTTCCGTGACGAGGTTCGTAAGAAGAAAAGTTCGTAAGATGAAACAATGTTTCCCATAGGAATCCATGTAAAAGTGAATAATGCGTGCAAGCCCATTAGGAAAATCCAAAACATTAAGGAATTATCTACAACTTTATGATCTATCATTCTTACAATCTCGTCACTTTTAAAGAGTTTTCTGATCATTTTCTTAGCAATTCCTGACTGTAGTATTTTGGACTACTGATTTATCTGATATTCATTTAAATTATTATGTGAAGCCAAGCTTATCTTAGAAGCCAGGTTTTCTGCCTTAACATGTTGTGTGAATCCATCCAGTTGTAGTCTGTTCAGCAGTCCATACTAAACAATAGAAATTTCTTCTGTGGGAAATTATGGGTGTTGGCGGATAAGAGAATGAGTTCCACATAATACTTGGCCTGTAAAGATGTTGATTGGCAGCTGTAAATAAAATAGGTGAGCCAGGGTTCTCTCAAGCAGCCACAAAGCAGCCTCTGGTTAGCTTTCTTGACTGTTAACTAATACATGTGCAATTTACTATTCTGCAGGCACAACCACCCCTTTTATTTTACAATGCTTTTGTGCATCCCAAGAACTTCCTAATAAACAGAGATGATGGTCAAACTTTATATATTCTGGTCTTCCCATTTAATTATTAAAAATAAATAATAATGAGATTGAAGGGCCAAGTGAGATCAAAGGAAAGAGTAATGTTAGCCTTATTTAAGTTTTAAAAGTGAAAGTCTTCCAAAATTCCTGGTATAGTGGTAGATGTAGCACATTCTTTTGCTCCTTGCTTATTGTACATTTTCCTTTTTGAAATGTTTATGGATAACGTGACCTGATCATGGGGATGCTGCAAAAATCAGAAATGGCAAAGACCAGTTGCACTTTTTTCAGTCCCATTTTAATTTTGAATGGTCACTGAATTCAGGTTGTAAGTTGAGGAATACCTGTAGTATAAATGTCCTGGAAATTAGAATTAGAATTTAGTTACCGTTCAGAGTTACAACAGCACTGAAAAAAGTGACCTTTGAGCAGTTTTCATACTTCCAACATAAAAACCTAAGAACTTAAGAAGAGCCATGCTGAATCGGGCCAAAACCCATTCAGTCCAGCATTCTGTGTCTCACAGTGGCCCACTGATTGTCCATGGGGCTCTTGAGCAGAAAGAGAAGGCGAAACCCTCCCTTTCCCTTGACCCCCAACAAATGGTACTCAACCAATATAGAGGCGGCATTTGTACATCCATTTCAATAACCACCAATGATACACTTGGCATCCACGAATCTGTCTAATCCTGCCTTCCAACCATTGCAGCATCTCCGTGGTCAAAATCCAGACACTTTCTTTTCAGAAGCCAATGCTCTTTCATTATATCAGATGTGTCTCTGCAAATGACTGGGGGGTTTGAGTTGTGGACATTGTGCTATTAATTGTTACAGCCTTGCTTTTTATTTCTTTCCAGGTTCTACCAATTTTAGATCGACCCACATGGCAGAGCTCAGGGAAATGCTATTCAAGGCAACTACTAGATGCTGCAAAGGTAGTAATGAGCTGTCTTTTCTTTTTCTCTCTTGAAATTCTGCTAATGAGAAAGACTGGTAGACTGTCCCTCCAACTATGGCTCCAGTTTATGTCCTGCTTTTTACTTAATCTTTATAACTTTGCTTTCCAGCTCCAAAGAATGTAGGTTAAAAAGCAAGACTTTCTTCTTAAAGAACTATTTTTGCAGTCTCGAGAAAATGGATGTGATTGTAAAAATAAAAGCAAGCTTTCGACAGCAACGATGAGTTTCTTTGGTATCAGGTATCGCTTTGGAGGGGGGTCTAGGACAAGTTGGCACAGCCAACTCGCTTCAGCCAACTTGGCTGTGGGACAGCTCACCGTGGGACAAGAGTTCCACTAATATTGAAGAAATGAAGGAATGAAATCTTAAAGAAAGGATGAAAAAGGAGGGAGAGAATGAAATGTGAATGACAAAAAATAAAAATATTTTAAAATTACTATATTTTTTAGACTATAAGACACTCCAGAGTCCAGACTATAAGATGCAAATAGAAAAACAAAGCAAGTAGAATTCTTGGCTGCATAGCTACAAGTATAATAAGCAGGAAGAGGGAGATTGTGATCCCGCTGTATAGCGCGCTGGTGAGACCACATTTGGAATACTGTGCTCAGTTCTGGAGACCTCACCTACAAAAAGAGATTGATAAAGTTGAACGGGTCCAAAGACGGGCTACAAAAATGGTGGAAGGTCTTAAAACATAAAACTTAATGAACTCCATCTGTATAGTCTGGAGGACAGAAGGGAAAGGGGGACACGATTGAAACATTTAAATGCATTAAAGGATTAAATAAGGTTCAGGAGGGAAGTGTTTTTAATAGGAAAGTGAGCACAAGAACAAGGGGGCACAATCTGAGGTGAGTTGGGGGAAAGATCAAAAGCAACGTGAGAAAATGTTATTTTACTGAAAGAGGAGTAGATGCTTGGAACAAACTTCCAGCAGATGTGGTTGGTAAATTCACAGTAACTTAATTTAAACATGCCTGGGATAAACATATGTCCATCCTAAAATAAAATACAGGAAATAGCATAAGGGCAGACTAGATGGACCATGAGGTCTTTTTCTGCCATCAGTCTTTTATGTTTCTATGTTTCTAATAAATAAATAAAATATTTTCCTCTTCAGCCTGAAATGGGGAGCATGGATTAAAAGATCTTCCAGAGATAATCTGGAAGAAATAAAGAACTGCTCCTTCATCTTTCTTAACAGCCGCACAGGTAGTCTTTGATTTGCGATCAATCGCTTAGCAACTGTTCTGACAGACCTGCCTAGGAGAGATTTACAACCCAGGTTCAAATTTACAGTGATTCCCCCAACCCCCTCCTGGACAGTTGCATGACCCCACTTCAGGCGCTCAACAACATGACTGCACTTATGGCTATTTTCAGCATCCCACAGGCATGTGACCACATTTCACAAGGTTTTTTGCCCTGCATTTACTTCGTTTCGGCAAAACCAGACGGTAGGGAACCACTGGTATGCTTAAGCACTGCTTAATGACCCCCACAGAAAAGGTTGTAAAATGTAATTGATCTGTTTTACGACTGTCACATGTTTCAACTGCAACAGGTAATGTGGTAATTCGAGAACTTACTCTCCTCCCTATTTATATTTGGTCATGCATAACTTGTGTTCTTGAAAGTAATAAATGAGAGCCTTTAAGCTCAGGCTCCCAAGCTAGAAAGGAATTTGTCTTCAGCATCTAAGTATAAATTTCCACTGCATTCACAAATATACTCCTAGCTGCAGATCCAGTGTACGAATGATTAATTTTCCTTCCTTTATTTTTAATTTTGTTTCTTAAAACATCTCAACTGGAATAAAACTTTGTAATCTGGTTAATATTTTGCTGTTGGGTTCCTGAAAGAGAGAAGCCACTTTGTGGAAATTAGGGAGTACCTAAGAACATTTAGGAATAGCAAGGAAAAGTGGGAACCTTATAAAAGTAGTTAGCTGCATAGAAAAAATTACTTGAAACATGTCAGAAAAACTGGCAGCTTCCTTGATGCTCCCAGTCAAACGTTGATATATACTGCTCAAAAAAATAAAGGAAACACTTAAACAACAGAATATAAATCCAAGGAAATCAAACTTCTGTGAAATCAAACTGTCCACTTAGGAAGCAACACCGATTGACAATCAATTTCATTTGTTGTCAGCACATTCAACTTTGTACAGAACAAAGTATTCAATGAGAATATTTCATTCATTCAGATCTAGGATGTGTTCTTTGAGTGTTCCCTTTATTTTTTGAACAGTATATTATGTCACCTTCCTGTACATCTGGAGGGTTCAGATGTGGTACATTAATTCAGGAGATGCAGGCTGCATTCTCTAATAAAAATATCCTTTAAAAAAAAAAGTAGCTATCTGATCACTATTGAAAGTAATCAAAGAGTAGGTGGCTTTTAAAAGAATTGTGTTTACTAGCAGAAGGGACTTTCCTGCACTTTTCCTCCAGTTGTATCTTCCTGAAAAGCCTGTCCTGGGGGGTGGCAGGGTGAGGGGAAGGAATTTACAGAAAATTGTCCAAAGACAGCGTGTAGAAGTTTCAAGACTGTTCTTAAAAAGTTTTGAACATGTCGAGAACAATATGGAACAGATTGGAATTTATGAAACCTATACATCTAAATATAGATATATATTTTTTTATTTTACATACTGCCTACAGTAAAAATTATGAATAGAAATGTTGGAAGTGTCATTATATCTATAGTCTTTAATAATGTCAGTCTTTGTTATTGGATCTGTTTTTTGTTGTTCCTTTTTTCTATTCCTTTTTTAAAACTGGGACATTTGAATGATGTTATTTGGTTTTTATTATGTTGTTAACTGATGCCAATCCTTGATGGTCTGTAAATTTAAAGAAGCTAGTAGCAAGATAAATACTTAAAATAGACTGGCAGCATTAATTTGACACACATATATTGCGCATAAAATGTCATATAGCTAATGATTTTTGGTAAAATGCTTATTAATAGAATGTTAATGCCATTTTCTTTCATTTTCCTTCTTTGTCTATAACTTCCTGAGTCCCCTTCTTAAAAACAGAAACAATTATGTTTTCTGTGAAGAATGGTTGTGAATTAATGCTTTCTCACACTTATGTATTTGCAAGCATTTCTTAAGTTCTTTGTAAGTGCTTTATGATGTTATGTTGCTCACCAAATTGCTCTTGGTGTTCTAGCATAATAGAGATAACAAGCCTTTTCTTTGAAGCCTAGATGCACTTTCAGAAATGACATTCCGAATATATCATTCTTTCTTTTTTAAGTGGAAAATAGAAGAGCTCAGGGTAAAAATAAAGGAAATTGTGTTGTTAGTTCATTAGACTTCAAGTGTTACACTGTGTGACTATTACACAACCATGGGGATGAGGTGAGAGGTGGCAGAAGCGGCAACTGATTCCATTTCTCCCCCAGACTGCTAGTTTTATCACCCAGGACAGTGATGGCAAACCTTTTTTTCCTTGGGTGCCGAAAGAGTGTGTGCGCGAGGGCCCATACCCATAATTCAATGCTTGGGGAGGGTAAAAACAGCTTCCTTCGCCTCCTGGAGGCCCTTTGGAGGCCGGAAATGGCCTGTTTCCCAACTTCTGGTGGGCCCAGTAAGCTCGTGCTTCCCTGGACCCAGGGGAGGGTAAAAATGCCCCCCCCCGGAGGCTCTCTGGAAGCCAAAAACGCTCTCCCAGAACCTCTGTGTGAGCCAAAAATCAGCTGACCTTATACACGTGCACATTAGAGCTGAGCTAGGACAACGGCTCGCGTGCCAGCAGGTATGGCTTTGCGTTCCACCTGTGGCACTTGTGCCATAGATTCGCCATCATTGAATCAGGACCTGCACTCTGATATTGCTCTAAAAGAGGGGTGGGCTGCTAGCCAGGATGATAAATTGGGCTCTCCGCCGTGGCTTGTGAGTGCTAGTGGGGCCAGCGCAGTTTTGCTTCTGCATCTGTGGAGGTAGCAAAATCGCACATGGGGTCACAGGTGAGCCCGTGTTTCAGCATGTACGGAAGCAAAAAAAGCTCACTGAAACACGGGTGCATCTGCGGCTCCGTGCGCGATTTTGCTACCTGCACAGGTGCAGAAGCAAAATCGCACTGACCCCGCTAGAACTCACAAGCCGCGGCAGCAAGCCCAATTTAGCCTTCCAGCTAGCAGTCCACCCCTGCTCTAAAAGCTCTTTCACCTAATAATGTAAACCTGGTTTATACCTGTGCATGTAACACCTGCCTACACCAGCATCTCACAAGTTCTGCTGCTGCAATATGCTATCCACAGAGTGGGTTCTATTTAATTGTTGACCTGCTCTGACATGTTAGGAAGCAAACCTTTGGTTGCTGTTGACTAGATTTTCTATTCCAGAAGTGTTCAAACTTGGCAACTTTAAGACTTGTAGACTTCAAATCCCAGAATTCTAGGAGTTGAAGCCCACAAGTCTTAAAGTTGCCAAGTTTGGGGACCCCTGCACTAAATAAATAAGAGTGAAGTAGGAGTAGCTCAACTGGTGGGATTTCAACTGGTCACCTTTCAAAAGCATCTGACGAGCAAAGTCAATGAGGAAGCCAAATCCACTTAACAACCACGTTGCTAACATAACATCAAAAAGTACTTACTGGCCCCTCGCATCCTGGACAAAAACTATTTCAACTCCTACCCTCAAAACGTCGCTACAGAGCACTGCACACCAAGACAACCAGACACAAGAACAGTTTTTCCCGAACGCCATCACTCTGCTAAACAAATAATTCCCTCAACACTGTCAAACTATTTCCTAAGTCTGCACTGCTATTACTACTAGTTTTTTCTCATTATTCCTATCACCCCTCTCCTCCCACATATGACTGTAAATTGTTGCTTGTATCCTTAAGATTTTTATTAATATTGTTTCCTCATTGCTTATTTGACTCCTATATCATTAAGTGTTGTATCTCTTGATTATTGACATGTATATTTTCTTTTATGTACACTGAGAGCATCTGCACCAATGACAAATTCCTTGTGTGTCCAATCACACTTGGCCAATAAAGAATTCTATTCTCTGTTCTATTCTATTCTATTCTATTCCCATCTCATATTCTATTCTAATCTATTCCTTTCCATTCTCTGCTCTAATTCTATTCTCTGCTCTAATTCTATTCTTTTCTATTCTCTTTTCTGACAAATGCATATTTTCTTTTATGCCTCTGCACTAAAGACAAATTCCTTGTGTGTCCAATCACACTTGGCCAGTAAAGAATTCTATTCCATTCCATTCTATTCTATAACAATTGTAACAATTCACTGAGCAACAGTGGCAATACAGGTCGTAAAATGGGGCAAAACTCGCTCAGTGTTTCAGTTAACAACTTAAACTTTGGGCTCAGTTGTGGCCCTAAGTCGAGTGATGTATACTGTAATGGATTTTATTGTGACTGTGCAAGCACTGACATCCTCCTCTGCTGTGTTCTCCTCCCAGCATCTGCAGGGGTGGTCTCAGATAGACAAGAGGACCTGCTGGCACGGGCATGCTGGGGGAGGCCTCCATTCAGACCCAAAGAATGCGGTAAATATCACCTCTTAATCCCTCCTGGCTTTCCTGCACTCAAGGAAGCCGTGCCTGCTCTACCCAGTCGCTTGTGTCTTTGCCTCTGAGGAAGCAAGGGGTGGGTGGGAATCCTTCTGTCGATTTCTCTTAAGTTGGCCTTGGGTTCTCTCAAGCAGGTTGATTGGAAGCAAATCCCCATTTGCATAAATTGTTCAGAAAATTAGTTTTGACAGAAGAAGGAAGCCACCAGCTCCTCTGCCTGTGATTGGAAATGACTGCATCCTGGGGAGAAAGGTGTCAATTTAAAGCTTTTTGATGGCTTTGACCAGTGTGAAAAATCACGGAGGGGACCGACTTTTCCATTACACGTTCTCATGCCTCTTTTCCTCCACTCTCCTCCTTGATTATATCTTAGCGGGGGGCAGCAGCGTCTGTTTTATTTATTTAAAATGTCCCTATCTTTCTGACAACAGGCCTCTGGGGCAGCTGACAAGCAGCGCAAATTAATATATAAGAAACACGGGATTCTTCTATCGTGGCGGTGGATGGGGAAAAAAATAGGATGCTATATCCTATTCAGCTGCTTTAGTCGGTTGTGCTTTTTTAGATAGTTATTATTTCATGGTTGTCACTGAAAAGTCATCTTGAAAGGCAATATCACACTATTTTAAAATATATGTATCACTTCTCGGCTTTTAGACTTTGCTTCTTTAAACTCCAGCTCTGATATGAATTAATATTTCTCCGTACTGAAGGAGTGGGTCCAGCAGTCACATGGGTTGCTCCTGTCCAATCCGTTGGAACTGAGCCTAGTATTAAAAAAGACTGCTGGATCCGCCCCTTCCCCAGAATTCGCTCAGTTCGCATATCCTGCGGTTGTATTGTGATAGCTCGTTCAACATTCTAACACCTTCCCTTCGATCTTTTCCTTCAAAAAGTAGTAAGATTTATTGTCTTTAATTATTTACTTGCACTAATTGCGCCAGCCGTTTAAAAGAAAAAAAGAAAAAAAGCGGCTAGGCTTTTTTCCTTGGGAGAAGTTGCGGTTTCGTTTTCCCCCGGCGGTTTTGCCGGTTACGATTCCTGCGGCCGCTTGTGGATTCTTCTAATCCTTTGGCCTGGAGGTCCTGGTGCAAGTATTTACCTATTGAATTATTGATTATTTATTGTATACAAAAATATTTAAGGGCTTAAGAAATACCTCCTGCGGAGTGAGACGCCTGCTAGTCTCCTGGACTTAGTCGATCGCTTCCCCTTTAAGAAATTTTACGCAGCGATCTTTTTCGGCGCGAAGGCCTTCGCGCCCTTTTTAAATCTAGGCCTCTCGTGTTGGCCCCCTGCCAGCCGTGTAGGCCTCAGTCCACCGCGTGGATCCCGGAGCGGGCCTTGGGGGTCCCAGGCTAAATTCTCCACCGGCTAAGCCTCCAACCAGAGTGCCTTGGTTTACTTAATTATAAAGTTTAGGGAGGCTGGCCCCGCTGGGTTTGGGGGCACGAACTCTGGGTTTGCCCAGATTGTCCTCAAGTTTCAGCAGCTTCGAGGCCTCGAAGCAGGATCCATTCCTCTTGGGAAGTCCTTGAAATTCTTCTCCTTATTATTCAGTTATTGGCTCAGCCTTGTCTTCTGTTAATTGTCAGACTATGGCTTCTTTTCCCAAGAGAGGCACTACCAAAGGTCCCAAAGAGGTTAGGCCTACTGGTAATTCTACTGAAGTTCCCCAGGCCTCTTCCTCCTCTTCCTCAGGCACCCATTCCTTAGCCAAGCCCACCAGGGCTGAGAAGAGAAGGGACCCAGCCCTACAAAAAATACATGATAAACCAGCCAAACTTTTAAGGTGCAGGCCCAAGTGCATATCAATCCAACCCCCCCGGAGGCCTCTAACCTGCCTCTTTCTGGGGTCCCTGTGCTATCCCTGGATGAGCCAAACCTAAATCCACCCCAACCTAACCTATGGGGTTTAGGTCCAGAGGAGCCAGATATTACCGAGGATTCCTCCCAGCCAGAACCTGCTCAGGCCCTCAGGGATCCTCCGGCTTCTCCGTACTGAAGGAGCGGGTCCAGCAGTCACATGGGTTGCTCATGTCCAATCCGGTGGAACTGAGCCTAGTATTAAAAAAGCTTGCCGGATCCGCCCCTTCCCCAGAATTCGCTCAGTTCGCATATCCTGCGGTTGTATTGTGATAGCTCGTTCGACCTTCTAACACCTTCCCTTCGTTCTTTCCTTCAAAAAGTAGTAAGATTTATTGTCTTTATTTTATTACTTGCACTAATTGCGCCAGCCGTTTAAAAGGAAAAAAGAAAAAAAACGCGGCTTGGCTTTCTTTCCTTGGGAGAAGTTGCGGTTTCGTTTTCCCCCGGCGGTTTTGCCGGTTACGATTCCTGCGGCCGCTTGTGGATTCTTCTAATCCCTAGGCCTGGAGGTCCTAGTGCAAGTATTTATACCATTGAAATTTTGATTATTTACTGTATATAAATATTTAAGGGCTTATAATATACCTCCTGCGGAGTGAGACGCCTTTCAGTCTCCTGGACTTAGTCGATCGCTTTAGAAATTCTCAGCAGCGATCTTTTCGGCGCGAAGGCCTTCGCGCCCTTTTTTTAAAATCTAGGCCTCTCGTGTTGGCCTCCTGCCAGCCGCGTAGGCCTCAGTCCACCGCGTGGATCCCGGAGCGGGCCTTGGGGGTCCCAGGCTAAATTCTCCACCGGCTAAGCCTCCAACCAGAGTGCCTTGGTTTTACTTAATTATAAAGTTTAGGGAGGCTGGCCCCGCTGGATTTGGGGGCACGAACTCTGGGTTTGCCCAGATTGTCCTCACTCTTCAGCAGCTTCGAGGCCTCGAAGCAGGATCCATTCCTCTTGGGAAGTCCCTGAAATTCTTCTCCTTATTATTTAATTATTGGCTCAGCCTTGTCTTCTGTTAATTGTCAGACTATGGCTTCTTTTCCCAAGAGAGGCACAACTAAAGGTCCCAGAGAGGCCAGGCCTACTGGCGATGAGATTACTAGCATCCCCCAGGCCTCTTCCTCCTCTTCTCCAGGGGCCCGCCCCTCGACCAAGGTCACCAGGGCCGAGAAGAGAAGGGACCTAGCCCTACAAAAAATCCATGACAAATCAGCAAAACGTTTAAAAGTGCAGGCCCAAGTAATCAGTAGTCAAGACCCACCAGAGGCCTCTAGTCTGCCTCCTTCTGGGGTCCCTGTGTTATCTCTGGATGAGCCAAACCTAGACAGACCCCAACCTAACCTATGGGGCATAGGTCCAGAGGAACCAGATATTATTGAAGATTCCCCCCAGCCAGGATCCTCCCAGGCCTTTAGGGATTCTTCTGCCATTTCTGCTGATATTTCCAGTTTACCTCCTGAGTTCCAATCTATTTTTGCTGTGTTGTCCAAAGCCATTGATGCCAAACTCTCCTCCATCAATGAGCTTCCTGTACCTCTTCCTCCTTCTCGTCCCTCCCGCCCCTTGGGTTCTTCCCCAGCGGTCAGAGCTCCTACTCAGGATGATTCAGAATCCTCCCAGGATGAATATGAGGATGTAGAGGAGGATGAAGACCCTTTTCAGGGCTTATCAGAGGATGAGGAATCCCAAATAAAAGTTCCTCCTCCAATTACTATTTTTCCTTCTCAACTATTCAAATCTCTCCTCCTCAAAGCTAGAATTTCTACGGGATTAGCGGCCCAGGAGAAACAAGCCTCCACTTCCACTGATCCCCCGGAGGAGAATTTACCTTACTTCACAGAGGAACAGGAGGATAACGAGGTAATTCCTATGCCTAAATTGTTTAAAGATGCCTTACTCAAACAGTGGGATTTTCCAGCCTCTGGCCTTAATCCCTCTACCAAGGACAGAAAGTTGTATAAACTCTCCTCTTCCTATGAAGAGCTTCTTTCCTTTCCCAAACCAGATGAACCTGTCAAGATTCTTCACTCGGCAGCGACTGTACCAGGCGAGGCGGAGGAAGTCCTCCGTCCAGAGGACAAGCGCATCGAGCTGATGCTCAAAAGAGGATTCACCGCTGATTCCTGGTCCATTAAAAGTTCTGCAGCGGCCTCCTTCTTCTCCAGAGCCATGCTGCTGTGGCTTCGCCAGCTTCAACAGCACATTCCTCCTGATGACTTGAGAGGTCAACAAGACTTCAACAAGGTCTTTGCAGCTGCCCAGTACGTGGCTGATGCCACCTTGCAATCTACTAGATTTTTTGCTAAGTCTATTGCAGCCTCCACAACGGCAAGAAGACTCCTATGGATTCGCCCTTGGCAAGCGGGAGTTCGCCAAAAGTGGCAGTTATCCCAGGGCCCCTTAAAACGCGACCTTCTCTTCGGTGATCTTCTGGATCCACTCCTCACGGAGACCACGGACAAGAAGAAGGTTTTGGGTCCAACCACTAAAAAGGTTACCAAAACGCAGTCCTTTCGTCGCCCAGGGCGCCAGCAAGATCAAGCGGCTTCCTATCAGAGATCTTCAGGTCAGTATTCCCCCCGCTTTCGTTCCCAAGGCAGGAACTCCAGGGGTAGAGGGTTTCGTTTCCAAAGGGGAGCTTCCTCTAACAGGGCTTCAAAGAAACCTAGATGGTAATCTTGCCTCCATTCCCATAGGGGGTCGCCTGGCTCATTTCGCCTCTAATTGGCGTCTCACCTCCAAGGACCCTTGGGTCATTGACACTGTTCAAACAGGCCTTCTTTTAGAATTTATTTCTCCTCCCCCTAAACGTTTCATTTCCTGCCCTTCTCCCAGGTCATCCTCAGATTGTAACCGTATGGAGGAGGCCATTTCTCATCTTTTGTCCATCAGAGCCATTCAACCGGTCCCTGCCGGTCAGAAGGGCCTAGGTTTTTACTCCATCCTATTTATGGTTCCAAAGTCCTCTGGAGGTTGGAGAGCTATTTTGGATTTAAAGAAACTAAACCTATTCATCAAATATAGGAAGTTTAAAATGCACTCCCTGTCTTCTATTTTGGCCGCCATTCACTCAGGAGATTTCATGGTCTCCTTAGACCTCACTGAGGCCTACCTTCACATCCCTATAGCCAAATGCCACAGAAAATTTTTACGTTTTTCCTTTCAAGGCAGGCATTTCCAGTATAGAGCGATGCCATTTGGCCTTTCCTCGGCCCCTCGGGTCTTTACAAAGCTCTTGGGGTCCCTGGCGGCCTATATCCGGGAGTCTCCCATTCACATTTTATGTTATCTTGATGATATTTTAATTCATGGGAACTCCCTAGAGAGAGTGAAAACAGACCTTGCTGTCACCATGTCTGTCCTTCAGGACCATGGATTTTCCATCAACTTTGATAAAAGTCACCTCCAACCTTCCACTTCCTTTTCTCACCTGGGATCCATTATTGATTCAAAATCCTCCCAGGTTTTTCTCTCTCCCGAGAGAAAACTCAGTATAGTGGAGTTAATTTCTAACATTTTATCTAATCCTTCAGTATCCATAGTTACTCTATCTTCCCTTTTGGGGAAGATGGTGTCATGCATAGGCATCATTCCCTGGGCTCGCCTTCATGCTAGGGAACTCCAGTGGCTTCTGTTGCCTTTTCAGAGATCAGGGCACAGCAACTCAAGTCGACGCATTGTCATCCCACTGAGTGTTCGCAGATCCTTCAAGTGGTGGAAGTCTCCGGCCATGGACAGAGGATCCCCGTTCAGGTGCCCGGATCAATTTGTCATCACCACAGATGCCAGTCTATCGGGATGGGGCGCCCACGCCCAGGGGATGATAGCCCAGGGCACGTGGTCCCCGGAGGAGGCTTCCAGGCCAATCAATTGGCTAGAGTTAAGAGCCGTCTCCCTGGCTCTGAAGCATTTCTCTCCTCGCATTCCCAACCGGCACGTTCTCATTCTCACCGACAACATTGCCACAAAAAGCCATATCTGCAGACAGGGGGGCACGAGATCCAAGGCTCTCATGAGGGAGGCCCTCAAGTTGGGCCTTTGGGCGGAAAAACATCTCCAGTCGCTCCTAGCCGATCACATCTCCGGGAGTCTCAACGTCCAGGCGGATTGGCTATCCCGAGCAACGATAGACCCAGGAGAGTGGAACCTCCATCAAGACCTGTTCCATCAAATCACCCTCAGATTCGGCCTACCAGTCCTGGATCTCTTCGCGACCAATGCGAACACCCAGCTCCCTCGCTTCTATGCCAGATTTCCATCCCCGGGAGCGGAAGCAATCAATGCCCTCCGGAGTCCATGGCCTCCAGGCCTACTCTACGCATTTCCTCCGATTCCAATCCTCCCGGACGTGATTCACAAGGTCCTCACCGAGAGGGCCAGAGTAATCTTAATCGCCCCTCATTGGCCCCGCCGGCCCTGGTTCGCGGATCTCCAACAGCTGTCCGTCCAGGACCCTTGGCGACTCCCCGTTTCGGGGGATATGCTGCGGCAGGGGGGCCTCTTTCCATCCAGACCCGGAGTGGTTCCACCTCACCGCCTGGCTGTTATCAGGAGAGATTTAGAACTGCGTGGTCATGACCCAGATTCAGTGGAGGTCATTTTAAAGGCCAGGAGGGGCTCGACCAATCGAATCTACGACCACACGTGGTCCAAGTTTCACCAGTGGTGTCTACAGGAAGGTATCTCCCCTCTGTGCATCCCCATTCACAGAATTATTTCCTTCCTTATGCAAGGCTTCCATAAAGGACTTTCCACCAGCACCCTCCGGCGTCATCTGGCAGCCATTTCATCTGTCCTAGGAGGTCCCCGCAGACAGCCTCTCCGATCCTTCCCTGAAGTTCAGGAATTCCTTAAGGGCATAGCCAACCTCAGACCTTCCAAGGTCCACAGGTATCCGTCCTGGGATTTGCCACGGGTTCTCCACTCCCTCACGCAGGCACCATACGAACCCCTAAAATCGGCGTCCCTCAGGTACCTATCCTTTAAGGTAGCTTTTCTGGTGGCTATTACCTCTGCCCGGCGCATTTCGGAGCTGGCTGCTCTCTCGATCAGGCGGGACCTTTGTCAATTTCATCAGGACAAGGTAGTCTTGCGACTGGACCCCACCTTCTTACCCAAGGTCAGTTCCATGTTCCACAGATCTCAGGATATTGTCCTACCTTCCTTCTGCCTCCAACGAGACCATCCATTGGCAATTAGATGGCACACCCTGGATCTCACCAGAGCGCTGAGAATATATATCCAACGCACAGGACCTTTTCGGAGGTCAGAAGCACTTTTTGTAGCCTATCATCCCAGAGTCATGGGGGCCAAAGTGTCTTCTACAGTAATAGGCCGTTGGATCAGAGGGACTATATCTAAGGCCTATGAGTCGGCCTCCCTCTCAGTTCCAAGGAACATCACTGCGCATTCCACCAGGAGCGCAGCCACCTCAGCCGCTTGGGCGACTCAAGCCCCGTTGGAGGAGGTCTGCAAAGCAGCCACTTGGGCCTCACCAAATTCCTTCATCAGGCACTACAAGATTGATTCTTACGCTTCAGCGGACGCTGCCTTCGGCAGAAGGGTACTCCAATCCGTTATCTCACACGATAGCAAGCTAATCCCACCCTAGGGACCATCTATTGGGTATGTCCCATGTGACTGCTGGACCCGCTCCTTCAGTACGGAGAATAGGCGTTGAATTGCTTACCTGAACGCCTCTTCTCGTACGGTGAGCGGGTACAGCAGTCACTTCCCGCCCTTGTATGTGTCTTCTTTACCTTTTTCTATATCTTTCTTCCTCTAACAATGAGAGTTGAACACTACAGAGCTTCACAACTGAGCCTAGTCTATGGATTCGCGAATTCTGGGGAAGGGGCGGATCCGGCAAGCTTTTTTAATACTAGGCTCAGTTCCACCGGATTGGACATGAGCAACCCATGTGACTGCTGTACCCGCTCACCGTACGAGAAGAGGCGTTCAGGTAAGCAATTCAACGCCTATTTTCCGGCTGATATTTCTTCCTTGCCACCGGAGTTTCAGTCTATCTTGACTATTCTGACTAACACCATTGACGCTAAACTCTCATCTTTCAATGTGCCTTCTCTGTCTCATCCCTCTCCACGCTCCTCCCGTCCCGTGAGTTCTTCTCCTTCCTACAGAGCCCCAGCCATGGAGGTCTCTGACTCCTCTCAGGAAGAGGATGAGGACGTGGATGCAGAAGAGGATGATGACCCATTTCAGCGTCTGTCGGAAGATGAGGAATCTCAGATTAAGATTCCAGCCCCAGCTGCTATCTTTCCTTCGCAGCTTTTCAAATCTCTCCTGCTTAAAGCTAGAGTATCCACGGGGCTAGCCGGGCAAGAAAAACAGGCTACCTCTTCCTCAGATCCTCCGGAGGATAATCTTCCTTATTTCATGAAAGAACAGGAAGACAATGAGGTAATTCCTATGCCCAAGTTGTTTAAGGATGCCTTGCTTAAACAGTGGGACCACCCAACTGCTGGCTTTACTCCCACTCCCAAGGACAAGAAGCTCTACAAGCTCTCCTCCGTCTATGAGGAACTCCTAACATGTCCCAAGCCAGATGAACCAGTGAAGACTCTCCACTCGACTGCCGCCATGCCTGGCGAAGCAGAGGAGGTCCTCCGGCCAGAGGACAAACGACTTGAGCAATGCTCAAAAGGAGTCTTCTTGCAGACTCATGGGCCTTTAAGAGTGCTGCAGCGGCATCCTTCTTTTCCAGAGCTATGCTCTTGTGGCTTCGTCAGCTCCAACCACACCTGCCTCCAGATGACTTACGGGGCCAACAGGATTTCAACAAAATCTTCGCAGCTGCCCAATATGTAGCAGATGCTACCCTCCAATCTTCCAGATTTGCAGCCAGGTCAGTAGCAGCCTCCACAACGGCCAGAAGACTTCTATGGCTCCGCCCTTGGCAGGCGGGAGTAAGACAGAAGTGGCAGTTAGCCATGGGTCCGCTGAAACGTGACCTCCTCTTCGGAGACCTTCTGGACCCTCTCCTTACAGAGACCACAGACAAGAAAAAGGTCTTGGGACCTACCACCAAGAAGGCCCCTAAACCGTAGCCCTTTCGGCGCACAGGGCGTCTACAGGATCAGGGCTTCGCATTTCAAAGGAGTCCAGGTCAGTATTCCCCTCGGTTTCGATCCCAATCTAGAACCACCAGGGGCAGAGGTTCCCGTTATCAGAGAGGATCCTCTTCTACCAGGGCTTCCAAAAGAGCCAGATGGTAAGTTTTCCTCCTTTCCCATAGGCGGTCGCCTAGCCTGGTTCTCTTCCGCCTGGCACCGTTCTTGTAAGGACCCCTGGGTCATTGACACTGTGGAAAGGAGCCTAAGGTTAGAGTTCATTTCACCTCCCCCTAACCGTTTTTATTTCTTGTCCTTCTCCCAGTTCCCCTCCTTCTCGTATCCGAATGGAGGAGACTATTTCTCATTTGTTGACTATTAGAGCTATTCAACCGGTCCCCTCTCTCCAGAGAGGTTTAGGCTTTCTCCCATCCTCTTCATGGTCCCTAAGACCTCTGGAGGCTGGAGAGCCATCTTAGATCTAAAAAAATTGAACCGGTTCATAAAATATAGGATTTTCAAAATGCATTCCTTATCTTCCATTTTTAGCAGCTCTACATCGGGGAGACTTTATGGTGTCTCTGGATCTCACGGAGGCCTTCCTCCATATCCCCATTGTCAAGGTCCTTAGGAAATTTCTGCGCTTTGCCTTTCAAGGCAGGCATTTTCAGTGTAGGGCCATGCCATTTGGGCTCTACTCAGCTCCCAGAGTCTTCACTAAACTCTTGGGATCCTTGGCGGCTCATATCCGGGCTTCTCCCATTCATATTTTATGTTATTTAGATGACATTTTAATTCATGGAAATTCCAGAACTGGGTGGTGGCAGACCTCTCTTTTACCATGTCGGTTCTACAGAATCATGGTTTCTCCATAAATCTTAAAAGGAGCCACCTTGATCCATCCACTTCCATTCTGCATCTGGGAACTATCATTAATTCTGAGTTATCCCAGGTTTTCCTCTCCACTGAGAGAAAACGCAGCTTTTTGGATCTCATTGCTCGCATCCTGCCCCAGCAATCTACCTCCATTGCCACCCTATCTTCCCTTTGGGTAAAATGGTGTCATCTATTGGTATTGTCCCCTGGGCCTGTCTTCACGCCAGGGAACTACAGTGGCTTCTATTACCTCCCAGAGATCGGGCCACAGCAACTCGAATCGTCGCCTTCCACCGACGGTTCGCAGATCCCTCAAGTGGTGGACTTCTCCAGCCCTAGACAAGGGATCTCCCTTCCAGTGCCCCGACCAGTTGTAGTCACCACAGATGCCAGCCTCTCGGGCTGGGGAGCCCACGCCCAGGGTCTTTTAGCTCAGGGCACATGGTCACTGGAGGAGGCTTCCAGGCCCATCAATTGATTAGAATTAAGAGCCGTGTCTCTAGCTCTAAAACAATTCCAATCTCATATCTCCAACCAGCATGTGCTGATTTTCACCGACAATATAGCCACCAAAAGCCATATTTGCAGACAGGGAGGCACAAGAGCCTAGGCCCTCAGGAGGGAGGCCCTGAAGTTAGGCCTTTGGGCAGAGAAGAATCTCCAGTCGCTTCTAGCCGACCACATCTCGGGGAGCCTCAACGTCCAAGCGGACTGGCTCTCGCGAGCGACCATAGATCCAGGCGAGTGGAATCTCCATCAGTCACTGTTCCACCAAATCTGCCTCAGGTTCGGCCATCCAGTGTTGGATCTATTGGCGACCAAAGCCAATGCCCAGCTCCCTCACTTCATCTCCAGGTTCCCGTCTCCGGGAGCAGAGGCAATCACTGCTCTCAGGAGTCCTTGGCCTCCAGGTCTATTGTATGCCTTCCCTCCAATTCCAATTCTGCCAGACGTGATCAACAAAATCCTCCTGGAGAAGGCCCGAGTAATTCTGATTGCCCCTCACTGGCCTCGCAGGCCCTGGTTCGCGGACCTCCAACAATGTCCGTCCAGGACCCCTGGCGACTCCCCGTTTCGGAGGATATGTTGCGACAGGGGGCCTCCTTCCATCCAGACCCAGAGTGGTTCCACCTCACCGCCTGGTTATTATCCGGAGGGACTTAGACCTGCGAGGGTATGACCCAGACACAGTGGAAATCATCCTGAAGTCTAGAAGAGGGTCTACCAACCGGATCTACGACCATACTTGGTCCAAATTCCATCAGTGGTGCTTGCAGGAGGGCTTATCTCCCCTGTGTCTTCCCATCCACAGGATAATCACCTTCCTCATGAAAGGCTCCCACCAAGGCCTCTCTACCAGCACCATCCGCCGACACCTGGTCGCCATCTCTTCCGTCTTGGCGGGGCCTCGCAGGCAGCCCCTCCGCTCCCTTCCAGAAATCCAAGAATTTCTAAGAGGAGTGGCCAACCTCAGGCCTTCTAAAATCCACAGATATCTCACCTGGGACTTGCCACGGGTTCTCCACTCTCTTACTCAGGCACCTTACGAACCCCTGAACTCTGCGTCCCTCAGGTACCTATCCTTCAAGGTAGCATTCCTGGTGGCGATTACATCCGCCCGACGCATATCTGAGTTGGCAGCCCTTTCTATCAGACAGGACCTTTGGCAGTTTCACCAGGACAAGGTGGTTCTGCGACTGGACCCCACCTTTATACCAAAGGTCAGTTCCATGTCCCACAGATCTCAGGATATCATATTACCTTCCTTCTGCCTCCAACGAGAGCATCCCCTGGCAACTAGATGGCACACTCTGGATCTCACTAGAGCGCTAAAGGTTTATATCCAACGCACAAGATCCATCCGGAGGTCTGAAGCACTCTTCATAGCCTACCATCCCAGATCCTTGGGATCCAGAGTGTCTTCTACAGTAATAGGTCGTTGGATCAGAGGGACCATCTCTAAGGCCTACGAGACAGCTTCCCTTTCCATTCCAAGGAATATTACAGCGCATTCCACCAGAAGTGCTGCCACATCTGCCGCTTGGGCGACTCAGGCTCCGTTGGAAGAAGTCTGCAAAGCAGCCACTTGGGCCTCGCCAAATTCCTTCATCAACGATTCGTACGCATCAGCGGACGCTGCCTTCGGCAGAAGAGTACTCCAATCCGTTATCTCTCACGATAGCAATGTACTCCCACCCTAGGGACCTATCTCTTGGGTATGTCCCATGTGACTGCTGGACCCACTCCTTCAGTACGGAGAATAGGCGTTGATTGCTTACCTGAACGCCTCTTCTCGTACGGTGAGTGGGTACAGCAGTCACTTCCCTCCCTTGTGTGGTCTTCTTTACCTTCTATTCTATTTTCTTATAACACATGAGAGTTGAACATTAAAGAGCTTCACTACTGAGCCTAGTCTATGGATTCGCGAATTCTGGGGAAGGGGCGGATCCAGCAGTCTTTTTTAATACTAGGCTCAGTTCCAACGGATTGGACAGGAGCAACCCATGTGACTGCTGTACCCACTCTCCGTACGAGAAGAGGCGTTCAGGTAAGCAATCAACGCCTATTTTCAATTTAGCATTCATTGTTCTCAGCTATGCTGCCATATCCAACTTCCAAATGAAATACTTGCAGGAAGACAGCTTCTGTAAGTTTAGAAGGATAGACTTCAATCCCCAACTCCCATCTTCCAAGTTTCCCAATGACTATTTACCTTTGGCAGGAAAGAATGGCTGGGGAAAACTGGATTGAAGCTGCTGCTGAAATGCTTAAAACTGGCTAGGCCCTCCGCCTATCTCCCGGCAACAGAGTCTAGTCCCATCCACTGTTTATTGCAAGGCACAATGTTGTTCCACACTGCCTGGGTTCCAAAGCCCACGGTCACACATTTATTGCACACGCATGAGCCTCCCTCTCCCCGTGGAGCTGGAAAATGACAAGACTCCCTTTATTCAAACAGGCTGCTCTCCCTGCTTTTGCTGACTCAGGGATGGAGGAAAAATTTGATCAAATGTCACACAACCTCTATACTGAACTAGTGGGCTTGTATTGAAATTTTCTAAAAGAGCAAACTTGGCTCCTGTCAAAGTTACAGCACTCCCAAGATTGAGGGATATGTTTACATCAAGAAGCACAGTAGGATACCTTTAGTTAAGGTGTTGCAAAAGGAAAAGCAGCTATACCTTTATAAGAGCTAAGACAATGTTTCCCAACTTCCGGTGGGCACAGTAGGCTCGTATTTTGCCGTCCCGTCTCCAAAGGTCCCCATGGAGATGGGAGAGGGTAAAAACACCCTCCCCCACCCCCTCAGAGGCTTTCTGGAAACCAAAAATGCCCCTCCCCCCGAGCCTCTGTGTGAACCAAAAATTAGCTGGCTGGCACACACATGCATGTTGGAGCTGAGCTAGGGCAGCAGCTTGCATGCCAGCAGATATAGCTCTGCGTGCCACCTGTGGCACCCATCCCATAGGTTCGCCATCACTGTCCTACAGTTTTACTTTTTAACACTTGTTCCTCCACCCATAAGTTTCTTGGTAGACGGATTCTAAGAGGACAAGAAAATCACCAATAAACCATGATTTGGCTGGGCATGATATGAAACATTAATAAGAGGCTGACAAATCACTGTTTCAAATTCTGATTTTTTGAACAAAACAAAACATGGTACTGTCACAAAATGGGGGGGAGGGTTTCCCGCATTTTCCTAAGCCAAACGTTCTTAATGTGACATGTGATCATGCTATACCGACTCAAGATCCCTGTAAAGCCAGGAAACTGGAACTTGCTGATCTTTTAAGAGGAATCCACTGTGTCAAGGAATGGTGGGATATAATTTATTTATTTATTTGTTTATTTATTTATTTATTGGATTTGTATGCCGCCCCTCTCCAGAGACTCGGGGCGGCTAACAGCGACAATAAAACAGGGTACAATAGTAATTTGGTATTGATGATTAAAAATCAATTAATATAAAAACCAAACATACATACATACATACCATGCATAGAATTGTAAAGGCCTAGGGGGAAAGAGGATCTCAATTCCCCCATGCCTGGCTGCAGAGGTGGGTTTTAAGTTGTTTACGAAAGGCAAGGAGGGTGGGGGCAGTTCTAATCTCTGGGGGGAGTTGGTTCCAGAGGGCTGGGGCCGCCACAGAGAAGGCTCTTCCCCTGGGTCCCGCCAGGCGACATTGCTTAGTTGACGGGACCCGGAGAAGATCCACTCTGTGGGACCTAACTGGTCGCTGGGATTCATGCAGCAGAAGGCGGTCCCTGAGGTAATCTGGTCCGGTGCCATGAAGGGCTTTATAGGTCATAACCAACACTTTGAATTGTGACCGGAAACTGATCGGCAACCAATGCAGACTGCGGAGTGTTGGTGTAACATGGGCATATTTGGGAAAGCCCATGATTGCTCTCGCAGCTGCATTCTGCACGATCTGAAGTTTCCGAACATTTTTCAAAGGTAGCCCCATGTAGAGAGCGTTACAGTAGTCAAGCCTCGAGGTGATGAGGGCATGAGTGACTGTGAGCAGTGACTCCCGGTCCAAGTAGGGTCGCAACTGGTGCACAAGGCGAACCTGGGCAAACGTCCCCCTCGCCACAGCTGAAAGATGTTTCTCTAATGTCAGCTGTGGATCGAGGAGGACGCCCAAGTTGCGAACCTTCTCTGAGGGGGCCAGCGATTCTCCCCCCAGGGTAATGGATGGACAGATGGAGTTGTCCTTGGGAGGTAAGATCCACAGCCACTCCGTCTTGTCTGGGTTGAGTTTAAGCTTGTTGACACTCATCCAAGCCCTAACATCCTCCAGGCACCGGCCCATCACTTCCACTGCTTCGTTGGCTGGACATGGGGTGGAGATGTATAACTGGGTATCATCGGCGTATTGATGATACCTCACCCCATAATGCCACAGATCCTGACTTTGTCAGCTTTCCAATAAAAACACCCCCAATTAAATAAAACTCCAAGGCTAGAAGTTCCTCAAAAGTTCCAATTTCATATTAGAGATGCCATGTTGGCAACATCTGGGAAAACCCGAATCTGAAAGCTTCTGGGTTTTCTCCACCCAAACAAAAGTTCAAGTCCCTGTCTAGCACCCACATGTCCCTCACATGATCCAATCAGGCACCATCCAAAACTGAAGATGCCTCTCAGTCACCTCATCGCAGCTGCAGGGCACAGCGGCCTTGACCTTCTGGAAAGAATGTTACAAGGATCGCCCAGAACTGTAATGCACCACATTTTTTTTTCTTCAACAATTATTTATTGAACATGGTGAAACTTACACACAAGAAAGAAGGATGTTTCTTCTACACTCCCTATTTTTCCACGTAATCTCCATCTCGTTCTTTGGCCTTCCTCCAGTGAGACACAAGGCTGTGTTACGCCCCATCAGTACCACTCCTTGTTCTGGTCACGAAGCTTTGGAGCTCTGCCGAACCGTCTTCTAATGGCCTCACCCTCTGTGCCCCGTGACTAACCGTACTTCCGTCGACTGCAGATTCTCCATAAACTGAACACAAACGTTTGTGAATCTTCCCAACAGTTTCTTGCAGTGAGAAATTCAATGATGACACGCTGCTTGTAACGTACATCACTTACAGACACCATTTTGAAACACTGCTGCAGCTACACTATCTGTCTGAAGAAACACAAAATTTACATGCGCACGCCTGACAATTCAAATAATGTATAGCTAATGTTTCGCACTCATATCATTATTGTAGGCTGAGAAAAAAAATGTGGTGCATTACTTTCTGGGCAACCCTCATACTAAGACTACTACATATCCTCTACTCAATCCCCCATCCCATTTTCCATTGGTGAAATAGAAAATGTGGCAGGGCTGAATATGAAAAGGTAAAAGACGGCTTCCAGGCATGATAGACTGGCTTCAGTGTACTCATGTTTTTATGGTTTGGATGCCAAGGGTAAAATAATGCATAAGGCCTATAGAGAGGCCCATGTAATGAGCGGGTTTAATTGCCCAAGTCTCTGTGCAATATTGTACAGCGTCATCAGGACATGTTTACTGGAGCTTTCCAATTCCTTTATTCTGGGAAGCTTTAAGCCAGCATGGGGTAGCTTTACCTCTGGCCTAAATCAGCAAGCTTTTAATAGTGATGATTATTTGCCCCATTTGTTAAACAAACACTGTCTTTCAAAATGGGTCGTATCCTTTTAGAATTCACTCCAGTCCAGTGAGTGGTATCAAGTGAAAATGAGCACAGGGCTGTACCTTTGGGCTTGCATGGAGGAGTCGCAAAGGACGGACAGTGGAGAAATGAAAGGGGAGAGACATTTGGAAATATTAACTGCTAAGTAGAACGTTGGAAGCTGGCATTGTCTCCAGTTGCATCCAGATTCACATTCTCTGGTATTGCTCTTGCTTAATGTAATACAATTCCTTGCTGGAGTTTTTTTTCTTCCTGATAGTGGAGACCAAACATCAATTCTGATGGAAAACTAGGGAGCAATAGCAGATAAACCTCCACATGGCTTCAAAGACTCCTAGAAAGAGCGCTAATGACCAGAGGAGTGCAAGGAATATAAATCCTTCCATCCACCACCCTTCAGTCAGAAGTGAAGAAGCTTCTTGGATGAGAAGCGAAACATCTTTAATAATAATAATAATAATAATAATAATAATAATAATAATAATAATAGTAATAATAATAGTAATAATAGTAATAATAATATTAGATTAGTATGCTGCCCTTCTTCGATGACTCGGAGCGGCTCACAACGAACAATACATAGTATACAAATCCAATATTAAAAACAATTTTAAAAAACCTTATAAAAAACAATCATACAGCCCGAACAAACCATACATAAACCGGAACAGCTAAGGGTATATCAATTTCCCCATGCCTGGTGACATAGGTGGCTTTTCAGAGACTTGCAAAAGGCAAGGAGGGTGGGGGCAGTCCTAATCTCCGGGGGGAGTTGATTCCAGAGAGCCGGGGTCGCCACAGAGAAGGCTCTTACCCTGAGTCCCGCCAGACATTGTTTTGTCTGACAGGACCCGGAAAAGGCTGAATCTGTGGGACCTAATTGGTCGCTGGGATTCATGCGGCAGAAGGCGGTCCCAAGGGTATTCTGGTCCAATGCCATGAAGGGCTTTATAGGTCATAACCAACACTTTGAATTGTGACCGGAAACTGATCGGCAGCCAGTGCAGGCTGTGGAGTGTTGACAAGACATGGGCATATCTAGGAACGCCCATGATTGGTCTCGCGGCCACATTTAGTTGCCTTTTGGGGGGGGAGAACCACCTTTGGCACAACCATGACCTGGATGACTGAGAATCTCCATATTTGGGGAATAGCAAGATTTCAATATTCTCTGGCAAATTGGAGCCTGTCTGATCTTTCTTGCCATGTCATCCTTCTAAGGAAGACATGGAGTCGCTTTCTGTGGCGCACCGGGGCATTTTACACCCTGTGGACCACGTCAGGTCTTTTGACTGGCCCACGAAGTTGGGGGGGGGGAGTCAGCGCTCCACAATCATCCCAATTTCTCATGCGGTTCTTGGGAAGATTAATTGCCCACCTTTAACTGTGGATTTTTACACACGAGCGAAGGCTGTTTGCAAGCTGTCAATTGATGTTGCACATGCAGCATAAATCTCTGCAGCTATATAAAGCCCACTGTTGCCCATCATGTCCCTTTCTGTGGGAGTTTCCTCCCTGTTGGCAAATGAGTGAACAGGTGCATAATATCCCATCCTCACAAGCAGATATCTAGCCTGGATAAGAAATGAGAGAAGAAACATGAATCAAGCTATCCTAGTTGGCTTACAGATGTGTGCCTTGTTTGAATGCCAGGAATTTGCCAGAATTCTCAGTCATCCATGATTGTCCCAAAAAGTGGTTTTTCAGGAGGCAAATGGACTTTCTGGTTTTTCTTTTGAAGATGTTTCACTTCTCATCAGGAAGTTTCTTCAGCTCTGACAGGACAGTGGGGAATGGAAGGATTGATATTCCTTGCAGACGGCTGGTCATTTGCATCTTTAGAGCAATGGTTGGCAACTTGGCAACTTTAAGACTTATGGACTTCAACTCCCAGAATTCTCCATCCAGCGTAGCATAGCATAGCATAGCATAGCATAGCATAGCATAGCATAGCTGGAGAATTCTGGGAGTTGAAGTCCACAAGTCTTAAAGTTGCCAAGTTTGGGAACCACTGCTTTAGAGCAATGATGGCGAACCTATGGCACGGGTGGCACGCAAGACGTTGCCCTAGCTCAGCTCCAGCACACGTGTGCACCGGCCAGTTGATTTTCAGCTCACACAGAGGTTCTGGGAGGGCATTTTCAGCTTCCGGGGGATGGAGGAGTATGTTTTTGCCCTCCCCAGACTCCAGGGAAGCCTCTGGAGCCTGGGGAGGATGAAAAACAGGCATATCGGGCTCACCAGAAGTTGGGAAATGAGCTATTTCTGGCCTCCAGAGGGCCTCCAGGGAGTCAGGGGAGGCAATTTTTGCCCTCCCCAGGCATTGAATTATAGGAGTGGGCACTCAAGCAGATGCAATAATGTATGCACCCAAAGGAAAGAAGGTTTCCCATCACTGCTTTAGAGGGTCATTGAAGGTTTATCTGTGTCCTCAGGGCTACCTAAGTAATGCTCTTGGTTCTTGAGTCTTCAGTTTTCCTCTGCAAATCCATTCTAGTTCTGTAGTTTTAGCTATACAATTGGGGATGAACATCCTTTGAATGGTGCGGCGAGCAGGAATGGATTTCCAGAGAAAAATTGCAGGCTACAGGAACCATTAGCACCAGTCCAGTGACCCTGAGAACGCAGATAAAGCTCCAAGTGCTTCAAGGAGGATCCTCTAAAATGACCAGATGCCTGCTGTGGAATATAAATCCTTTAATTCCCCACTATCTTGTCTGAGCTGAAGAAGCTTCTTGGATGAGAAACATAGAAACATAGAAGACTGACGGCAGAGAAAGACCCCATGGTCCATCTAGTCTGCCCTTATACTATTTCCTGTATTTTATCTTAGGATGGATCTATGTTTATCCCAGGCATGCTTCAATTCATTTACTGTGGATTTACCAACCACGTCTGCTGGAAGTTTGTTCCAAACATTTACTACTCTTTCAGTCAAATAATATTTTCTCAGGTTACTTCTAATCTTTCCCCCAACTAACCTCAGATTATGCCCCCTTGTTCTTGTGTTCACTTTCCTATTAAAACACTTCCCTCCTGAACCTTATTTAACCTTTGAACATATTTAAATGTTTCGATCACAGCCCCCCCTTTCCCTTCTGTCCTCCAGACTATACAGATTGAGATGCAAAACATCTTACCCCCTCCCCCCCATACACACACAAAATGTCCAATGGCCTACTGAAAAAGCACCTTTGGGATTTATATTTGATTCTGTTCACAAACATTGTATTGCGAAATCAAATATCTTTATGAAAGACTTTGTCCAGTATGTATAATAAAAGAGTGTAGTAAAAAGAGAAATAGTGCAATAAAGTATTTATTGGGGAAGAATAATAGTTTATACAATTATTAAGGAAGAGGAAAAAAATAGGGCAATAAAACAGCACATATCTAATTTTAAAAAATTGTACTGTTGTATAACTTGGTGGAAATGTATTGTCAAATATTGTCAACAACCTTAAGCATATCTTAATTTTTTTGTTGTTGTTTCTGTACATAGAACATTGTGTGAGAGAATACAGTAACAGAGCAGAATCTGATTTTTTTTTAAAAAAAATGTGCTCCATCTGGGCTTACCATTTGTTCTTTATAAAATTATACAAGCCCATTTTTCTTTGGATTGAAAATTTGAAAAATTGAAAATTAGCTTTGTTTTAATTTAAAGTTGTATTGCCATAAATTGAGACAAAGCCGTTTTCAGCAAAAATAGTAGCTGATACTGCATCTCGGTGTCATCGTTGATTTTAATCTATATTCTAGATCAATGATGGCGAACCTGTGGCAAGGGTGTCACAGATGACACACGGGGCCATATCTGCTGGCACATAAGCCATTGCCCTAGCTCAGCTCCAACATGCATGTACATGCCAGCCAGTTGATTTTTGGCTCACACGAAGGCTAAGGGAGGCCATTTTCGGCTTACCGAGGGCCTCCAGGGGAATGGAGGAGAGCATATTGCCTTCTCCAGGCTACAAGGAAGCCTCTAGAGCCTGGGGGGGCGGGGAGGGGGGCAAAAAACGGGCCTACAGGACCCACCAAAATTTGAGAAAGGGGCCATTTCTGGCCTCCAGTGGGCCTCCGGGGAGAGGGGGAGGCCATTTTCACCCTCCCCAGGCATTGAATTATGGGTGTGGGCACTCACGCATGCACAACAGCACCTGTGCACGCACTTTTGGTACCTATGGGAAAAATGTTTCGCCATCACTGGTCTAGATTAGTGATGGTGAACCTTTTTGGCGTTGCATACCGAGAGTCCAAGCAAGAAAGCGCTGTTGTGCTCACGTGTGTCGGCACCCATAATGCAATGTGCACCCCCAATTGGGCCTGGGCACAAAACCACCCTGTCCTGCACTGTACATGTGCACATGAACCTCCATGTGCCGGTTGCTCTTGCCCTTCTCCCTTCAACTGCTGCTGCTGATATTCTAGGGCAGGTGGGGAGGGGAGCAGAGAGCCTGCCACCAGCTAGGGAATGGGGGCTTCCAGCAGGGGTGGACATTCGCTCCTGGCAAGGCCACACATTCGGGGCTTCCCTGGGCGAGCAGCCAGTGAGGGCGGGGTGGGGGTGGAGGCTGCCTGCGCAGATGACCCCGTGGCCGCTGTCAGAGCAGGTCCAAGACGCTCACTCCACCAGCCTCACGGCTCCCCTGGGCATCACTGCCTGTCTCTGTTCTGTGCACAGCCCTCGGAGCGAACCCCAAACTCAGAAATCACTTATTTTATGATAAAATCCAATTCTTTATTTGAACACAAGCATGCATAATGAAACACTGTTTTTTTAAAAACAGCACAAGAGTTATCTTTCTCTTTAGAGCTACTGTAAACTATGTCTGAGGAAAGCATCAACAGCTCTGCCTTATCTGCATTCCTTAGATAAGGTCCGTGCATTACTTAAGCATATGCATTTGCCCGCCGAAAGCTTCCCAGCACATCATCCAACAGAGAATGTCTTTTATTGAACCAGAAATCATGATTTTTAAGCCTTGTTCAATCACGCCTCCCAGCCTCACGTCTCTTCCATTGAACAATGTTGCGTCTCCACACTCCATTTCCCACAGTCCTTTGCCTGGAAGTGACATCACACCTCAAAGAGGCTAAGGCTGTAAGATAATAATAATAATAATAATAATAATAATAATAATAATAATAATAATATTAGTAGTATTATTAGTAGTATTATTAGTAGTATTATTAGTAGTATTATTAATAGTAGTATTAGTAGTAGTATTAGTAGTAGTATTAGTAGTAATATTAGTAGTATTTTGATTTGTATGCCGCCCCTCTCTGAGGACTCAGGCGGCTCACAACAACAATAACAGTGGAGCAATAAGTTTTACTATGCAATTTCTCTCGCCTTCTGATCAATCTTCTATAGCAAGAGTCAATCCACTGGCTTTCCCCTCTCATGTCTTCCTCATCCTCTGACTGGGACCACTCCCCCATTGTCACATCAGCCCCCTCTCGTGGTTCCTCAGGTTCACTCAAGTCACTTTCTCCCTCACTCTCAGTCTCTGCTTCATCTGGCAACCCCACTAGCCCAGGGTATCCAGAGGGGCCTGGCTCATCCTCCTTGAAATCTGACATGACCTGTGGTGGACAAGGGGCACTCACAACAGTCTCCAGCATTCCTCCTGCACAGCCCCAGTGGCTGCACAGCCAGTAAATGCTGCCTTTCCCTGGGAGGGGGGGGGGAGAGAGACTGAGAAGGATGGGGAGCTGCATTCACACAAGTCTTGGAGGAAACAAACCCAGCAAATGCAACCTGTTTCTATCTCGGCAGCTTTAAGATGGGGGAAACCCAACTTCCAGAATTCCCCCACCAGACATCTTCCAAGGTTCAGAAAGGCTGGTCTGGGCAGCCAAGGGAGGAGAACAACCAAGAGATAGAAGAGGCTGCAATTCTGGCACACTCTTAAAGCCTCCGTCACTTTGGGTGGAGCATTTGCGGAGGAGACTTTACAAAGCACCACAGGGAGAGATTTGGGGCCGCTGCACCAGGAGTGACCACAGCCAGTCCCCTCAAGGGATACTCGGAGCCCCCAGAACTCTGACGAATGGAAGTGGCAAGGCAAAGGGGAGGCCCATTGTGATGGTGGCTCAGGCTCCGCAGGGCTATTCTTGAGGGCCCAAGGACTTTGGACTGCTCCTCCATTTCCAAGGACAACCCACCTCAAAACCTTCCTGGCAGCCTTCTGACGATAGGCCACAGAGGGCTTCTCGTCTAGAGGAGCCTGGTCCCCCTTGCCTCTCCTGCTTTCGTCTGCCAGCTGTTCCTCTTTTGGCTGGGCTGGGACTGGAGATCCATGCTCCCTCCCTCCTCTCTCTCTCTCTCTCAATCACTCACTCTCTCTCACACACACACACATACACACAGCAAAGCTCGTGGCCTCTGGTGTGCAGGTAGAGCGTGGGCAAAGGTGTGCCTGCTGGGCGAGCAAGGCGATTCTCTGCCAGGCAAATAGGATGCGCGGAAGCAAAAAGACTCGCTGAAATACGGGCGCACCTGCATCTCCGCACGTGATTTCGCTCCCTGCCCAGGTGCAGTAGCAGAATTGCGCTGGCCTCTGCTGGCCCTCACCGTCCCACCTTAGCAGCCCATCTCTGGACCGCAGGAGCTACTGTGCAGTGGTTGATATGTTTCTTGATGCCTTCTAAGCTCCCTGACCTGCTTGATTTAAACTTTTTAGAATCTCTTATTTGAAGAAAGATGAATGGAAATCTAGGTTTCCAATAATATCTCTTGGGCTCTTTATAGACTCTTAAGGGGTCGTTAGAAAATAAAATGGTTGTTGGCTGTAGACCAGTGTTGGTTTGCCTTCTGCTAAATGTGTGGCTTATGTCCATCATGGTAATCATTTTATAAAGCAGTGCACGAGTGCCACAGGTGGCACGCAAAGCCATATCTGCTGGTACATGAGCGGTTGCCCTAGCTCAGCTCCATCGGGCACATGTGTGCCAGCCAGCTGGTTTTTGGCTCGCACAGAGGCTCTGGGAGGGCATTTCTGGCTTCCAGAGAACCTCTAGGAGGGGGGAGGGGAGGGGGTTTTTACCCTCCCCTGGCTCCAGGGAAGCCTCCAGGGGTTGGGGAAAGCTGTTTTTGTCCTCCCCAGGCATTGAATTATGGGTGTGGGCACTTGCACATGCACAATAGCGCGCACGCTAGCTTTTTCGGCACCTGAGGAAAAAAAAGGTTTGCCAGTTATAGAGTGTCCTATAACATGCTCTCAAAATTCCAGATGAGCTTTCTGGCCCAAAAGGTTAGAGGCTTGCATATAATATTGTTGCCAGGGCTCCGACTGATGTCCTAATTAAATCTTGAGCCTCAAGCCAAGCCTCAAAAGAAATCCAGTTATTTATTAGGAGCTTCATGTCCGCATGGACCAAGTGAAGCCAACTCTGACCTCACTTAATTTGCGTCCCATCTCTGACCCTGTTTTCCCCAACGTGTGTCATCAGTCACATTTTCCAACGAAGGAATTTCACGGGATGCAGAGGTCCCTCCCTCCGGCCACTAAGGGTTTGCATGGCTATTGCCTTGAAATAGCCGGCTTGAATGTGCTTTGTTTTGATGGAAGGGCAAGTTCCTCAGCTGAACAGCTGCGAGTCTCGATTCTCCATCCTTCGGCCTCTGGCAACTCGAGAGCTGGTCAGGAAGGCTTCACGAGTTGATAACTGTTACAAACGTAGGAGATCCTACGTTTTGTTGCTCCTTTGTTGCTACTCTGGCTCAAATGCTAGTTGGCTGTTACTACTGATTAAGGAAGAAGGCCGAAGCACAGAGGGTGTGCACCTGCTTCTACCTCCTCACAAGCGTCTTTGGATTTCACATGCCCTCATCCAGCATTTTATTTTTGCCTGCTTGCCCAAATCTTGTACGTTCCAAAGCTAACTTTTATAGACTTTGATAGTTACTGCAATTTTGATTTCATGTTTCTCCTCCTCAGCATAGAGGGAGCAGGTGCCTTGATTCTTAAATCCGGTTTACAATCTTGCTTTTATTTAATTCGACTTCTATGCTGCTCAATCCCAAAGGACTCCTCTCCATTTTTTTTACAGGTCTACATCAGTGGTGAAACCTACTTACCTTCCCTACCATTTCAGAAGCAAGCGCATGCCACCATCGCATGTGATTTTTCACCCTATGCGCATGCGCAGAAGGCTTTGCCCATGCACAGAGAGCTAAAAACAAGAAAATGGCAATGTCCTTGCACTGCCGCCACTAGTGGTTCTCAGAACCACCAGTGGCTCCTGAACTGAGCATTCAGTTCGCAGGGGCCAGAGCAACAGCTCCTGGCTGGGACCTGAGACCTAGTGAGAGAAGGAGGAGAGAAAGGTAGTGTTTTACAAGCAGTGTGCCACAAGGATCTGTTCTAGGTCCTATTCTTTTTAATATGTTTGTGAGTGACATAGGGGAAGGTTTGGTAGGGAAGGTTTGCCTATTTTTATTTATTTATTTATTTATTAATAGAGTTGAAAGGGACCGTTAGGTCATCGAGTCCAACCCCCTGCCTGAGCAGGAAACCCTACAGCACCCCAGCCAAATGGAAGTCCAATCTCCTCTTGAAGGTGTCCAGGGTTGGGGAGTTCACCACCTCCCCTGGCAGGCAGTTCCATTGGTTGATCGCTCTGACCGTCAGGAAGTTCTTCCTTATTTCCAGGTTGAATCTCTCCTTGGTCAGCTTCCAACCATTGTTCCTCGTCCGGCCCTCTGGTGCCCTGGGGAATAAAGAGACCCCCTCCTCACCGTGGCAACCCCTCAAGTATCTGTAAACTGCTATCATGTCCCCTCTAGACCTTCTTTTTTCTAGGCTGTCCATGCCCAGTTCTCTCAATCTCTCTTCGTAAGACTTGGTTTCGAGTCCCCTAATCATTTTGGTTGCTCTTTTTTGCACCTTCTCCAGAGTTTCGATGTCTTTTTTGTAGTGAGGTGACCAAAATTGGATGCAGTACTCCAGGTGGGGTATGACCAGGGCATAGTAGAGTGGTATTAGTACTTCCCTGGTCTTGGAGCGTATTCCTCTGTTGATGCAGCTTAGGATTGAGTTGGCTTTTTTGGCTGCTGCTGCACATTGCTGACTCATGTTTAGTTGATTGTCCACCAAGACTCCAAGATCTCTTTCGCAGTCACTACTGCTGAGTGGGGTATCTCCCAGGCTGTATGTGTGTCTAGGGTTCTTTTTGCCGAGATGGAGGACTCTGCATTTGTCGGTGTTGAACCTCATTTGGTTGGTATGGGCCCACTGTGATAGTCTGTCTAGGTCTTCTTGTACTCTGAGCCTGTCCTCAAGGGTGTTGGCTACCCCCGCCAGCTTGGTGTCATCTGCAAATTTTATTAGTTCCCCTTTTACTGCCGATGACTCTAAAGTGTGCAATAGGGTTGATATTCCTGGAGGCGGCTTTAATATGGTAAATGATTTAGCTTTACTAGATAAGTGGTCAAAGCAATAGAAACTGCAGTTTAAAGTTTCCAAATGCAAAATAATGCATTTGGGAAAAGGAATCCTCAATCTGAGTATTGTATTGGCAGTTCTGTGTTAGCAAAAACTTCAGAAGAGAAGGATTTAGGGGTAGTGATTTCTGACAGTCTCAAAATGGGTGAACAGTGTGGTCAGGCGGTAGGGAAAGCAAGTAGAATGCTTGGCTGCATAGCTAGAGGTATAACGAGCAGGAAGAGGGAGATTGTGATCCCGCTGCATAGAGTGCTGATGAGACCACATTTGGAATACTGTGTTCAGTTCTGGAGAGCTTACCCACAAAAAGATATTGATGAAACTGAATGGGTCCAAAGACGGGCTACAAAAACGTTGGAAGGTTTTAAGCATAAAACGTATCAAGAAAGACTTAATGAACTCCATCTGTATAGTCTGGAGGACAGAAGGGAAAGGGGGGACACGATCAAAACATTTAAATATGTTAAAGGGTTAAATAAGGTTCAGGAGGGAAGTGTTTTTAATAGGAAAGTGAGCACAAGAATAAGGGGGCACCATCTGAGATCAGAAGCAATGGGAGAAAATATTTTACTGAAAGAGTAGTAGATGCTTGGAAAAAACTTTCAGCAGACATGGTTGATAAATCCACAGTAACTAAAGTTAAACATGGCTGGGATAAACATATATCCATCCTAAGATAAAATACAGGGAATAGTATAAGGGCAGACTAGATGAACCATGAGGCCTTTTTCTGCCGTCAATCTTCTATGTTTCTATGTTTCATTCCACCGTTGGTCTACATGCTGTAGGTATTATTTACAATTTTGTAATATGAGAACATCAATTGAAGATCTTTGGAACAGGAGATTTTATGCTTGAATAAAATTATCCCTATGTTTTTAGTTTCACTAATTAAAAAGATCATAAAGTGACAAAAAGGGTGCCTATAATTCATTGGAGCTTTAAAGAAGGACTTAATAATACCGGAAAAGGCAATCAGTTTATGAAGTAAACTTAGTTCTGTCCTTGAATCTTTATCAGCCTTGTAATGCACAATTACTCAATCTTATAGCCATTTAGTTCAAAGGATTTGACATTTTACATGCAATTAAACCACCTAGAACAATTTTCTCAATCTTAAGAGTGCTATTACTTTATACCCATTGAACCAATTCCCTTTGGTGCTGATTTTAATTCAGATGTTCTTATTTAGTAACCAAAAATAGTTCCCATTTCTTGGATTGAGACTCGGGAACCAACGTCATTTGGAAACCTGTTGAAACCATCCTTTCCATCTCTCAACCTTTTATCTCCGCAGTTGAAAGAAATAGATGGTGTAAAGATCCTCAAAGCAATGCTCTCATACGTCTGGCCCAAGGACAGGCCTGATCTTCGTGCCAGAGTCGCTATATCGTTGGGATTTTTAGCAGGCGCAAAGGTAAGAACACCAATACAAGCTAAAATTGGTGGCCAGACAAAATAACATAAGGGGAAAGAGAAGATGATACAAACTATTTTGTTTGGGGTTGTTCTCACAAAACCTTTTTGAAGATCCATTAAAGGCCTCCATCTCTGTTTTGAAGAGCCATTACTTTCCCTTGTGCTTTGAGATTGCTTTAAGTCCTATACCAGTGATGGCGAACCTATGGCACAAGTGCCACGGGTGGCACACAGAGCCATATCTGCTGGCACACGAGCTGTTGCCCTAGCTCAGCTCCAAGGTGCATGTGTTGGCCAGACAGCTGATTTTTCGCTCACACAGAGGCTCTGGGAGGGCGTTTTTGGCTTCCGGAGAGCCTCCAGGGGGATGGGGAGGGCATTTTTACCCTCATCTGGCTACAGGGAAGCCTTTAGAGCCTGAGGAGGGCAAAACATGAGCCTACTGGGCCCACCAGAAGTTGAGAAACAGGCTGTTTCCAGCCTCCAGAGGGCCTCCTTGGGTGGGAGAAGCTGTTTTCGCCCTCCCCAGGCATTGAATTATGGGTGTGGGCACTCGCGCATGCATGGTAGTGTGCGCCCACACTCTTTCAGCACCCAAGGAAAAAAGGTTCGCCATCACTGGTATATACATTTGGTGAAAACATTAAAAGCTTGTTCTCAAACACTACTCACAATTTCCTGTCCGTGGTTAAGCACTCAACCACAAAACTAGCTACCCTTAATCTTCATCTACGCAGTTGTGTAGATACTCATTTTGATAAGCTCGCAGTTAAATATGCATAGCTCATATCACTTGTAGGCGTCGTGGCAATTCTGAATTCAGACAACTTGCTATCTGTTGGTGGCCCTCATCTGTTCCAGTTTGAAGCAGCCCTCGGAGATGGTACATCGTCTTCTGTTAGGCTCAAGTCAAGAATCCTTTGCCGTGGAATTAATTTGTGCAGGCTGTCATTAATAGAGACTTAACTTAAATGACAATAACACAAATTGTTCTCTTGATGGTATTAGCTTAGGTTCTTCCGTTGAGACTTTCCCAGGCTATGTGATCATATATTTCACTAGAGTTTATGAGATTGGACAGTATTGAAATAGAATACACCCCTAAGTGTATTCTTGGTAGCTTATTTGCAAGTAGTTGGAAAGAGAGGTTTGTAATATATATGCTTGTGGTGTCACTGGCTATTCTGAACGAGGACAGGAAGTATGACTTTGAAAGCAAGCCTTTGTTCAATACAGCTATTTATTTGTGGGCTTTTTATTTTGTATTCTCTCTAACAAGGATCCAAAGAAATCGTCGTTGATAAGTGTTAATTTAATTCTCGTAATAGATCAGTCCATGGTGCTGGAGTGAATTTGCCAGTGGGCTTAAATTCCAAAATAAAAAGAATTATTTTATTACGAGGACAGACTCACATGAATAGAATATACAGCCTTTGGTGCTGCACCAGGTCAAATCAAGTGTTCTCTTATCTGCATTCACCAGACTTTGCTTACTGGAAAGCGAAGGAGGAGGCTGTAGGGAGAGTCCACGAGGCTGGTAAAGGAGGGCACTTTAAAGATTTTCTTTAACACTTCCAAGGAGGGGGGAGGCAGGAAAGAGGTTGGCATGCTGTCTTCGCCTAGGCAACTATCTGACCTAATCCTTCCTGCAGCTACCATGCAGGGCTGGAGTTCAGGATGCAAATGAGTATTTTGGCCCATGGAAATTGTTAAGGGAATTATGTGGGGGCACATCACTGCAGTGTGCCTAGTTAAATATGTACATAGCTCTTTCTGCACCAATCCCTGTTCCCTTCAAAAGCAGCCCTATTAGACAGAAAATCCACAGCTCTCCCAAACATGTCCAGCGAGCAAACATGACTAAGGCTAGCTTTATATCTGGTTCTCCCCATCCATAATCTAACTGCACTGCCGTAAACACTTTACATTAACCAAAACCAAAAAAAAATGCTATTGGCTTAATTTTTTTCTTAAGATAAGAGCACGGGAGAGAAAAGAGCAAGGACTCCAGCAGATTTGAGCAATAATTTCAGCCCATGGCATGAAGCTGCAAAGGAAGGAAAAAGGCTTCTGGGGAAGAGAGTTAAAATCCTTGGGCCAAGAATATCGGCCATAACATTCCCTGGCGGACTGGGAGAAAATTTGGACCAGAAATATGAAATTAACTAAACCAACAGCGTACAAAGAAAATCAATCTAAAATGTTTTATTGGTGGCATCTAGCCCCAAATAGATTGACTAAAATATATCCAAATTGCAATCAGGTCTGCTGGAAATGAACAGGGCACCTTCTTTCATGCATGGTGGATGTGTCCTGAAGCTAAAAAAATTTGAGAAGACTCCATGGATGGTTGCAAGAAATGACAGAAATTACCATTGAATTTACCCTGGAATTATTCCTGTTAGGTATCATAAGAAAAACATACCCAAGAAATATTCAGTACCTGTTACTGCACATTGTAACAGTAGCAAGAATCACATATGCAAAAAATGGAGGGACACCGGGACACCAGGAGATAAGGAAATAATTTAAAAAATATATACGAATGTGCAGAAATGGACCGGCTAACCATGGAATTGAACAATAAAAAAGATAGATTATTATTCCATCTGGACTAAATGGTATAAATGGATTCCAAAAAGGAAAAATAGCCCACAATGAGAAACGGAGTACTATACAAAACTATATGTACAAATATGTAAAATATCAACAATAATGTTAAAATATGGACGTTAACCCACTTGAAATTACTATGATTTCTCCGTACTGAAGGAGCGGGTCCAGCAGTCACATGGGTTGCTCATGTCCAATCCGGTGGAACTGAGCCTAGTATTAAAAAAGCTTGCCGGATCCGCCCCTTCCCCAGAATTCGCTCAGTTCGCATATCCTGCGGTTGTATTGTGATAGCTCGTTCGACCTTCTAACACCTTCCCTTCGTTCTTTCCTTCAAAAAGTAGTAAGATTTATTGTCTTTATTTTATTACTTGCACTAATTGCGCCAGCCGTTTAAAAGGAAAAAAGAAAAAAACGCGGCTTGGCTTTCTTTCCTTGGGAGAAGTTGCAGTTTCGTTTTCCCCCGGCGGTTTTGCCGGTTACGATTCCTGCGGCCGCTTGTGGATTCTTCTAATCCCTAGGCCTGGAGGTCCTAGTGCAAGTATTTATACCATTGAAATTTTGATTATTTACTGTATATAAATATTTAAGGGCTTATAATATACCTCCTGCGGAGTGAGACGCCTTTTAGTCTCCTGGACTTAGTCGATCGCTTTCCCTTTAGAAATTCTCAGCAGCGATCTTTTCGGCGCGAAGGCCTTCGCGCCCTTTTTTTAAAATCTAGGCCTCTCGTGTTGGCCTTCTGCCAGCCGCGTAGGCCTCAGTCCACCGCGTGGATCCGGGAGCGGGCCTTGGGGGTCCCAGGCTAAATTCTCCACCGGCTAAGCCTCCAACCAGAGTGCCTTGGTTTACTTAATTACTAAGTTTAGGGAGGCTGGCCCCGCTGGATTTGGGGGCACGAACTCTGGGTTTGCCCAGATTGTCCTCACGTTTCAGCAGCTTCGAGGCCTCGAAGCAGGATCCATTCCTCTTGGGAAGTCCTTGAAATCTTCTCCTTTTAATTCAGTCATTGGCTCAGCCTTGTCTTCTGTTAATTGTCAGACTATGGCTACCTTTCCCAAGAGAGGCACAACTAAAGGTCCCAGAGAGGCCAGGCCTACAGGCGATGAGATTACTAGTATCCCCCAGGCCTCTTCCTCCTCTTCTCCAGGGGCCCGCCCCTCGACCAAGGTCACCAGGGCCGAGAAGAGAAGGGACCTAGCCCTACAAAAAATCCATGACAAATCAGCAAAACGTTTAAAAGTGCAGGCCCAAGTAATCAGTAGCCAAGACCCACCAGAGGCCTCTAGTCTGCCTCCTTCTGGGGTCCCTGTGTTATCTCTGGATGAGCCAAACCTAGACAGACCCCAACCTAACCTATGGGGCATAGGTCCAGAGGAACCAGATATTATTGAAGATTCCCCCCAGCCAGGATCCTCCCAGGCCTTTAGGGATTCTTCTGCCATTTCTGCTGATATTTCCAGTTTACCTCCTGAGTTCCAATCTATTTTTGCTGTGTTGTCCAAAGCCATTGATGCCAAACTCTCCTCCATCAATGAGCTTCCTGTACCTCTTCCTCCTTCTCGTTCCTCCCGCCCCTTGGGTTCTTCCCCAGCGGTCAGAGCTCCTACTCAGGATGATTCAGAATCCTCCCAGGATGAATATGAGGATGTAGAGGAGGATGAAGACCCTTTTCAGGGCTTATCAGAGGATGAGGAATCCCAAATAAAAGTTCCTCCTCCAATTACTATTTTTCCTTCTCAACTATTCAAATCTCTCCTCCTCAAAGCTAGAATTTCTACGGGATTAGCGGCCCAGGAGAAACAAGCCTCCACTTCCACTGATCCCCCGGAGGAGAATTTACCTTACTTCACAGAGGAACAGGAGGATAACGAGGTAATTCCTATGCCTAAATTGTTTAAAGATGCCTTACTCAAACAGTGGGATTTTCCAGCCTCTGGCCTTAATCCCTCTACCAAGGACAGAAAGTTGTATAAACTCTCCTCTTCCTATGAAGAGCTTCTTTCCTTTCCCAAACCAGATGAACCTGTCAAGATTCTTCACTCGGCAGCGGCTGTACCAGGCGAGGCGGAGGAAGTCCTCCGTCCAGAGGACAAGCGCATCGAGCTGATGCTCAAAAGAGGATTCACCGCTGATTCCTGGTCCATTAAAAGTTCTGCAGCGGCCTCCTTCTTCTCCAGAACCATGCTGCTGTGGCTTCGCCAGCTTCAACAGCACATTCCTCCTGATGACTTGAGAGGTCAACAAGACTTCAACAAGGTCTTTGCAGCTGCCCAGTACGTGGCTGATGCCACCTTGCAATCTACTAGATTTTCTGCTAAGTCTATTGCAGCCTCTACAACGGCAAGAAGACTCCTATGGATTCGCCCTTGGCAAGCGGGAGTTCGCCAAAAGTGGCAGTTATCCCAGGGCCCCTTAAAGCGCGACCTTCTCTTCGGTGATCTTCTGGATCCACTCCTCACGGAGACCACGGACAAGAAGAAGGTTTTGGGTCCAACCACTAAAAAGGTTACCAAAACGCAGTCCTTTCGTCGCCCAGGGCGCCAGCAAGATCAAGCGGCTTCCTATCAGAGATCTTCAGGTCAGTATTCCCCCCGCTTTCGTTCCCAAGGCAGGAACTCCAGGGGTAGAGGGTTTCGTTTCCAAAGGGGAGCTTCCTCTAACAGGGCTTCAAAGAAACCTAGATGGTAATCTTGCCTCCATTCCCATAGGGGGTCGCCTGGCTCATTTCGCCTCTAATTGGCGTCTCACCTCCAAGGACCCTTGGGTCATTGACACTGTTCAAACAGGCCTTCTTTTAGAATTTATTTCTCCTCCCCCTAAACGTTTCATTTCCTGCCCTTCTCCCAGGTCATCCTCAGATTGTAACCGTATGGAGGAGGCCATTTCTCATCTTTTGTCCATCAGAGCCATTCAACCGGTCCCTGCCGGTCAGAAGGGCCTAGGTTTTTACTCCATCCTATTTATGGTTCCAAAGTCCTCCGGAGGTTGGAGAGCTATTTTGGATTTAAAGAAACTAAACCTATTCATCAAATATAGGAAGTTTAAAATGCACTCCCTGTCTTCTATTTTGGCCGCCATTCACTCAGGAGATTTCATGGTCTCCTTAGACCTCACTGAGGCCTACCTTCACATCCCTATAGCCAAATGCCACAGAAAATTTTTACGTTTTTCCTTTCAAGGCAGGCATTTCCAGTATAGAGCGATGCCATTTGGCCTTTCCTCGGCCCCTCGGGTCTTTACAAAGCTCTTGGGGTCCCTGGCGGCCTATATCCGGGCGTCTCCCATTCATATTTTAATTCATGGGAACTCCCTAGAGAGAGTGAAAACAGACCTTGCTGTCACCATGTCTGTCCTTCAGGACCATGGATTTTCCATCAACTTTGATAAAAGTCACCTCCAACCTTCCACTTCCATTTCTCACCTGGGATCCATTATTGATTCAAAATCCTCCCAGGTTTTTCTCTCTCCCGAGAGAAAACTCAGTATAGTGGAGTTAATTTCTAACATTTTATCTAATCCTTCAGTATCCATAGTTACTCTATCTTCCCTTTTGGGGAAGATGGTGTCATGCATAGGCATCATTCCCTGGGCTCGCCTTCATGCTAGGGAACTCCAGTGGCTTCTGTTGCCTTTTCAGAGATCAGGGCACAGCAACTCAAGTCGACGCATTGTCATCCCACTGAGTGTTCGCAGATCCTTCAAGTGGTGGAAGTCTCCGGCCATGGACAGAGGATCCCCGTTCAGGTGCCCGGATCAATTTGTCATCACCACAGATGCCAGTCTATCGGGATGGGGCGCCCACGCCCAGGGGATGATAGCCCAGGGCACGTGGTCCCCGGAGGAGGCTTCCAGGCCAATCAATTGGCTAGAGTTAAGAGCCGTCTCCCTGGCTCTGAAGCATTTCTCTCCTCGCATTCCCAACCGGCACGTTCTCATTCTCACCGACAACATTGCCACAAAAAGCCATATCTGCAGACAGGGGGGCACGAGATCCAAGGCTCTCATGAGGGAGGCCCTCAAGTTGGGCCTTTGGGCGGAAAAACATCTCCAGTCGCTCCTAGCCGATCACATCTCCGGGAGTCTCAACGTCCAGGCGGATTGGCTATCCCGAGCAACGATAGACCCAGGAGAGTGGAACCTCCATCAAGACCTGTTCCATCAAATCACCCTCAGATTCGGCCTACCAGTCCTGGATCTCTTCGCGACCAATGCGAACACCCAGCTCCCTCGCTTCTATGCCAGATTTCCATCCCCGGGAGCGGAAGCAATCAATGCCCTCCGGAGTCCATGGCCTCCAGGCCTACTCTACGCATTTCCTCCGATTCCAATCCTCCCGGACGTGATTCACAAGGTCCTCACCGAGAGGGCCAGAGTAATCTTAATCGCCCCTCATTGGCCCCGCCGGCCCTGGTTCGCGGATCTCCAACAGCTGTCCGTCCAGGACCCTTGGCGACTCCCCGTTTCGGGGGATATGCTGCGGCAGGGGGCCTCTTTCCATCCAGACCCGGAGTGGTTCCACCTCACCGCCTGGCTGTTATCAGGAGAGTTTTAGAACTGCGTGGTCATGACCCAGATTCAGTGGAGGTCATTTTAAAGGCCAGGAGGGGCTCGACCAATCGAATCTACGACCACACGTGGTCCAAGTTTCACCAGTGGTGTCTACAGGAAGGTATCTCCCCTCTGTGCATCCCCATTCACAGAATTATTTCCTTCCTTATGCAAGGCTTCCATAAAGGACTTTCCACCAGCACCCTCCGGCGTCATCTGGCAGCCATTTCATCTGTCCTAGGAGGTCCCCGCAGACAGCCTCTCCGATCCTTCCCTGAAGTTCAGGAATTCCTTAAGGGCATAGCCAACCTCAGACCTTCCAAGGTCCACAGGTATCCATCCTGGGATTTGCCACGGGTTCTCCACTCCCTCACGCAGGCACCATACGAACCCCTAAAATCGGCGTCCCTCAGGTACCTATCCTTTAAGGTAGCCTTTCTGGTGGCTATTACCTCTGCCCGGCGCATTTCGGAGCTGGCTGCTCTCTCGATCAGGCGGGACCTTTGTCAATTTCATCAGGACAAGGTAGTCTTGCGACTGGACCCCACCTTCTTACCCAAGGTCAGTTCCATGTTCCACAGATCTCAGGATATTGTCCTACCTTCCTTCTGCCTCCAACGAGACCATCCATTGGCAATTAGATGGCACACCCTGGATCTCACCAGAGCGCTGAGAATATATATCCAACGCACAGGACCTTTTCGGAGGTCAGAAGCACTTTTTGTAGCCTATCATCCCAGAGTCATGGGGGCCAAAGTGTCTTCTACAGTAATAGGCCGTTGGATCAGAGGGACTATATCTAAGGCCTATGAGTCGGCCTCCCTCTCAGTTCCAAGGAACATCACTGCGCATTCCACCAGGAGCGCAGCCACCTCAGCCGCTTGGGCGACTCAAGCCCCGTTGGAGGAGGTCTGCAAAGCAGCCACTTGGGCCTCACCAAATTCCTTCATCAGGCACTACAAGATTGATTCTTACGCTTCAGCGGACGCTGCCTTCGGCAGAAGGGTACTCCAATCCGTTATCTCACACGATAGCAAGCTAATCCCACCCTAGGGACCATCTATTGGGTATGTCCCATGTGACTGCTGGACCCGCTCCTTCAGTACGGAGAATAGGCGTTGAATTGCTTACCTGAACGCCTCTTCTCGTACGGTGAGCGGGTACAGCAGTCACTTCCCGCCCTTGTATGTGTCTTCTTTACCTTTTTCTATATCTTTCTTCCTCTAACAATGAGAGTTGAACACTACAGAGCTTCACAACTGAGCCTAGTCTATGGATTCGCGAATTCTGGGGAAGGGGCGGATCCGGCAAGCTTTTTTAATACTAGGCTCAGTTCCACCGGATTGGACATGAGCAACCCATGTGACTGCTGTACCCGCTCACCGTACGAGAAGAGGCGTTCAGGTAAGCAATTCAACGCCTATTTTATTTGTATCAATGTTTGTTTGTATATGATGTTTATGTCTTATTTATGTATGTATGTATGTATGTATGTATGTATGTATGTATGTATGTATGTATGTAATATCTTTTTTGGATGTATATTTCAATAAAAACTACTTTTAAAAAATCCTTGAGACAAAGAGCATAACAAGGTGTCTTAAACAAGTAGTGCCCCAGCCTATATTTGGGGCATGGAGTATGGAACCAAGCTCCCTGGCTAGTCTCGTAAGACTCCTTGCTAGATCTCATAGAAGGCAATCCGGATATTTTTTTAAATTTTATTTAAATTAATTTTTTACTTGTTTTTATCCATCGTAGTATTTTAATCTTTGTTATTATTTTATTGCTATAAACTGCCCTGAGTCTGTTAGGAGAAGGGTGGCCTATACATTTGAAAAATAAATAAATAAATAAATTTAAATATGCTGGCACGGGGGTTAAAGTGTAGCGGTGCAGGCTACGTCATCTGATTGCTATCTGTAATTTGGCAGTTCAAATCTCACTGGCTCAAGGTTGACTCAGCCTTCCGTCCTTCTATGATGGGTAAAACAAAGACCCAGATTGTTGGGGGCAATAGACTGACTCTCTAAACCCACTTAGAGTGGGCTGCAAAGCACTGTGGAGCTGTATATAAGCCTAAGTGCTATTGCTGTATTACCCGCAAAATCTCCTAAACGCTTTCATTTTATTTAAGTGAGATTCATTTTATTTCTCTTCCCCCCTCCTGCCAAGAAAAACCCCTGGTTGCAGAGCCATTCTTAGCAAGTGACGGGCGCCAAGCAGCTAGAGACAGTCTGATCCCTCTTCTCCGTACTGAAGGAGCGGGTCCAGCAGTCACATGGGTTGCTCATGTCCAATCCGGTGGAACTGAGCCTAGTATTAAAAAAGCTTGCCGGATCCGCCCCTTCCCCAGAATTCGCTCAGTTCGCATATCCTGCGGTTGTATTGTGATAGCTCGTTCAACATTCTAACACCTTCCCTTCGTTTCCTTTCTTCAAAAGTAGTAAGATTTGTTTTATCATTATTATTTACTTGCACTAATAGCGCCAGCCGTTTGCGGCTCGGCTTTTTTCCTTTGGAGAAGTTGCGGTTTCGTTTTCCCCCGGCGGTTTTGCCGGTTACGATTCCTGCGGCCGCTTGTGGATTCTTCTAATCCTTTGGCCTGGAGGTCCTAGTGCAAGTATTAATCTATTGAATTATTGATTATTTATTGTATACAATATATTTAAGGGCTTAAGAAATACCTCCTGCGGAGTGAGACGCCTTCTAGTCTCCTGGACTTAGTCGATCGCTTCCCCTTTAAGAAATTTACGGAGCGATTTTTTCGGCGCGAAGGCCTTCGCGCCCTTTTTAAATCTAGGCCTCTCGTGTTGGCCTCCTGCCAGCCGCGTAGGCCTCAGTCCACCGCGTGGATCCCGGAGCGGGCCTTGGGGGTCCCAGGCTAAATTCTCCACCGGCTAAGCCTCCAACCAGAGTGCCTTGGTTTACTTAATTATAAAGTTTAGGGAGGCTGGCCCCGCTGGATTTGGGGGCACGAACTCTGGGTTTGCCCAGATTGTCCTCAAGTTTCAGCAGCTTCGAGGCCTCGAAGCAGGATCCATTCCTCTTGGGAAGTCCTTGAAATTCTTCTCCTTATTTTTCAGTTATTGGCTCAGCCTTGTCTTCTGTTAATTGTCAGACTATGGCTACTTTTCCCAAGAGAGGCACAACTAAAGGTCCCAGAGAGGCCAGGCCTACAGGCGATGAGATTACTAGTATCCCCCAGGCCTCTTCCTCCTCTTCTCCAGGGGCCCGCCCCTCGACCAAGGTCACCAGGGCCGAGAAGAGAAGGGACCTAGCCCTACAAAAAATCCATGACAAATCAGCAAAACGTTTGAAAGTGCAGGCCCAAGTAATCAGTAGTCAAGACCCCCCAGAGGCTTCTAGTCTTCCTCCTTCTGGGGTCCCTGTGTTATCTCTGGATGAGCCAAACCTAGACAGACCCCAACCTAACCTATGGGGCATAGGTCCAGAGGAACCAGATATTATTGAAGATTCCCCCCAGCCAGGATCCTCCCAGGCCTTTAGGGATTCTTCTGCCATTTCTGCTGATATTTCCAGCTTACCTCCTGAGTTCCAATCTATTTTTGCTGTGTTGTCCAAAGCCATTGATGCCAAACTCTCCACCATCAATGAGCTTCCCTTACCTCTTCCTCCTTCTCGTTCCTCCCGCCCCTTGGGTTCTCCCCCAGCGGTCAGAGCTCCTATTCAGGATGATTCAGATTCCTCCCAGGATGAATATGAGGATATAGAGGATGATGAGGAGCCTTTCCAAGGCTTATCAGATGATGAGGAATCCCAAATAAAGGTTCCCCCTCCAATTACTATTTTTCCTTCTCAATTATTCAAATCTCTCCTCCTCAAAGCTAGAATTTCTACGGGATTAGCGGCCCAGGAGAAACAAGCCTCCACTTCCACTGATCCCCCGGAGGAGAATTTACCTTACTTCACAGAGGAACAGGAGGATAACGAGGTAATTCCTATGCCTAAGTTGTTTAAAGATGCTTTACTCAAACAGTGGGAATTTCCAGCCTCTGGCCTTAATCCCTCCACCAAGGACAGAAAGTTGTACAAACTTTCCTCTTCCTATGAAGAGCTTCTATCCTTTCCCAAACCGGATGAACCTGTCAAGATTCTTCACTCGGCAGCGGCTGTGCCAGGCGAGGCGGAGGAAGTCCTCCGCCCAGAGGACAAGCGCATTGAGCAAATGCTCAAAAGAGGATTCACCGCTGATTCCTGGGCCACTAAAAGCTCTGCAGCGGCTTCCTTTTTCTCCAGAGCCATGCTGCTGTGGCTTCGCCAACTTCAACAGCATATTCCTCCCGATGACTTGAGAGGTCAACAAGACTTCAACAAGGTCTTTGCAGCTGCCCAGTACGTGGCTGATGCCACCTTGCAATCCACTAGATTTTCTGCTAAGTCTATTGCAGCTTCTACAACGGCAAGAAGACTCCTATGGATTCGCCCTTGGCAAGCGGGAGTTCGCCAAAAGTGGCAGTTATCCCAGGGTCCCTTAAAGCGCGACCTTCTCTTCGGTGATCTTCTGGATCCACTCCTCACGGAAACCACGGACAAGAAGAAAGTTTTGGGTCCAACCACAAAAAAGGCTACCAAAACGCAGTCCTTTCGTCGCCCAGGGCGCCAGCAAGATCAAGCGGCTTCCTACCAGAGATCTCCAGGTCAGTATTCCCCCCGCTTTCGTTCCCAAGGTAGGAACTCCAGGGGTAGAGGGTTTCGCTTCCAAAGGGGAGCTTCCTCTAGCAGGGCTTCAAAAAAACCTAGATGGTAATCTTACCTCTATTCCCATAGGGGGTCGCCTAGCTCATTTCGCCTCTAATTGGCGTCTCACCTCCAAGGACCCTTGGGTCATTGACACTGTTCAAACAGGCCTTCTTTTAGAATTTATTTCTCCCCCCCCTAAACGTTTTATTTCCTGCCCTTCTCCCAGGTCATCCTCAGATTGTAACCGTATGGAGGAGGCCATTTCTCATCTATTGTCCATCAGAGCCATTCAACCGGTCCCTTCCGGTCAGAAGGGCCTAGGTTTTTACTCCATCCTATTTATGGTTCCAAAGTCCTCCGGAGGTTGGAGAGCTATTTTGGATTTAAAGAAACTAAATCTATTCATCAAATATAGGAAATTTAAGATGCACTCCTTGTCTTCTATTTTGGCCGCCATTCACTCGGGAGATTTCATGGTCTCCTTAGACCTCACTGAGGCCTACCTTCACATTCCTATAGCCAAATGCCACAGAAAATTTTTACGTTTTTCCTTTCAAGGCAGGCATTTCCAGTATAGGGCGATGCCATTTGGCCTTTCCTCGGCCCCTCGGGTCTTTACAAAGCTCTTGGGGTCCCTGGCGGCCTATATCCGGGCGTCTCCCATCCACATTTTATGTTATCTTGATGATATTTTGATTCATGGGAACTCCCTAGAGAAAGTGAAAACAGACCTTTCTGTCACCATGTCAGTCCTTCAGGACCATGGATTTTCCATCAACTTTGATAAAAGCCACCTCCAACCTTCCACATCCATTTCTCACCTGGGATCCATTATTGATTCAGAATCCTCCCAGGTTTTTCTCTCTCCCGAGAGAAAACTCAGTATAGTGGAGTTAATTTCTAACATTTTATCTAATTCTTCAGTTTCCATAGTTACTCTATCTTCCCTTTTGGGGAAGATGGTGTCTTGCATAGGCATCATTCCCTGGGCTCGCCTTCATGCTAGGGAACTCCAGTGGCTCCTGTTACCTTTTCAGAGATCAGGGCACAGCAACTCAAATCGACGCATTGTCATCCCACTGAGTGTTCGCAGATCCTTCAAGTGGTGGAAGTCTCCGGCCATGGACAGAGGATCCCCGTTCAGGTGCCCGGATCAATTTGTCATCACCACAGATGCCAGTCTATCGGGATGGGGCGCCCACGCCCAGGGGATGATAGCCCAGGGCACGTGGTCCCCGGAGGAAGCTTCCAGGCCAATCAATTGGCTAGAGTTAAGAGCCGTTTCCCTGGCTCTGAAGCATTTCTCTCCTCGCATTCCCAACCGGCACGTTCTCATTCTCACCGACAACATTGCCACGAAAAGCCATATTTGCAGACAGGGGGGCACGAGATCCAAAGCTCTCATGAGGGAGGCCCTCAAGTTGGGCCTTTGGGCGGAAAAACATCTCCAGTCGCTCCTAGCCGATCACATCTCGGGGAGTCTCAACGTCCAGGCGGATTGGCTATCCCGAGCAACGATAGACCCAGGAGAGTGGAACCTACATCAAGACCTGTTCCATCAAATCACCCTCAGATTCGGCCTACCAATCCTGGATCTCTTCGCGACCAATGCGAACGCCCAACTCCCTCGCTTCTATTCCAGATTTCCATCCCCGGGAGCGGAAGCAATCAATGCCCTCCGGAGTCCATGGCCTCCAGGCCTACTCTACGCATTTCCTCCAATTCCAATCCTCCCGGACGTGATTCACAAGGTCCTCACCGAGAGGGCCCGAGTAATCTTAATCGCCCCTCACTGGCCCCGCCGGCCCTGGTTCGCGGATCTCCAACAGCTGTCCGTCCAGGACCCTTGGCGACTCCCCGTTTCGGGGGATATGCTGCGGCAGGGGGCCTCTTTCCATCCAGACCCGGAGTGGTTCCACCTCACCGCCTGGCTGTTATCAGGAGAGATTTAGAACTGCGTGGTCATGACCCCGATTCAGTGGAGGTCATTTTAAAGGCCAGAAGGGGTTCGACCAATCGAATCTACGACCACACGTGGTCCAAGTTTCACCAGTGGTGTCTACAGGAAGGTCTCTCCCCTCTGTGCATTCCCATACACAGAATAATTTCCTTCCTTATGCAAGGCTTCCATAAAGGACTTTCCACCAGCACCCTCCGGCGTCATCTGGCAGCCATTTCATCTGTCCTAGGGGGTCCCCGCAGACAGCCTCTCCGATCCTTCCCTGAAGTTCAGGAATTCCTCAAGGGCATAGCCAACCTCAGACCTTCCAAGGTCCACAGGTATCCATCCTGGGATTTGCCACGGGTTCTCCATTCCCTCACGCAGGCACCATACGAACCCCTAAAATCGGCGTCCCTCAGGTACCTATCCTTTAAGGTAGCATTCCTGGTGGCTATTACCTCTGCCCGACGCATTTCGGAGCTGGCTGCCCTCTCAATCAGGCAGGACCTTTGTCAATTCCATCAGGACAAGGTAGTCTTGCGACTGGACCCCACCTTCTTACCCAAGGTCAGTTCCATGTTCCACAGATCTCAGGATATTGTCCTACCTTCCTTCTGCCTCCAACGAGACCATCCCTTGGCAATTAGATGGCACACCCTGGATCTCACCAGAGCGCTGAGAATTTATATCCAACGCACAGGACCCTTTCGGAGGTCAGAAGCACTTTTTGTAGCCTATCATCCCAGAGTCATGGGGGCCAAAGTGTCTTCAACAGTAATAGGCCGTTGGATCAGAGGGACTATATCTAAGGCCTATGAGTCGGCCTCCCTCTCAGTTCCAAGGAACATCACAGCGCATTCCACCAGGAGCGCAGCCACCTCGGCCGCTTGGGCGACTCAAGCCCCGTTGGAGGAGGTCTGCAAAGCAGCCACTTGGGCCTCGCCAAATTCCTTCATCAGGCACTACAAGATTGATTCTTACGCTTCAGCGGACGCTGCCTTCGGCAGAAGGGTACTCCAATCCGTTATCTCACACGATAGCAAGCTAATCCCACCCTAGGGACCATCTATTGGGTATGTCCCATGTGACTGCTGGACCCGCTCCTTCAGTACGGAGAATAGGCGTTGATTGCTTACCTGAACGCCTCTTCTCGTACGGTGAGCGGGTACAGCAGTCACTTCCCGCCCTTGTATGTGTCTTCTTTACCTTTCTATATCTTTCTTCCTCTAACAATGAGAGTTGAACACTACAGAGCTTCACAACTGAGCCTAGTCTATGGATTCGCGAATTCTGGGGAAGGGGCGGATCCGGCAAGCTTTTTTAATACTAGGCTCAGTTCCACCGGATTGGACATGAGCAACCCATGTGACTGCTGTACCCGCTCACCGTACGAGAAGAGGCGTTCAGGTAAGCAATCAACGCCTATTTTCATCAGCTGGAGGGGATCTGTAGAGAATAAGGGGAGGCAGGACGGTCAAGAAGGGCAAAGAGGCCACAGCGGTGTGATCAGAGTTGTACCCCTTTATAATGCGTGACATGTGTTGATCCCTTCCCTTAAGAAATCCCTATAAGTGGGGTCTGAGGTGCTTCATCGGGGTCAGAAAACTTGTACTCAGGGAAATGCCCCCCCCTTCACTAAGTTATTGACTGGAGTATAAAAACCTATTTTACAATTACAAGGTAGCTATGGTGTGAATTTCCATCACAGCACTGGAGAGCTTTCATGCCTGGGTTCATCAGGTGCTGCTTGCATCATCGGGGGGTGGGGGTTTGATCTGCACACATGTGATCACACCAGATCACCATCCCAGAGTTTTGCTTTTATCAAGCTTTCTGTCTCTATTGTTGCTGTTGTGGTAATCCCTTGCCAACTTTAGCTTTCCCTTTGAATTATACAGAGAGTGACTTTAAAAGTACAGTGGTACCTCTACTTAAGAACGCTTCTACTTAAGAACTTTAAGAACCGGGTGTTCAAGATTTCTTTGCCTCTACTTAAGAACCATTTTCTACTTAAGAAAATTTCCCAGGAAGTTTGAAAGCGGCACAAAGGCCCGGCCAGTTTCCTGCCATTAATCCCAGCCATCTCGGGCTTTTCTGGGCTGCCAGAGGAGCCTTTCGGTGGCGCTTAAGGAGGCTTGGCAGTCCAGAGCAAACAAAGCATTTTCTTTTCTCTGGGCACTTGGAGAGGGAATAAACCTCTGCCAGTAGCCCAGAGAAAAGTAACGCTCCCTTTGCTCTGGGCAGCAACTGTCCTCCTCCTCTTCTTCCTCCTCCTCCTCCCACCGAAATTCTAAGTTTTTATTTTTTTTTCCTAATGGGTTTGCACACATTGAAGCGCTATATATTCCAGCACCTATGTGCTGACAGGTTTCTGTTTTTTTTTCAATTTCCTGCAAAAGCAGCTGCCTTGGCCAGGCAAGTGCAGCTGAGATCAGAAAATGCTGTCTTGTCTTAGAGATGGAAGGGAAGAGATGAAAAGCTGTTTCATTGAAAGAGGGGACTTTGGTATTCTCCACTAAATCTTTTAATAAAATAAAAGCGTGCCCTCAAATGCCAGGTCTCGTTTTGAACAAGAAAAGAAATAACCTCACTGGAGAAACGCAGCTTCAGCAGTTGTGGGTTTTGTATAACCAAAGGATAAAATATAATTGCTGTAAATTGGAGCAGTAGCTATGTTCACATGGCACATGGAATAACAAATTAACCTGCAGTATAACGTCTTAGCCTGGGATGTTTTACACATGCAGAATTCGTATATGAGGCGATGGTTTAGAATAATATACTCAGTGCAGAAAATGAGAGTGAGTTTACAGTGCTAACTATGGCTGAGCTCAAGGGGCAAATACTGATGTTGTTTTGCACTATAATTCTCAAAAGACCCAGCTAGCAATCAGCACATCTTCAAGTAGCGGTTGCAGGTATTCAATTAACTAATCTCTGATTTCAGAGTACCCCAGAGGCACTAGATAGCTACTATGCCCAGCCTATGTCCCAAGGTTGCAGTCATGAAAAATACTCGAGAAGGGAGTGGCAGGGCTTTTTCTTTTAAAGATATATGACACTCTTCTCCCAGGTCGAGTGGCCTTCAACATTCTGGACTACAGTTCCAATCAGTCGTAGACAATTTTAGTCTAAGGATTAGAGTAGAAATTTCATAACATCTAAAAAGTAGAGTTAGAGAAGGCCAGTCCCCAGTTTGCTTAATTCTTCAAAATATTTTCCCACTCTTGAGAATGCTGCCAACTGTGCATGTAATACATTTAAGTCTAAAATACTTGGAATTAAACAAAGATGACATTAGTGTCAAATATGCTTAAGCCCTTTATTTCAGCTAGAAGGGTAGAGAGAAGAAAAACTCTCACCCTTATGGGGGCCTGTGTCTTACTCAATCTTGGATCCTCTCTACCAGACACCCAGGAGTTTGAGGGTTTGCATGTAGCTGTGCCTGGCACTTCACACCTCTAGATGGAGAGCTCTGATGTTTCTGGAATCTGTTGGAGGTTTATGACAATTCATTGCAACCAACTCACCATGACCAACTCGCCACAGCCAACTTGCCACGGTTAACTCACCATGGGACAAGAGCTACACTAAGTGTTGTGGTTTGCCTGTGCACCTGGCAACCGAATCGGACAGTGAGGAGGAACCTGGGCCAGGCCTGGAATCTGGAGAAGGCTCGGTGCCAGAGGCAGGGGTTCATCCGAGGCCTCCCAAACCTCCGGAGGCTGACATGAGCCAGGAAGAACAGGAGGAGGAGCCTCTTCTCAATGCACGCATGCGCAGAGCTGGCCAAAAGGCAGGAATGGTTCCAGAGGAAAGGACTACTCCAGAGTAAGGTTTGGGGATAATTGGCCACTCCCATAGGCTGTTTAAGTGATAAAATTGAATGAGGAAGTTGCAGGAAGCAACTTCATTCATTTCTAGTCCTTTGAATTCAAGCCTCTGTTTGTTCCCGTTTGAAATTGTCAAGTTTGCCTGAAAATTGCCAAAGAAGAGCAAGTTTCATGTGGGTTATCTGCTGTTATCTGAAAGACTTTTGGTCAGCTTGTGTTCTATTGCCCAATGTTAACGAGACTAATTAACAGCCGTTGTGCACACAAAAAAGACTAGTCTATCTTTTATTTTGAACTTAGGATGACTGCTAAATAAAACAACCAGCAGTCATTACTGTTAAAGAGAGGTTTGTAAGGATGTTGTTTGTGCTGTGTTCATTTATCAGGAAGCTGGCTCAGAACACTTAAGATCAAAGAAATGAGGGAATAGAATAATTAGATTTGCCAAGGACCCCCGACTAGATTTCATCTGGGATTTAAACCTCAATCTGCAGCATCAAAGATGGTGCTTTAACCACTATGATCTGTAGTCATCAGGTAGAGTGCTGTACTGCAGGCCACTGAAGCTGACTGTAGATCTGTAGGTCAGCAGTTCAAATCTCACCACCGGCTCAAGGTTGACTCAGCCTTCCATCCTTCCGAGGTGGGTCAAATGAGGACCTGGATTGTGGGGGCAATAGGCTGGCTCTGTTAAAAAGTGCTATTGCTAACATGTTGTAAGCCACCCTGAGTCTAAGGAGAAGGGCGGAATAAAAACCAAATAAATAAATATATATATAGATATTATCCGTCCATCCATCTCCCCCTAATAGCTGGATTAAATTCAGGAATTTGATAAGAGCTGCTGTCACCTCCTGTCACACTTGCCGTCATTTTGGCCTTTTGCTTATGGGCCCGGCATCCATTATTTATGAGTCAGGCATGTCTTTTTCTCTGTAGCGCCTTTGACTGTTAATTTTCTGTATCTGGGAGGGGAACTGGCTGGAAATGTGAAGTGCGCTGAGCAAGTGCCGGGGGAACTTTAAAATGGATGACAACGCTCTCCTCCCGAGGACGTCTTATCTACCTAATCAGCAAGGGAGATGTCAAGGCAATATCTGAACTCATTTAGCTGGAGTCAGCCATAGAGGCCCTTAAGGGGGGACTTTTTAATGAAACCTCTTCAGTTTGCTTCTCCCACAGCTGCTGGTAGGACCGAGATGCCCCTCCAGGCATAACACCCCGGGAAACTCTGCTCATCTCGCTAGTCCTTCCCCAGCACCCCCACGTTGTGCTGAGGCAGCTGGGCTCTTGCTCCGGGTGCCCAGATTGGATCCGTGTCTGCCTTCTCTTCCGAGAGCACCGGGCTGTCTCATCTCATTACTGGATCTGGAATGGAAACTCTGCTACTGTTCCCTTTGTGGGATGGTTGAACTGCAGTCCCTCCTGTGAGAAATTATGCTCCAGAAAGAGAGGCTTTGAAATCCTTGGGTCTCTATACAGGCTAAATTGATAACAACATATAAAAACAGAAAGAGAGAAGGATGGAAGCAGAGAGAGAAAATGAAGTATACTTGCAGCATGTCAGATTGAACAGGAAGGAGAAATCCTTAAAAATCCCACCATTCATATATATGTATATGTCACATGTTTTTTTGCTGAATTTGAAAATTAACAGAGACTAGGATAGATCTATTTCGGCCTTATTTTGGCCTCATCAGCTAGCCATACCCACTGGGACTTGAACCTGCAACCTTTGCCTTGTAAGGCAGAGAATTATCCTCTAGGCTACAGTATCCAATCCCTTCAGCTCTACACCAAGGAAGGGTTACATATTTTTGTGTCGAATCACCCTGGTGTATTGAAGAAACATCACAGCTCCTTATATGTATGTATGTATGTATGTATGTATGTGTATATATATATATATATATATATATATATATATATATATATATATATATATACACACACACACACACACACAAACATACCTACATACATATATGTGATCAAAGAGATAATAATAATAATAATAATAATAATAATAATAATAATAACAACAACAACAACAACAATAATAATAAATCGAATTGCAACGACTCTGGCATGAGCCAGTGAAAGTGGTCCCAGTGGTACTTGGCACGCTGGGCGCAGTGCCAAAGGATCTCAGCGGACATTTGAAAACCATCAGAATTGACAAAATCTCCATCTGTCAATTGCAAAAGACCGCTTTACTGGGATTGGCACACATAATTCGCTGCTACATTACGCAGTGCTAGGTGCTTGGGAAGCGCCTGACCAGTGATGAAATATGAAATCCAGCATAGTGATCTCGTTTGCTGTGTTGTGTTGACATAGTAATAATAATAATAATAACAACAACAACAACAATTTATTAGATTTGTATGCTGGCCCTTTCCGAGGACTCGGGTGTAAGTAGAGCAGCTTTGTAGCATTATAATTAATGTAGGTGCCACATTGATATTTATGTTTCACGAATGCTTGGGAAAATGAGCTTTTCTTAAAGCAATACATCATAATATTTAACCATCCTCAATTTAAGAAGTTAACCATCATTGTATTTTGAGTGCTCACTAAAGTAAGTTCTTGTCCAGCAGTGAATAATTAGGAGAGGTTGATATAAGCTAAAAAGAACAGGACCAAAAGAATTAGCTGCTGCTGTTCCGGGCACAAAATTCCTCCTTTGCAGAGCTCCAAGACAAACTAAAAATTGTGTTCCCTGCCAGGATAGATTTATGAAAATCTGTCTGTCTGTCTGTCTGTCTGTCTGTCTGTCTGTCTGTCTGTCTGTCTGTCTCTATCTGTCTATCTATCTATCTATCTAATTTATAGGCCACCCAACACCTTCTGGTGGCATACACTTCTCCATATTTTACCATCCAGTCAGTAAGGTTAAATTGGAAATATTGGCTTCCTCTTATATCCATTAATTAGGGGTGTCTACAAAGATGAACTTCTACAAGACAACAGAACCTAAACTGGGTGTGTGGGGACTTTAACAATACTTCAAGCTCTGGGCACATAGTGCTTATAAGCAGCATCCTGAATAATGGGAAGCGAGCTTCCTATAATCTCTCCTGTCCTCACCACTCTCTATAGGGACTTTCTATCCAAGGCACTGCTGCCACAAAACAAAACAGAGATGCAGTTTGTTAAAATGCTCTCAATGGGGCCTCTGTAAAAAGTGGCTAAGACAGGAGGAGAAGTATGTGCTCTCTTTATCCGATGCAGGAAACGCAGATGCTGCTTTGCACGCTTCACTAAATATGATTTGTGGAGAGACCACTTCAGATGGTTAGTTATCTGCACCCCCAGGTACTTAATACTATTGAACACCTCCATAGCTGCAGCCTTGATACAAAGTGAAGTATGACTATGCTGGCTCTTTCTAAAATCTACAATGTTGTCCTTTGTTTTGTTAACATTCAAAGCCAAGTTATTTTTATTGCACCAGCCCACCAGAGCCTTCACCTCCTCCTTATTAAAAACCTTCCTTGTCATCCTGAATAAGATGGAAGATGGAACAAAAAAAAGTATGAAGAACACAGCGAAAGATGGAATGAAATTACTACAGATTGACATTGAGATTTGCTGATGCCTAGTAGATCACACTGTTGGGGCATGAGGCTTAAAGAAGGAATAATCCTGTTTTCATAATTAAGGTTACAGTAAGAACAGTGCAGTCAATAACCAGATAATATTAATTAGACTTCATGGATATCCATTTAATATGACAATCATTCATATTCAGTTTATGTTGTAATCACCGATGCAGAAGAAGGCTGATGAATTTTTTTGATCAGTTTGAAAGTGACAAAACAGCCAACCAAAATGAGCTGCTTGTGAGTGGAGACCGGAATGCCAAAGTTGTAAAGATTAGCTATACAGATCAGGAAGCCACAGTATAGACAGAATATGATAAAAATGGATTGGCTGCAGGTTGGCAAAAAGTGTAAGATAAGACTGTATGTTCTTCCCTTATTTATTTTTTGATTAATATCAACTTAAATACTGCAGATATAAAGAACGCTGGATTGTTTTATATTTAGAAATAAGTTTATTTCTGGAGGTAATATTACAATGCAAGTAAATGGTTTGTAACCTTAGGAAAGGCTAATGTAAGCCATAATCAATATTTATTTATTTTATTTGTTTATTTATTCATTTGTCCAATACACAAATACATAGGAAGAAAAATAGACATGTAGTAATATATATAAGGGTAAAAGTGAACTTAGAGGAGAGGATATGTGAAAGAAAGAAAATATATATGATAAGTGAGAGAAAAGAAAGACAATTGGACAGGGGACGAAAGGCACACCAGTGCACTTATGTACACCCCTTACTGGCCTCTTAGGAACCTGGAGAGATCAATCGTGGAGATTCTAAGGGAGAAATGTTGGGGGTTAGGGGTTGACACAATTGAGTCTGGTAATGAGTTCCATGCTTCGATAACTCGATTGTTGAAATCATATTTTTTACAGTCAAGTTTGGAGCGGTTCGTATTAAGTTTGAATCTGTTGCGTGCTCTTGTGTTGTTGCGGTTGAAGCTGAAGTAGTCATTGACTGGTAGGACGTTGCAGCATATGATCTTGTGGGCAATACGCAAATCATGTTTTAGGCGCCGTAGTTCTAGGCTTTCTAGGCCCAGGATTGTTAGTCTATTTGTTAGTCTAATATGTAATCATGGGTTTGCTAACTATGCTGCAACCTGATTGGCTGTAACCTACATAATAGGGGTAATACCCTTGCATGGGTACGGTTTGTTACAGTGGGTGATTCGTTATAGTAGTGAGTGGTTTTGTTACAGAGAGTGGTTTGTTATAGTGAGTGGCTTGTAGTTAGTGGTTAGTGCTTAGTGGTTGCAGTGGTAGATGTAATATGAGTTATGCAGTGGTAGATGTAATATGAGTTATATACCAGCATTGTGGATAGTTTATTATAGTGGTTAAATGTAAAGGTGATAGTTTATTTAGAGAAGTATTTTGAGAAGAAGAAAAGTAAAATATATTTTTACAAGAAAACCTACTGCAGTGTTTTTTTTAATTGAAGACATCAATTAGGTATAGTGGTGAACTGTGGCTAGTTGGTGGGGTTACCTTCCATGTGCGCAAAACTCTCCCCCAACAGTAGAAACATCAAAAACCTGCACAATGCCGGTGACACTTGTCTGATAGCCAAGAATGCAGAGGATCTGCTACCTTTAGGAATAAAAGTGAAGGAACACAGTGAAAAAAATTGAACTAAAAGGAGACCAATTAAGTGACAGCAGATATAACAACTAATCTCAGAAATTATAATGAATATATAGAAATGGTAGATAATATCTGTCTTTTACGATCAACCTCAACCATACAGAAAGAGGTACCATACTTTTTTGAGAATAAGATGCACCTTCACCCCTCCCTCCCCAATGGATAAAAATTTAGGTGCATCTTATAGACTGAATATGGGCATTTTGGGGCTCCCAAGCGTTCCATGTGTCACATTTTCACCCTCCCTAACTCCAGAAGCACTCTGCAGGACCAAAATAGGTGCGTTTTGGGGGGGGGGAATGGGCTGTTTTTTGGCAAAAATGGGCCGAACAGAATACTGCAGAGTGCTCCTGGGGGCCAGGGAGGACAAAACGTGACGCGCGGAGGCCAAAAATTATTTTTTCTTGTTTTCCTCCTGTGAATTTATTTGTGTCTTACAGTCAAGGGTGTCTTATAGTTCAAAAAATCAGTACTTTAAAAAACAAGCCACAGACTAGCACTGGAAACAAACAACAGCTACAGATGGACATCAGATGTTTAAAATCAACAAGGTAGAAATTGAATTAGATCCAGAATCTATCTTCTTTGGATTAAAAATTGTTCGCAAAGGCAGGTCTAACCTTAAGCTATACTGCAATGAATAAGAATAATGAATAAGAATATAAGAATAAGATCTGGAGAAGCCAAGATACTGATATAAATACAAAAGGCAGGCTAGTTAGAGCAATAGTCTTCCCTGTAATGATGTATGGATATGACAGTTGGACACTAAGAAGAGATGATCAAAGAACTGATGCCTTTGAAGTGTAATGCTGGTGCAAAGTATTGCATATACCATGGGCAACCATTAGAGAGCTGCTGAATCGTATAAGACTAGAAACATCATTAGAAGACATTCACAAGACTATGTCTGATCTACTTTGGCTCCATCATGCGTGCAAATTTAGGGATGGTTAATGGGTCAAGAAGAATGGCAGGCCGAAGTCTATAACTCCAAATGATGGCTTCGGCGCTGACAAAGAAGGGGCAAGCAAAGAACTTGCTTGCCTTGATAACTTCAAAACTGATGCAAAAATGAACATCCATCCACCAACAGGTGATTTGACAGGGTAGCATGGAGAGTACTTGCCTATAAAGTCGGTAAGACTCGGACATGATTGGATGATTAAAACTACTACTAGTGCTTGGAAGAGCATTCATGAAGACCTTGGAGAAGATATTCAGTTGCCACGGTATCACAGTATATCAGAATACTTGAAGCAGTGATACTTTGTGCCTATGGAAACAAAAGTTGGATTTTGAAGAATACTTTTGAAGTTTTGTGTTGGAAAAAACCAACACAAATGATCAATAATAGCATGGCAGCCAGGAAAACAAGGAAATGGATGAACAAATCTACTAAGACGTATCACATGACCAGGCTTAAAATAGAAACAGAAACATAAAAATTGACGGTAGAAAAGGACCTCATGGTCCATCTAGTCTGCCCTTATACTATTTCCTGTATTATATCTTAGGATGGGCATGTCCCAGGCATGTTTAAATTCAGTTACTGCGGATTTACCAACCACGCCTGCTGGAAGTTTGTTCCAAGCATCTACTACTCTTTCAGTAAAATAATATTTTATCCTGTTGCTTCTGATCTTTCCCCCAACTGACATCAGATTGTGCCCCCTTGTTTTTGTGTTCACTTTCCTATTAAAAATACTTCCCTCCTGAACCTTATTTAACCCTTTAACATATTTAAATGTTTCGATCATGTCCCCCCTTTCCCTTCTGTCCTCCAGACTATACAGAAGGAGTTCATGAAGTCTTTCCTGACATGTTTTATGCTTAAGACCTTCCACCATTTTTGTAGCCTGTCTTTGGACCCGTTCAATTTGATCAATATCTTTTTGTAGGTTAGGTCTCCAGAACTGAGCACAGTATTCCAAATGTGGTCTCACCAGCGCTCTATACAGCAGGATCACAATCTCCCTCTTCCTGCTTGTTATACCTCTAGCTATGCAGCCAAGCATTCTACTTGCTTTCCCTACCGCCTGACCGCACTATTCACCCATTTTGAGACTGTCAGAAATCACTACCCCTAAATCCTTCCCTTCTGAAGTTTTTGCTAACATAGAACTGCCAATACAATACTCAGATTGAGGATTCCTTTTCCCTAAGTGCATTATTTTACATTTGGAAACATTAAACTGCAGTTTCCATTGCTTTGACCACTTATCTAGTAAAGCTAAATCATTTGCAATATTACAGACGCCTTCAGGAATATCAACCCTATTGGACACTTTAGAGCCATCGGCAAATAGGCAAACGTTCCCTACCAAACCTTCCCCTACGTCACTCACAAACATATTAGAAAGAATAGGATCCAAAACAAACCATTGTGGTGCACCACTTGTAACCAGTCTCTGCTCAGAATATTCACCATTAACAACAACAAAATATTCCACTTGGAGAATGTTTTAATGCTGGGAAAGAAGTAAGAAGAGAAGAACAGCATCAGGATGGAGGGACTCAGTTACATTTATGATGAATACACTATTGAATGACCATAATGGAGAAAATCTTGATCGTGGTGCATAATTCAACTTAGAATCAAGCATTAGGTCAGTTTTCTAAACTTCCATGAATACTGAAGGATTCTTCCTTGTATAAGCATAGCCTGGCTCCAAAGAAATGCATTCTAATTTTATTTGCCTAAAGAGATTTTTAGTTGTAGCTTGTAGTGGTTCCCTAAATTATCTGGCTATTACAGACTGTTTGAAAGCAAAAGGGAATTCAAAACCTATTCTACTTTTATAAAACCAGGGGTGTTCTGCCATTAAAGTAATCATTTTCAACTGGTGGTACATGAGACTCAGAAAGAGTTCAGGTAGACCATTGAAATGTTTGTAAAGTATTTAATACTTACCATAAATTTTGGGCAAAGTGTTTCAAGTGTGAAAAGTTTAGAACCCCTGAGAAGTGTTTTATGGATGATCAGGAGGCCTTCGGGGAATTCCTAAAGTGGCTCTCTGAAAAAATTCATTTTAGTTGTTAATCCGTCCCTGGTACGGTAGGAAGGTAAATAAACGTGACACTTTTGATTTTGACGGGTAGTAAGTGAGTGGTAAAGGAGAGGGAAAATGAGAACACAATGGGATGTAATATTGTGGTGCCTCATTCAGATTCATCCTTTGGGAATGGGAGAGACCAATTTTAAATTTTGTGTAAGCACTTTGAAAGGTAGGGATGCATCAGAGGAGGATTTTTTTTTAATTGTTTTGCAAAATTATAACAAAGCCAATTAATTTAATTGAAGATTCAGATGGATACTATTCCCTTCCCAAAACATTGGGTAAAATGACTGAGGTGAACCAGGCTTCTGTGCTACAGGTCTTTATTTTATAACAACAGCTAACAGGTTCCCAAGGCACAGCAGCTAACACACGCACACTTCCAGCTGATGGCAATGCAAGAGTCTGTTTGACAGCTCCTTATATAGAGAGCTGCCAAACAGGTAGCCAATCAGGAGACAGTGTTGCATTCCCCTGCCGAGGGCAGACCCGAGCGGAAGGTCCCGGACATTACAGAGACCTAAAGAGATGGTGGGGAGGGCCTTTGTCCTTTTAACTTTGGGGGAAAATATGTATCTCTTAAAAAAGACCACACCCACACTGATGCCTGGGGAGGGCAGAAACAGCTCCCCCCCCTCCAAAACCCTCTGGAGGCCAGAAACGGCCTGTTTCCCAACTTCTGGTGGGCCCAGTAGGCTTGTGTTTCACCCTCCCCAGACTCCAAAGGCTTCCCTGGAGCTGCGAGAGGGTAAAAACGCCCTCCCCCATCTCCCTGGAGGCTCTCTGGAAGCCAAAAACGCCCTTCCAGAGCCTCTATGAGAGCCAAAAATCAGCTGGCCTGCACACATATACAAGTTGGAGCTGAGCTAGGGCAATGGCTTGCGTGCCAGCAATATGACTCCGCATGCCACATGTGGCACCTGTGCCATAGGTTCGCCATCACTGGTATATAACCTGTTTTTTATTATTATTAAATAGCTGGAGCTTTCCAGAATTGTCATTATAATAAATATCATTACTACTGAGTAGGCTCTCACAGGGAAACCAGTTTTATGGCCTCTAAATGATGGTCACCACAATGTAGCACAGATGGAGTGGTATCGTGCCAAAAACAGAAGGAATTAAAAATTGAGTTTCCAGGCAAGCTGGACCGAAGGGAGTTGACCAACGCTTGTTGCTGCTTATCTGAAAAGCATAGTTAGAAATTAAAATTCTAAAACAAAATGCTTCTTTTAACATCTTTGAACACATTCTCTAATTCCTTAGAGTTTTATGTCTGAATTTTCCATCAATCTGTTTTTTCCCCCCACTGACTATGATTTGTGATTGTAACATTTTAAAAGTGTGAAATCTTCAGGGATGTTGTGTAATTCTAATCCAAGTAAACTCCTAAAGGCAAAGAAAAACTCCAATATCAAATGGTGACATGGAGCATTTAAGTTTCTTGTAGCCCCAAAGCACCCACTGCAGTGAACAATATGAGGTACAAAACAGGAAGAAGTTATGTGTGTCTCCCTAAAACTTAGATGTATCTCTTAATGAAGCCTTCTCCTATTTGAACCTAAGAAGAGCCATGCTGAATGGGGCCAAAGCCCATTGAGACCAGCATTCTGTGTCCCACAGTGCCCCCCTAATTTTCCATGGGGATCTTGAGCAGAAAGAGAAGGCAAAACCCTCCCTTGACCGCAACAAATGGTACCCAAGGGAACCGTGCCTGCCTCAACCAACATAGAGGCAGCACTTGGACATCCATTTCAGTAACCACCTATGATACACTTGGCATCCATGAATCTGTCTAATCCTGCCTTGAAGCTATCTAGGCTGACAGATGTCACAAGCTCTTCTGGAAGTGAATTCCATCAACCAAGGACCCTCTGGGTGAAGAAATATTTCCCTTTATTTGTCCTCGCATTTTTACCTGTGAGCTTTAGGGAGTGCCCCCTCATCCTTGTATTGTGTGATAAAGAAAATAATTTTTCTCTATCCACCTTTTCTATCCCATGTATGATTTTATACCCTTCGATCGAGTCACCCCTTAAACACCGTGTTTCAAGGCTGAAGAGACCAAGGCGTTGCAACCTAGTTTCATAAGGGAGGGGCTCCATTTCCTTGATCATTCTTGTTGCCCTTTTTTGCGCCTTTCCCAGTTCCATTCTATCCTTCTTGAGGTGCGATGATCAGAACTGTACACAGTACTCCAAGTGTGGTCTCACCATCGATTTGTATAGAGGCAATACAACACTTGCCGACCTATTTTCGATTCCCTTCCTGGGTTGTTCCCTTTTAACATTTGATTGGGGTTGTGTTATTCAGAGCCTTTTCAATGGTGGCCCTGGAAAAAACGTACCACTCCAGATAGAAGGAATTTTCCCATCTTGGTTAGCCTTAGTTGCTGTTCAGCATTCATTACTTTCAAACTTGGTATCCTTTCTGCTTATCTATCTGGGTTAGCTAGAGAAGGGCAATCGCAGGCTGGTTCTGCACATTGCTGTAAGCCGTGATTAATTGGTAATCCAAAATTGGTGGTCTTGTATCACACAGCAGGCGAGAGGCTAAAGCAATCTCATTTGGGGTTACTGTGTAATGTGAACCTTATTTCAGAAGATAATGCTGGTCTGTGGCATTCATGACTCCCCAGGGTTGCAGCGTGCCCTTGGTGCTTTTTAACACCTATGTAAATCTACGGGAAAGACTTAGCCATCAATCTCTGCACAGTTTACTGCCATAACTGCACTGACTTTAAAAATGTTGCCTGATTCAACTGGGTTTTATTGGAGAAGTGCTCCTCTATTGACGTTTTAGTCCTGTGGGGATTGCTAGGAGTGTACTCAGTTGAGTGAAATAGATTTTAATGTATTTTATATTACATAAAAGTTTAAAGTGTTGCCATTGCTTCTTTTTTTTTAACACTTGTAAGTTCTGCCGCTGTCCTATGTCGCCTTTAGGCAGGTAGCTTAAAAATAAATAAAAGAAGTAGTCTGTTTGCTTATCTGTTTTGCTGTTCCGTTGAAAGTAAATTGGGCTGTCTCGTTGAAATTAGCATGGGGAAAAAGCAATGGCTGAGCAGGTCAGCACCCAATGGCCGCTGGTTGATTTTGGCAAGGTTGTAGACAATCCAAAGTGCCCTGTAAACACTTGAGAAGGGGGGAAATGGGTGGTTCCCCCCCCCCCAGATTTTAAAAGCAGCGATGAATCAGAAGTGGGCTTGTGGTGCTGTTGTATTTTACCAGGGTGCCCAGCAAACCTGGAAATCAGGGAATTATCAGAGAAATTGATTGATTGATTGTAAGCGGTTGAAAGTACAACAAAAATGTAAATTAAGTGAATAACCGTATTAGCCGTTGAATGGATATGTACAAAATGATCAATTAACTGATATATTTTTGTTTTGTTTTGTTTGTGTTCTTTTCCTTTTTTTTCTTTATTATGTATGTTACACTCCTTATTTTCAATGTATTTTTTATATTTTGTTTTTAATGTAAATAACTCAGTGAAAAAAATTCTTTTTTTTAAAAAAAGAGAAACACTGGCTTAATGTCTGCTTTGTCAAGAAAGGCGATGGAGCTCTCTCCTCAAAGTCCTGGGGTTGAAACGCTTTGAGCAGCTTCCAGTGGCTCTAAAAATATATTCCATGCAGGCTAGAGCTATTTCCCTTTGTGTCTCCCAGTCATGTCAACACTTTAAGGAGCACTTTCTCAACCAAGAGTAGTGGAGATGAATGCTGTTTTTTATGAAAAGGGGAAAGCCTGTCACTTCTGCTCTGGCCAGGCCGGCCTTCCACTCTTACGCTGTTGTGCCCGAAGGCCGTAGTGCTCTGCCAGTAAGTAGACCGTAGGAAAATGTCACCATTTCAGCTTCTTCAGGGAAAACATTTATACTTTATAAATAAAGCATTTTTAGCATGCCTCGCATAACCGTATACATAATGATCTTGCATCCTATCTTATGCTTTTTAGGCTATGAACATAGTGGTTCCCTTCATGTTTAAATATGCAGTAGACAACCTCAACCAGCTGTCTGGAAATGTTCTGAACCTGAATGATGCACCCAATACAGTTGCAACCATGGCAACAGCTGTTCTGATTGGATGTAAGTGCGATGCTTTAATCCGCTGACAGGTGCTGACTTTCTTCGGGAAGGCTGGGGAACATTGGTGCACATGACCTTTCACGGGGAAGCATCTGGAGCAAACGTTGTGCGCTGGAGCCTCTCCTACTTTGTTCGCAGGAAGGATGAATCGGTACGCCAGCGATTCTCCAGAGTTGTGTTATCTGCTGGAATAACAGCCTCGTCTCCAGGCCTGCTTTTGCATTGTGTGTTCTTTTTTTTAAAAAAAGAACTCCAAATATCTGAAGATGAAATCTGTTTAAAAATGACTTAATTGATAACCTTTTGTCCGGAGTAACGCAGGAGGACTAGATAAGATATCAGAATATATTGTGGCAATTTAATGAACCAGATAAATGAATGAAGACACATTTGTATAAAACAGTAGTTTACTCTTTAGCGAAAAATATCTTCAGTCTTCTATTTACATGAAGTTTACATCAGCTATATTCAGCTTACTTACAAGTAGATATACAACCAATCCAGATTACAAGTAGATACAAAACCAATCCAGGTTTCTAGTAGATACTAAACCAAGCCAGGTTTCTTCGTATCACTATCTCAGTTCTACTCAATATCTAACTCATGCTCAAACTGCTCCATCCACTATTCAACAACAGCAAATGACCAACAAGACCAACAAGGAAATGGTGAAGTTAATTTGCATCTTATAATGCTCTGGCCCAATCGCATTGCAGTTTACACCCAATGACTCAGCATTAGCATGCTTGCATTCTACCTTTTACCTTACATGATAATACAATCTTATATTTCACCTTATATGGTACTACAATGAAGTATCACCCAGGATTGCTTAGCCTAACACCTTTGACTTCTCATCTGGAAACGTTAACATGTGTATGGGGGGGGGAGGGGAAGTTATTAAAAAAAGCTGAGGATGAATAAAGTAAAATTAATTAGAAATGAATGCCTTTCTCTCCCCCCTCCTCCTTTTACCAGACGGCACATCGCGAGCGGGTGCAGCACTGTTTAACGAAGCCAGAAACGCCGTCTTCGGGAAAGTGGCCCAGAGTTCCATCAGGAGGATAGCCAGGAACGTCTTCCTCCACTTGCATCAGCTGGACCTGGGCTTCCATCTCAATCGGCAAACCGGAGCCTTGTCCAAAGCCATCGATCGAGGCACCCGCGGCATCAGCTTTGTGCTCAGTGCCCTAGTGTTTAATCTGGGCCCCACCTTGTTCGAAGTTGGCCTCGTGAGTGGGATTTTGGTACGTGTCATTTTCATTCAATTGCAGCACCAATCATTTGCTTGAGATCCACGTCTGGTGGGACCGTCTCCTGCCACACACCTCCCAGAGACCAATTAGAGCACACGGAGTTGGCCTCCTCCAATGCAGATTGGCGGGGCCTCGGGGAGGGCCTTCTCTGTTGAGGCCCCGAATTTATGGAATCAACTCCCCCCTCCCCCGAGGTCTGTATGGCCCCCACCCTGCTGGCTTTCCATAAGGCCACGAAGACCTGGCTATGCCGGCAGGCTTGGGGGCTCTAAATCAACCACTAACATGTCCATTTGTCTGAATTGGTATGAATGATTAGTATGTATGCTGTTGAATTGTCTTAAGTTTTAATTAGGATTTTAGAAATTAGGTCTTATTTTATTGTTGTTATTTGTAATTTTATACTGTTGTAAGCCACCCTAAGTCCTTCGGGATTGGGCAGCATAGAAGATAGATAGGTAGGTAGGTAGGTAGAGAGAGAGAGGGAGAGAAAAAGGGAAGGAGAGAGGGAGAGAGAGAAAGAGAGAGAGAGAGATGCTCTTGGAGGTCCCTGGCGCTAGGCGTGGCCCAGCCCTTGCCTTTCCCAGAGCACTGTTGAAGAATAGAGGAAAAAGAAGGGGTCAGAAAGACAGAGGGGGGCTCTTGCAGCCATCTAACGCGGCCCTTTGCCTCAGTTTCACCCCCTTTGAGAACTCTGGTGGTGCAGGGATTAGAATGCAGCATTGCAGGCTGACTGCCCACTGCCAAGAGTTCAATCCTGACTGGCTCAAGGTTGACTCAGCCTTCCATCCTTCTGAGGTCAGTAAAATGAGGACTTGGATTGCAATGTTGTACAGATAAAAAGTTGTGAGCATGAAAACAGCTGTTCTTACATAATTTTGGGGTGTTAAAAACAAAAATAACATTTAAAAATGTATATTGGCTCTAGTTTCCATGATAAAAGCAACCAACTAATGGAGTAGAAAACTGCTTTTCAGTTAAAATGGTATATACAAAATATGCCCCCATTTTGGTGGAGGGGTATGAATTTTGTCTGGTGGTGGGCAGTTAAACATGTGATTTGTAATATCCTTTCCAGAGAAAACAGGGGGGAAAAGTGCCCATTGGATAGTGCTGCATTTACTTAAACATCCATGTGGTTTAATTAATCACCATGGTGATTCGCTTTGCAATCAATTGGTGACCCACTTAATTGTCACCTCAATTTACGACCAAAATTCCTGCCCCAATTTTGGTCTTAAATTGAACACAGCCTGGGTAATATCTCCCCACTTTTCTGAAAAAAAACCCTTGTTGGTAACCTCTGCATCTCAGTAATGCAGCACATAAACTAAGAGAGAGCAATGCTCACAGATTATTGCCGAGAAGGCTAGCTGTCAGTATGGTTACAATAGCCCAGATGCTCCATGCTCTCCATCTGGTGTTCTCAATATTCCACAGCATTTGAACCAGGTTGACGTTTAAGAACACACACATAATCCTTCTCCTTCCTTAAATTATCCAGGCTTTCAAGCAGGAGATCCATAAGTGTTGTGCCAAATCTCAAGCAGGAGCATGAAACCCATCCCCAAGTCAAACAGCGGTGGCTTTTGAGTTAATAACGCCTGGTATCTTTCATTTAAATGGGTGGGGTTTGCATTGTGCCAAGAAAAAGAAATAAATGCTATTCTAATTGGAGCTTAAAGTGTGAAATCTCTCACAGCTGCTTCTCCAGACAGCAAATGCCAAGAGCTCACACATGATAGAATAATAAATATCATTTTGGGACTATGTTCTTAACCTTGGCAGCTTGAAGATGTGTGAACTTCAACTCCCAGAATTCCCTAGCCAGCTATGCTATCTGAGGAATTCTGGGAGTTAAAGTCTGTCCATCTTCAAGTTGCTAAGGTTGAGAAACACTGGTCTAAAAGAAAAGAAACAGAGGCTTTAGGGTTCTTGGGGTTTATTTCCTGCCCTTGTTGCTGAGGGTAAAATGTACCCAGAAGCTCTCAGCCGGGGCAGCCACAGAGAAGGCCCTCCCTTGCATCCCCACCAACCTGCATTGCTTAGTTGACGGACCCGGAGAAGGCCAACCCTATGTGCTCTTATTGGTCTCTGGGAGGTATGTGGCAGGAGACGGTCCTGTAAATAGTCTGGCCCTAACCATGTAGGGCTTTATAGGTGATAACCAACACCTTGAATAGTGACCAGAGACTAATTGGTAGCCAGTGCAGTTCACGGAGCGTAGGTGTTATATGGGTGTACCCATAATGATGACAAGATAGCAGAATTGTAATGCTAAACTGTTATTTGACCACCAGTCCTTATTGGATATGGAGATGATGTTTAGAAAAAGAGGAACTACAGTATTGGTAAAACTGTTCTGGAATAGCTTTGTACCATATAGGTTCAACCTTGGTGGCACAGTAGTTAAAATGCAGTATTGCAGGCTAACTCTGCTGCCTGCCGACTGCCAGTAGTTCAGGTGTCACCGGCTCATGGTTGACTCAGACTTCCAGCCTTTCCAGGTGGCTAAAAAGAGGACCCAGATTGTTGGGGGCAAGAGGCTGATTCTGTAAACCGCTTAGAGAGGGCTGTAAAGGTACTGTGAAGTAGTATATAAGACTAAGTGCTATTGTTAACTCTGAAGACTCTTTTTCCCCCTGCTATCCAGGGGACCTCTACCTAAGAATGCCTCTACTTAAGAATTTTTCTAGATAAGAACCGGGTGTTGAAGATTTTTTTGCCTCTTCTCAAGAACCATTTTCTACTTACAAACCAGAGCCCAGAAAAATTTCCCAGGAAATTTGAGAGCGGCACAAAGGCCCGGCCAGTTTCCTGCCATTCCCCCTTGGTTTCTCTCTCTGGCGCAGTGTATGGGAGGCAGCTTCGCGCATGCTCCTCGTCGCTGCCTCATAGACCCTCTTTAAATAAAAAAAAAAAAAGCCTTAAAGTTTTGGATTTTTTTGACTCCCCTCCCCTCACCCTCTTCCTTCGGCAGCGACCGTCCTCCTCTTCTTCCTCCTCCTCCCCCCACCCAAATTCCGAGCGTTTATTTCTTTCCTAATGGGTTCGCACCTATTATTTGCTTTCACATCGATTCCTATGGGAAAAATTGCTTCTTCTTACGAACTTTTCTACTTAAGATCCTGGTCACGGAACAAATTAAGTTCTTAAGTAGAGGTACCACTGTATATTCAAAATGGACTGTGATGAATTAATTTGTGTATGTGTGTGTATTTTGAGAGCCCATAAGAATTTTCATTTTTAATGTGTGCCAGTGTGTACACAGAAAAAGGTGACAATAAAGGTTCTCTTCATTGGAATGATTGCAGCTTATTTCCTGACAAATCTGGTAATCTGCCCATCTTTTCCTTGAATCAAAGCTCCTGGATTCCGTTCATTACTTCCATTCATTTGTGTTGACAACAGCTCTCTATATGAGCTTCTTCTTCTTTTAAACAAAAAAAGTTCTTTAAATTTTTTTTTTAACTTGAACATGTTATCTTCAATTATACAGTATGTTGTCTGGTGGCAAATGTGTCTCTGCTATTACAGTCAAGATTTACAGTATCTGTTATATTGATAATTCTCTAACCTTACAATAATAGCAATCCGCATTGTAACTCTATTCATTCTTCCCTCCCGCTTTTTGTAGATTCCTTTCCCTTCTCTGCTGTAAGTGCAGTAGCTCAAGAGCACAAGTTGAGTGTCTGTATGGTGAGAGTCTGCACAACTTTGTGGAGCTGCTCCTAAGTGCAGATGGTGTCAAGGAGCTAAACTTCCTGTGCCATCATCTTTTCACTCCTCTTCTCTTTGGCTTGCAGACAATTATTCCCAAGCCTAGTATAATAATAATAATAATAATAATTTTATAATAATAATTTATTGGATTTGTATGCCGCCCCTCTCCGTAGACTCCGTAGTATGGATCTCCTTGGTATGGATCTATTTTGAGCTTGTTATGCTCTCGTCAGCTAGACATACCCTTACCGGGATCTGAAGCTACATACCATATTTTTCGGAGTATAAGACGCACCGGAATATAAGACGCACCTTAGTTTTGGGGGAGGAAAATAGGGAAAAGAATCTGCTTACCAGGTATTCATCTAGCTAGCATTCTTAGTCTGGTCAGCTTCAGCACATTATTTTATCCCCTGGTTAGGGCTTTAAAAAACTTTATTCTGAGAGAATAATTATAAAAGAGCTGGGAACATCATTAGCACCTGGAAACAAATAGTCTAAGCAATAGAGCAATGGAAAAAACCCTGCAAAGACTTAGGGCTTGGAAAACATTCTTCGCAGAGAGTAACAATGAAAGAGCTTGCAAGCAGGTAAGAGCTGGGAACATTGTTATCACATGGTTAGGGCTGGAAAGAAACATTTGGAGGCAAATAGAGGATGAAAAAAAAAACAAAGACAAGGTTTGGAATACATTCTTGGCAGAGAGTAACAATGAAAGAGTTTGCAAGCCTGTAGCACCTGGTTAGGACTAGAAAGAAACTTACTCAGAGCAAGTTAGAGAAGTGAAACACACCCTGCAAAGACTTAGGGCTTGGAAAACATTCTTCACAGAGAAACAATGAAAGAGCCTGCAAGGCAAGAGCTAGGAAGATCGTTAACAGCTAGTTAGGGCTGGGGGGAAGGAAAAGAAAAAGCTACATTCAGAGTATAAGACGCATCCAAATTATCAGCCTCTTTTAGGGAGGAAAAAGGTGTGTCTTATACACCGAAAAATACAGTATATGTCTTGTCCAAAGAGCTTTCTGTTTGATGTTCTAACTAAAATGATTGCAATCCCTCCCTTTTTTCTTTTCTCTTCCCTGCAGTATTATAAATGTGGTGCACATTTCGCACTCGCAACCTTGGGGACATTAGGAGCTTACACGGCATTCACAATAGGACTTACGCAGTGGAGGTAAGACAGTCCCTGATGAGATTTGACCGCCTGTTGGAACTGGATGGGAACAACTGTCTGTGCCAACCTTTTGTCTTGCAGAACTAAATTTAGGATTGAAATGAACAAAGCAGATAATGATGCAGGGAATGCTGCCATTGACTCTCTGCTGAATTATGAAACTGTGAAGGTAAGCCATTCATGTTTTTAACTTTTTCATATTGTCATGACTTGGGTAGACCTCATTAACAATCTATGTTTTTTTGTACCCTTTACTTAAAAAAATATATGTTTTTAATTCCTTTCTGTTACAAATAAAGCATGAAAGGATTACTCTTAGTCTAAATAGGTAAACAAATTTTCACCCTACCATATTTTTCAGAGTATAATACATATCAGAGTTTAAGACTCATCTTAGTTTTGGGGGAGGAAAATAGGGGAAAAATCCACCTACCAGGTATTCATCTGGCTAGCTTCCTTAATCTGATCATCTTCAACACATCTCCTAGTTAGGGCAGAAAAATATCTTCAGAGGGAGTAGCAATGAAAGCAAACTTGCAAAGACTTGAGGCTGAAAAAACTTTTTTTGGAGGGAGTAGCCATCAAAACAAGCCTGCAAGACTGGGGGTGCCAGGAAGATTGTTAGCATCTTGTTAGGGCTGGGGGGGGGGGAGCTTTGAAAAAGCTACATTCGGAGTATAAAACCCACCCACATTTTCAGCCTCTTTTAAGGGAGGAAATGTGCGTCTTATACTCCAAAAAATAAGATAATTGGGCCATAAGCTGTTGATTACAAACATGTAATCAACAGCTCATGGCCCAGTTATCTTATTTTCTCCTTTCATACTTCCCCCCTTGCTTTGCTTCTTAACTTTTCTTGTTAGCTTTTTTTCACTGAAAGGTCTGCTTAAGTGTGTTTGACCAACTGTATGGCAGTTTATTATTTCCCGTTCAATTGGAAGCAGAAATTCAAGCTCAGAACCCAAGCCATGATGGGCAACATAGTTTAAGGGCTAGCTAATGTGGATGGCCTGACTAAACTTAAGGTTAATCTCAGTTTTTAAAAATCACTATATCAAGAAACGCCATATTGAGAATATTGAATGGCCTAAACCTAGACTTTGCTCAAAAATGCTTTTCTTGGTTTCAGCAGAAGCAGCATTTTATAGGAAATGTCCCTATGTTTCTATAGGAAAGAAACAGCACGTAAAGAGAAACGCTTAACCTATTGAGAGTTCTTAGAACGAACACATGGAGAAAAAATATAAGATGAAATCAAAAGAACAATTCGCCTAGGGGTTAGTTTTCAATGTGTTTCATATGCAGAGCTCAGAGAAAGAATCAAGGTACCTAACAGGACATTTGGAATTGAGCAACAAAAGAAAGAGGTTAAAGTTGAATTGTATAAATGGAGAACATGTCATTCTTAAAATGAATGAACTCTTACTGATATTTGAAATAGAGGATAAGCAAATGAAAGAGTAAGATAAAAATGGGCTAAGAATTTCAAATCGAATATTGTTGGGAGAGTGAGAAAACATGGAAAGGATTGAAATTTTCACTAAACCATTGTTAAAAGAAAATTTCCATAAAATTATGTATTGCTGGTACATGACTCCAAAAGAATTAGCACAAAAGCCTTCAAACATGGCAACTTTAAGACTTATGGACTTCAACTCCCAGAATTCTGGAAGTTGAAGTCCACAAGTCTTAAAGTTGCCAAGTTTGGGGACACATTATTAGCTGGTCACCCTCTCAGAAGAATGCAATGGCAAGCATTTTTTTAAAAACATTGCCTTCACCAACTACTGCAGGAAACCTTTTCTTCATTGCTTATTTGACCCCTGTGACAATCATTGTTGTATCTCATGATTCTTGACAAATGTCTCTTTTTCTTTTATGTACACTGAGAGCATCTGCACCAAAGACAAATTCCTTGTGTGTCCAATCACACTTGGCCAATAAATAATTAGCTAAGAATTCTCTATAATTAACAGCAGAAATTTTGGATTCAGTTGCAGTCACAAGTGGAGGACTACTTATAATTGCATCCTAAATCATAAAAAGCCCAGGATTTTCTGAAGGAGATGAACACTGTGCTGTCTTCTCTCCCTTTTCGTAGTACTTCAATAATGAAAATTATGAAGCCCAACGGTACGATGGATTTTTGAAGACCTATGAAAACGCCTCACTGAAAACTACCTCAACTTTGGCTCTTCTAAACTTTGGACAAAATGCTATATTCAGCATTGGGTTAACAGCCATTATGGTGATGGCCAGCAAGGGAATTATTGCAGGTAAACTCATGTTTCACTCTCTCTCTCTCACACACACACACACAAACACACACACACACACACACACACACACTATCCCAGGTTGATACTTTTCTTTGCTCTTTTCAAATGCATGTCCTTTTTTCGTGATGGCACCTCAGATGTTCCCCCCAGCCACACCAGCTGGCACTGCCTAGTTGTGGCCCTATCTGGACAGGGTGTCTCTACTCACAGTTGCTCATGCCCTTATCAACTCGAGGTTTGACTACTGCAATGCTCTCTACATGGGGCTACCTTTGAAGAGTGTTCGGAAACTTCAAATTGTGCCAAATGCAAACGCGAGAGCGGTCACCAGCCTCCCGCCCATATTTCTCCAACACTCCACGGACTGCACTGGTTGCTAATTGGTTTACAGACACAATTCAAAGTGTTGGTAATGAGCTATAAAACCCTAAATTTACATCCTTGAGTGCCAACTCTATGAATGGTGTGCATGTGTATGATTGTGACTGCTCTTTTTAAATAACTTTTTAATGGGGTTTTAGTTTTAGATAATGTTCAACTTCTTTTTATCGCTTTCTATCTATTTATATTGTATTTTTATTATTGTTGTAAGCCGCCCTGAGTCCTTCGGCATTGAACAGCATAGAAATCGAATGAATGAATGAATATATGTGTGTGTGTGTGTGTGTGTGTGTATTTTTATTTATTTTATTTATTTACCGTATTTATTTATTTTGTCCAATACACATTGTAGGTTCTAGAGAATATACATGTTATAAAATATATCAAAGAAAAAATAGAGGAGAAGATGTAAGAATAAAATAAAATAAGTCAGTGAGGAATAGTGAGAAAGATATAGGAATGGAAGAAAAGATAAATGCGATAAGGAGAGACAATTGGACAGGGGATGGGAGGCACACTAGTGCGCTTATGCACGCCCCTTACTAGCCTCTTAGGTATCCGGAGAGGTCAATCGTGGATAGTCTAAGGGTAAAATGTTGGGGGTTAAGTGTTGACACTACGGAGTCATGTAATGAGTCCCACGCTTCGACAACTCGATTGCTCAAAGTTATATTTTTTACAGTCAAGTTTGGAGCGGTTAATATTAAGTTTGAATCCGTTGTGTGCTCTTGTGTTGTTGTGGTTGAAGCTGAAGTAGTCGCTGGCAGGTAGGGCGTTGCAGCATATGATCTTGTGGGCAATACTTAAATCATGTTTATGGCATCGTAGTTCTAAGCTTTCAAGACCTAGGATTACAAGTTTATTTTCATACAGTATTCTGTTTCAAATAGAGGAGTGAAGGGCTCTTCTGGTGAAATATCTTTGGACATTTTCAAGGGTGTTAATGTCCGTGATGCGGTATGGGTTCCAGACAGATGAGCTGTATTCGAGGATGGGTCTGGCGAAAGGTCTGTAAGCTCTGGTGAGTACTGTGAGGTTGCCCGAGCAGAAGCTACGTAGGATCAGCTTAACAACTCTAGAAGCCTTTTTGGCGATATTGTTGCAGTGGGCTTTGGCACTTAAGTCATTTGATATTAGTATCCCAAGGTCTTTAACTGAGTGGGGGGTTGTCTGTGAGATTATGTTTATTTAGTTTGTATGTGAAGTTTGGATTCTTTTTGCCAATGTGGAGGACAGAGCGTTTTTTGGTTGATATTTGAAGTTGCCAGGTGTTAGGCCAATTTGAAACTGAGTCAAGGTCTTTTTGGAGAATAGCTGTGTTGTCAGTGGTGTTGAAGAATTTTACATCGTCGGCGAAAAGAACGCAGTTGCTTGTGATAGAGGTTGTTGATGTAGAGAATGAATAGAGTAGGTCCTAGTACGCTGCCTTGGGGAACGCCACTTTTAACAGGGACGAGGGTGGATATAGCGCTTCCTATTTTGATGTATATGTACTGCCCCAAGTCTGTCTGTCTGTCTGTCTGTCTGTCTGTCTGTCTGTCTGTCTGTCTGTCTATCTATCTATCTATCTATCTATCTATCTATCTATCTATCTCTATCATCTGTCTGTCTGTCTATCTATCTTTATCTATCGTCTGTCTGTCTAATCTATCTATCTATCTATCTATCTATCTATCTATCTATCTATCTATCTATCTATCTAATCTATCTATCTATTGGACTTACATGCTACCCCTCTCCGAGGACTCGGGATTGCTTACAACATATAAAAACAGTGCAACATCACAATCTAATTAATATTAAAACAGTTAATCTAAAACCACAACAATATTAAAATCACACATTACCGTTCACACAACAAACATACACTACATTCGTTTGGCCAGGAAGCCTAAGATCAAATGGCCCAAGCCTAGCGGCATAAATGACTCTTGCAGAAGGCAAGAAGGGTGGGGGCAGTGTGAATCTCTGGGGGGAGCTGATTCCAGAGGGCCGGAGCCCCCACAGAGAAGGCTCTTCCCCTAGGACCTGCCAAGTGACATTGTTTAGTTGATGGGACCTGGAGAAACCGACTCTGTGGGACTTGACTGATCGCTGGCATTCATGCAGGAGGGGGCGGTCCTGCAAGTAATCTGGTCCTATGCCAGGTAGGGCTTTATAGGCCATAACCAACACTTTGAATTGTGTCCGGAAACCCATCAGCAACCAGTGTAGTCTGCAGAGTGCTGGAGAGACATGGGCATATCTGGGAAGGCCTTTGACCGCTCGTGCGGCTGCATTTTGCATGATTTGAATTTTCCGAATACTCTTCAAAGGTAGCCCATGTATTGCAGTAGTCAAGCCTCGAGGTGATAAGGTGACAATATAAGCTGGCTGCAATTTACTTTGAAAAATTAAGCCTTATTGCTAGTCTACCTTTTGTTTCTCACTCAGGTAATTTAAGCATTGGTGATCTGGTCATGGTGAATGGATTGCTGTTCCAGATTTCCTTACCCCTTAACTTCCTGGGCACGGTATATAGAGAGACAAGGCAGGCCCTCATAGACATGAACTTATTGTTTACGCTGCTTAACATAGACACTAAAATCAAAGTGAGTATTGTCCGTGAAATCTTTCTTTTTAAACATGCTAGTTTAAAATGAATCCAGGTTTGTTTCTAACGGCGAAATTTGAGCAGTTACTGAAGATCCTTCATTTTAATGTTGCATTTCTGAAAGAGCTTTTGGGGCAGGGAGCCAAAGGCTATGTGTAATCTCTGCATTTTATATAAGTGTGTGCCCTATGCATTGAAATTTTATTATGTCATTTTAATTAATGATGCAGAATTGATTGTGTGAAAGGCTGCTTTGGAGCCAGACCATTCTGGCAAAAAAATAAAGAAAAATAAATTATTGAGCTGGAAAGAAGAGGGGAGAGAGAAAGAAAGAAATTTACCTGTGGCTGAAACTGCTTGGGATTTTTTATTATTATTATTACTACTACTACTACTTTTAACCTCTTCTAGGCACTTGCTTGTGCCTCGTTTTCAATTAGATGGATTGTTTAGCTTGTTAAGCTCTTTAAAGTACCTTCTGGGCAGTGTGTAAAGCAGGACTCTTCTTTTAATAGGATAAAGAGCTGGCTCCACCCCTGCAGATCACCCCACAGACGGCTACCATCGCCTTTGATAACGTGCATTTTGAATACCTTGAAGGGCAGAAAGTCCTCAGTGGCGTGTCTTTTGAAGTCCCTGCAGGAAGAAAAGTGGCCATTGTAGGAGGCAGTGGGTCAGGGTGGGTAAATGGATGCACAAAATTCTGCATCATTGATTGATTCCTTTTTTCTTTTAATGGCAGTAAAAACTTGGATTTTTTTTAAAAAAAGGTGCAAAACATTGTTCTAACCCTGAGCCTCTCTCTCTCTTTTTCTTTTCTTTTCTTTTGTTAGGAAAAGCACAATTATGAGATTATTATTTCGCTTCTATGAGCCTCAGAAGGGAGAGATTTATGTTGCTGGCAAGAATATACAAAATGTCAGTTTGGAAAGCCTGCGGAAGTCTTTAGGAGTTGTGCCACAGGTATGTTTTTTTGCTATCTTGAAAGTCATCCTAATGTTGCAGGCCCAGAGACTGGTGAAATAATGGGAAAATCGAGGCGATGAAGCCAAATAATGAAAGCAATCGAAGAAGAAGGAAAAAACCCCAAACAGCTTGTATGAATGAAACAGTTTTTATCTGATGATTAAAATCTCCCAGGGGGGGGGGGGGGGACATCTAAACTGTTGTCCTTTGGAAACTAGTCGCTGAAAACCTCCACCTAAAGGATTTCCTGTTCAATCTTGTATTGCTTCTGAAGCTGGAGCAAAATAGTCCCCACAGAAGCTGCCATAGTTCCCTCTAAGCTGAGCAGTGAGCAATCGCTCACTTAAAAATCATCATCAACTCAGAGTTTTCCAAACCTGCCCAGAAGCCGAGAGGGAAAGAGTGAGAGGGAAGGAGAGAGAGAGGAAGAGAGAGAAACAGATAGAAAAAAGAGAGGAAGGAAAAGAGAAAGAGAAAGAATGGGAGAAAGGAAGAGAGAAAGAAAATCAAAATCTAGTTTGAAACTAGCTCAACTATTTAAGTGGCATTTTGATATTGATAGAGTTGCCCTATTATGAGCTCACTGTTATAGACACACAGTACAGTATTTTATTTTGAAATTCTCTCAGGCAAAACAGGGTGGGTTTTTTGTTTGTTTGTTTGTTTGTTCATTTATTTATTTATTATTTCTGTGCCGCCCAGTCCCAAAGGGACTGCCGCTCAGACACTATACTTTTTTGCCCACCCCCCAAAAAAAAATTAGAGGGAACACTGGAAGCTGCTGGATGGAGAATTCTGGGAGTTGAAGTCCTCACTTAGGTCACCGAGGTTGAGAAGCCCTGCTATGGAGAAGCAGCCTGTTCTTTCCCTCTATTACACAGATTACAAATGCTCATAACACTCTTCTTTAATAACTTCAGTTTTCGTGCAAATCATCAAACAATCCTCTCATCTCCAGCTAATTTCGTTAACTCCCGGCAACTCTGCATTCCAATCTCAGGTCTATAGTTTAATTGTTCCAGGAGCCACGCCAAGGCTAAATCATTACTGTCCCAGATAGATAAAATGGCACATAAATCATGAACACTGGCAGCTTCCTCCAAAAGTTCAGACAACTTACCGTATTTTTTGGTGTATAAGACGCACCTTTTTACTTCAAAAAAGTGCACCAAAAACTGGGTGCGTCTTATACACTGAATGCAGTTGGGTGGCGGTCGACGGCAGCAGCCTTCCTGTTGTCCGGCGGTGGTGGCTTTTTCATATGGTTTGGCGGCTGGTGCTGGCCGCCCCTGCCAAACTGCGCAAGAAGCCGCTATTGCTGGACTACAGGAATGCTGCTACTGCTGGCCGCCACCGCAGAAGCCGCCACCGCCAGATTACAGGAGTCCGCACCAAGTTTCTCGTCATGGGGGAAAGCTGAGCTTCTGTCCTCTGTCTCATGGGCGCCTCTCCTTTGGTAGGTTCATCTCATGTGGAGAGACCGAGAGCGCCCACCTTTCCACTCCAAGTCTCCGGAGAGGGGCGGCATACAAATCTATTAAATTATTATTATGTCAGTACAACACAGCAAACGAGATCACTATGCTGGATTTCGTATTTCATCACCAGTCGGGTGCTTCCCAAGCACCTAGGACTGCATGATGTAGCGGCGAATTATGTTTGCCGATCCCAGTAAAGCGGCCTTTTGCAATTGACAGATGGAGATTTTGTCAATTCCGATGGTTTTCAAATGTCCGCTGAGATCCTTTGGTACTGCGCCCAGCGTGCCAAGTACCACTGGGACCAATTTCAGTGGCTTATGCCAGAGTCGTTGCAGCTCGATTTTTAGATCTTCGTATTTCACTAATTTCTCTAGCTGCTTCTCCTCAATTCTGCTGTCCCCTGGGATTGCGATGTCAATGATCCATACTTTCTTTTTCTCCACAGTCAGGATGTCTGGTTTGTTAAGCTTCAGAATTTGGTCAGGCTGAAGTTGGAAGTCCCACAATAATAATAATAATAATAATAATTATTATTTATTATTTATTATTATTATTATTATTATTATTATTATTATTATTATTATTATTCCTTCCCCCTCCCATCTGCCGAGAAGAGCAGCACAGCACTTGCAACTCTTCCCCAGCCTTGAATCAATCAGGGAATTATCAGAGAATTTGGCGGTTCTGGCAATATCAGGAAATTATCAGGGAATTTGTGAAAAAAACACGGAATAAATCAGGGGGGAAAACCAAACTGTGTTAAAATGTTTAAAAGTCAGGGAAAAATCATGTTAAAAAAACCCCAACGGATCGCACTTCCTGGCAGAGTCAAGCAAAAATGAGCATCACTGTGGCAACAACTTGCTTCCTCAGCTCCCGATATTTCTCCATGGCTTAGCCATTTGGTATGATGTCATCTACAACCGTGCCTTAACTAGATCGCAAGTTACAGGGAATTGTCAGAGAAATATCAGGGAATTTCAAAATGCTTTTCCCCCCGGACACGCTGTACAATGGTTGTTGTGTGTGAAAAACAGTCATCAATCCCTTTTTCAATGTCGTAACGCTGAAAATATTTCCAAAATCTAGAACACTAGATGAAATGCTGTAAGTTGAGGACTTACCTGTATCTGTTTTGTTTGCGTGTATCTTAGGATGCTGTCCTCTTCCACAACACCATCTTCTACAACCTTCAGTATGGCAATATCAATGCCTCCGCGGAAGACATCTATGCTGTGGCCAAGCTATCAGGAATTCATGATGCTATTCTCAGAATGCCCAATGGGTACAACACCCAAGTCGGCGAGCGAGGTCTGAAATTGTCAGGTAAGGAAATCCGTGGGCTGCTGGTTTCTGCAGCTCCCCCTTCTTCTGTCTTGCCTCAGGCCTGATGCTCAGCACAGGCCTTTCCAACCTGACCTTTCTCAGCAGACAGATAAATGCCAAGTTTAATATTAAATGGTCATCGAGCAGCTGGTCTGATGCTTCTCTGGAAACAGCTCAGAAAGCTTTATAGTCAGGGACTGAGAGCCAGTAGGTTCTTCACACGCTCCTCCCCAGGATGATGGCCAAATAAGTATTTGATTAGATGGAGACAATTAGCGGTAGCTGCTCAGATTTAAAGGTGGAGGAATACAGAGCTGTCGTGCAGGCAGTATAATTGTATCTTCATCATCATCATTACTATTACATCTCCAAGGGCCATAAGGACTTATCACAATATCAAAAGTGTTTTTTCTTATTTTTGAAAAGGCAACTGGGAAATAAAAACCACATTTGATAACAACTATGACCTGGAGACTGAGAATCTTCATAGACATTTGACTCATCACAATGTCATAGGCCAGTGGTGGTGAACCTATGGCATGGATGCCACAGGTGGCATGCGTAGCCATATCTGCTGGCACTCTAGCCTTGCCCTAGCTCAGCTCCAACATGCCTGTGTGTGCCAACCAGCTGATTTTTGGCTCGCACAGAGGCTCTGGGAGGGCGTTTTTGGCTTCCAGCGAGCCTCCGAGGGATGGGGGAGGGCGTTTTTACCCTCCCCCGGCTCCATGGAAGCCCTTGGAGCCTGGCAAGAGCTAAACACGAGCCTACTGGGACCACCAGAAGTTGGGAAACAGGCCTCCAATGGGCCTCCGGGGGGCAGGGGAAGCTGTTGTCGCCCTCCCCAGGCATTGAATTATGGGTGTGAGCACTCGCACATGCGCAATAGTGCACACACACATTTTTTCGGCACCTGAGGGTAAAAAGGTTCACCATTATTCACCAAAAGAATCCCGGTCCTTCTCCGGGTCCTGTTGACTAAACAATGTCATCTGGCGGGCCCCAGGGGAAGAGCCTTCTCTGTGGCGGCCCCGGCCCTCTGGAATCAACTCCCCCCAGAGATCAGAACTGCCCCCACCCTCCTTGCCTTTCGTAAGCTATTGAAGACCGACCTATGTCGTCAGGCATGGGGAAATTAAAATACCCCTGGGCTTATATTGTTTATGTATGGTATGATTGTGTTGCATGGTTTTAATAATGGGTTTTTAGATGTCTTTTAATGTATTTGATTTGTTACATTGTTGTTTTTGTTGTGAGCCGCTCCAAGTCTCTGGAGAGGGGCGGCATACAAATCAAATCAAATCAAATCAAATCAAAAAATAAATAAATAAATAAATAAATAAAATCATTGTCATAAGATAACATCCAAACATGATATCATCATAGCTGTAAGTACTACCATGAAGCTGTCAGTCACAATTGAATGAATGTCTTTGGGGGGGGGGACTTGAAGCATAAGCTGATTGTGCCTTAAATCTTCCATTTTCCTCTCAACCCAAAATGTCTGTTCTGCCAGGGTTAAGTGGTTAAAATAGATACCATTCATCTTTCTTACTTTGCCCCTTTACTCCCTTCGCCAGGAAAAAAAAATTGACCCACTGTCTCTGGGTTGATGGGGATGAAACCTGTTGTCTGTCCATTTGTATAAGTAAATTTGCAAAGGTTTCCCGTGACATATCTGATACGAATCAAAATTGGAAGCTGCAGATGTCCAAATTGTTTAAAGATTGACGTGTGTCTCTTAACTGACTATTTAATGGCAACGTTTAGTTGAGGGGGATGATGGCAGTGATAGAGAACACTTATGATAATCCTATTTAATTTTCTTTGTGAGATTCTTAAATGATACGAAAGAAGCATTCATGTGTCATGTCGTAGAAAAACATATTTTTGTTAAGGGATAATACATTCTGAAATTGTTTGACATTGCAGCCTAAATATATGATGGAAAGAAGGGAGGAATCACTGTTTAAGTGGATGCTATATAGTGCTATTAGAATTTATATCTAATTTGCAAGATCCAATCTGGGTCAGTCACCAGGAGCAGAGGTTTTGCCTTCCAAGCCCATCCCCAGAGAATTTCACTCTCACCAGAATGTCTGCTTTGGGCTATTCTATGCGCCTGAGCACAAGGAAACAAAAGCCAATGACTTAATAATCAGCCATCAACACCTCAATCAGCAACTAAAAAGCCGCACACAACCAGGCATGAATATTACTCACCCAATAGGCCAAAGCAGACATTCTGGTGAGAGAGAAGTTCCCTGAGGATGGGTGAACAGTGTGGTCAGGCGGTAGGGAAAAATGAGTAGAATGCTTGGCTGCATAGCTAGAGGTATAGCAAGCAGGAAGAGGGAGATTGTGATCCCACTGAATAGAGTGCTGATGAGACCACATTTGGAATACTGTGTTCCGTTCTGGAGACCTCACCTACAAAAAGATATGGATCAAATTGAACGGGTCCAAAGACGGGCTACAAAAATGGTGGAAGGTCTTAAGCATCAAACTTATCAGGAAAGACTTAACGAACTCCATCTGTATAGTCTGGAGGACAGAAGGGAAAGGGGAGACATGATCAAAACATTTAAAAAGGTTAAAGGGTTAAATAAGGTTCAGGAGAGAAGTGTTTCTAATAGGAAAGTGAACACAAGAACAAGGGGGCACAATCTGAGGTTAATTGGGGAAAGATCAGAAGCAACGTGAGAAAATATTATTTGATTGAAAGAGTAGTAGATGCTTGGAGCCGCCGCCGCTGGGATGCCCCGCCAAAGCGCGGAGATTCCCCTGAGGCTTCCCTCACTGGGATGCCCCACCGCCAGACCTCCATTGTCCGCCAAAGCGCGGAGATTCCCCTGAGGCTCCCCTTGCTAGGATTCAAAGCAGCGCCACAAAAAATGAAGGGAATCCTATAAGCCCTACATGGCATCGGACCAGATTACCTCCAGGACCGCCTTCTGCCACATGAGTCCCAGCAACTGGTGAGGTCCGACAGAGTCGGCCTTCTTCAGGTCCCATCAACTAGACCAGTGTTTCCCAACCTTTTTTGAGCCGCGGCACATTATTCACATTTTCAAAATCCTGGGGAACATTGAGGGGGGGTGTGTGCAAAAAAGTTTGGACAAAAAAAATCTCTCTTTCTCCCTTTCGCTCTATTTCTCTCTCCCTCTTTCTCTCTCTCTCCATCCCTTTCTTTCTCCCTTCCTTCCTCTCTTTTTTGCTCTTTCTCTCTCCCTCCTTCCCCCCTCTTGCTGTCTCTTTCTTTCTTTCTTTCTTTCTTTCTCTCTCTCTCTCTCATTCTGTCTCTCTTGCTATCTCTTTCTCTCTTCCTTCCTTCCTCTCTCTTTGGCTCTCTTTCTCTCTCCCTCCTTCCCCCCTCTTGCTCTTTCTTTCTTTCTTTCTTTCTTTCTCTCTCTCATTCTGTCTCTCTTGCTATCTCTTTCTTTCTCTCTTCCTTCCTCTCTCTTTTGCTCTTTCTCTCTCCCTCCTTCCCCCCTCTTGCTCTTTCTTTCTTTCTTTCTTTCTTTCTTTCTTTCTTTCTTTCTTTCTTTCTTTCTGTCTCTCTCTCATTCTGTCTCTCTTGCTATCTCTTTCTTTCTCTCTTCCTTCCTTCCTCTCTTTGGCTCTCTTTCTCTCTCCCTCCTTCCCCCCTCTTGCTGTGTCTTTCTTTCTTTCTCTTTCTCTCTCTCTCTCATTCTGTCTCTCTTGCTATCTCTTTCTCTCTCTTCCTTTCTCTCTCTTGTTCTCTCTCTTCCTTCTCTGTGGAGGCCGGCAAAGCTTTTCCGGGTAGGCTGGCTGGGGGATAGGGCGCGCGCGCGCACGCACCCCCGACGTTCCAAAGAACCTTCTCCAACCTCCGCTGTGAGAAGGTTTTCTCCGAGCGCTCGCCGGAGGAGCTGGAGAAAGGGGCAGATCGAGCGGGAGGGCGGGCGGGCGGCAGCGGCGAGAAGCCAGGGGCGTGAGGGGAACGGAGGCACTGGGGGGTGGGGGCAGCCGCGGCACCGGCCTCCGCACTTTCATCGCTCCCCACCCCAAACTCCAACGCCCAGCTCCTTGCGCGGCACTGGAAAAGGGTGCTGCCGGCTGCCGGCTTCTACCTGGTGCTGCAGGGAATCTCCAGCTGGGCAGGGCTCTCCTTAAGCTCTCCTTTTTCCCTAGGAGCTTGGCGGCACACCTGGCTGTGTCTCGCGGCACACTAGTGTGCCGCGGCACACCGGTTGGGAAACGCTGAACTAGACAATGTCACTTGGCGGGGCCCAGGGGAAGAGCCTTCTCTGTGGGGATCCCGACCCTCTGGAATCAGCTTCCCCCAGAGATTTGCATTGTCCCCATCCTCCTCGCCTTCTGTAAATGTTTAAAGACCTACCTGTGCCACCAGACTTGGGGCCATTAGACCCTTGCCTCCTGGCCAACGAGTGTAGCATGTCTTGCTGTGTGAATGGGAATGAATTATTTTAAATGTTATTAGAGTTTTAAAAGTTTTTTAGCTATTTTAATTGGATTTTTTAGATATGTATATTGTTTTGATATATTGTGAGCCGCCCCGAGTCCTTTGGAGAGGGGGAGCATACAAATCCAATGAATGAATGAATGACTGGAGGAAACCGAAGGGTTTATCATTCTTTCGGAGGATGTGTAGCTGTATTACCACATGAGCATTAACACAGACAAATTTGGAGCCGGACTACCTGTGCCGTAACTTGAGAACCAATTTGATCTAGTGGTTATGGTACCAGGCTAGAACCCAGAGACGGTGAGTTCTAGTTCTGCCTTAAGCATGAGAGCCAGCTGGGTGACTTGAGGCCAATCTCACAGGGTTGTTATTGTGGAAGGAATAGGACAAGGAAGGAGTACTAGACATTATTTGCCATTTCTGAGTTACATATAAAGCAATAAAATGCAGGATAAACACCTAGTAAACAAGTGAACTCTCCTTGAATGCCAGCAGGTTCCATTCTGCCCAGCACGGTTATAACAATGGAAAAAAACAGGAATGCAAGTCCTGCATATTTCATGGAATAAACTTAGTATTCACATGATTGGTTCTTACCTGTAAAAAAGGGCAGTCACTTCTGCTAATATGCACCTTCTGATGAAATGAAAACTGCAACTAGTCCTCAGTTTACAACCACAACAGAGCCCCAGTACTCATGTTGCTACGCGAGAAATTTGTTAAGTGAGTTTTGCCCCATTTAACGACTTCTCGCCCCATTTGTTAAGTGAATTGCTGTACTTGTTAAATTAGTAGAACAGTTATGTCAAGCATCCGAGTGTAAATCATGTGACCATGGGGATGCTTCAACGGTCATAAGTCACTTTTTTCATTGCTGCTGTAAGTTCAAACGGTCAACAAACACTTGTAAGACAAGAGCTCCCTGTCTTCCATTTTGCCTTGTTTTCCTCCAGTTAACGTTTGTCGTATGGCATGGGATTGAAATTGTGAGTGTTTAGTGTTTATTTTTTCCCGTAAGTGTGCATGCCATCCCTCTAGTGAGAGGATTCTTTCATTGTTTAAAGTGATCTATTATTTTGTCCATAATAGGATTGTGGTTTGATAGTGTTGGTTATGACCTTTAAAGCCCTTCATGGCATCGGACCAGAATATCTCCAAGACTGCCTTCTGCCGCACGAATCCCAGCGACCGATTAGGTCCCACAGAGTGGGCCTTCTCCGGTCCCGTAAACTAAACAATGTCGGTTGGCAGGCCCCAGGGAAGAGCCTTCTCTGTGGTGGCCCCGACTCTCTGGAACCAGCTACCCCCAGAGATTAGAACTGCCCCTATCCTCCTCGCCTTTCGCAAACTCCTTAAAACCCACCTTTGTCGTCAGGCATGGGGGAACTGAGATATCTCCCCCGGGCCTATACAATTTATGTATGGTATGCTTGTGTGTATGTCTGTTTAATAATGGGTTTTTTAAATATTTTATATTGTAAATTATTAGATTCGTTATAAACTGTTTTTATTGTGTTGTGACCCGCCCCGAGTCTACGGAAAGGCGCGGCATACAAATATAATAAATAAATAATCAAACAAATTAATTAATTCATTCATTCATTCATTGCAAAGCTCAAAATTTGGCAGCCCGAATCCTCCTCTCATCCTGGAATCTTATAGTGCTTTGACCCTAATTCTTGTTTTTTTCCTGTTCCATATGAATTTGGACAGTATTTTATTTAAATTTGCAAAAAAAATCTTATTTAATTTGACTGGAGCTGTCTGAAAAACGTATAGCCACCTTGGTAATATATTTTTTCCATTTTTTTCCATTTGGAAATATATTACACTTTTAAAATCTCTATCCGGACTCAGCTATCTGTAATTCCTATGGATTACACTTGGTTAGCTCATTACTCAAGGAAGCTTTGGATGAGAGGCAGGGAATCTGATTGCTTGGTATGTATGTGTGTTTGATTAGATAGTTCGTTTGGGTTTTATAATAGGGTTTTTATTGTTTTATTATTTAATATTTGACTTTTTATCAACGTATTATTTTATACGGGATTGGGTGGCATAGAAGTCAAGTAAATTAAATTAGTTTAGTTTAATTGGATTTGGATGCCGCCTCTCTCCATGTGTTAGAAAACCCAGTTTCTACTAAGCTGTTTATCTTACGAGGGCCTGGGAGATTTCCTGGTCTCAGGCCAAGAGTTGCATGTCAAAGCCTTTCAGGATAGTTAAATCTTTGATAGTGATCTCCATTGAAAATCTGTTCAAAGTTGTTTCTGGTGCTTTTTATAAACGGTAAACATAAGGAAGGAGAGAGGAACGTTATTCGTTCGTGATTTATAGAACGTTTATATAAGCTCAGCCTTTATTAGGGTAAAATGTCTTTCTTGCTTCTTGTTGGGCTTTTAATTTCTAATTTGGAAATTGCAGCCGTGCAGTAACTCAGTTTAAGAAATGGCCATTTGTTCCATAATCAAATGCTATACTTTTAATTATAGCATTGACTTATGCGGAGAGGTTTGCAGGAAGGTCACTGCTGCAGAAATGAAACCTGTTTTTCCCTATTAGCCATCGTGAACGTTACAGATGGCAACCTCCTCTCCCTTCCTTTTTATCATGTTCCTGGAAATGCATTGTCAAGAAGTGGTCTAAATTATTTTTTTATGAGTTTATTTTAAAATCTGGTTTTTCTTGACTTTTATAAGTACTGTGAAAGGCTTTTGGACAAACCACGGTTAGTAGTAGCTCTCATAGAGCCAATTTGGTCTAGTGGTTAAGAGGTACCAGGCTAGAAAACAGGAGTGGGGTGGCGCAGTGGGTAGAGTGCAGTACTGCAGGCCACTAAAGCTGACTGCTAGATCTGCAGGTCAGCGGTTCAAATCTCATCACCGGCTCAAGGATGACTCAGCCTTCCATCCTTCCGAGGTGGGTAAAATGAGAACCCAGATTGTGGGGGCAATAGGCTGGCTCTGTTAAAAAAAGTGCTATTGCTAACATGTTGTAAGCCGCCCTGAGTCTAAGGAAAAGGGCGGCATAAAAAATTAAATGAATGAACGAACGAATGAATGAATGAATGAATGAATGTGGACAAATAGAAAGGCAGGCAGGCAGAGTCCTTGAATGCAATTGTATGTGCTAGAATACCATTGTTTGTGGTAATTTTTCAGTGTGTAAGCATCTGTGACTATGTGCATAGAATTCATGTAGTATCTTAATCAGAAGGACTCTGTAATTCTATTGGACCTGAAATGGTTCTCTTCCCACACTCTTCTGAGAACCAGACCGTGATTCAGGAACAAGTTGTAGGGTTCCTTCTCACATTTATCTCCGAGATTGTCACAGGTGGTCTTTGAAATGGGTTTGGAGGAAGACCCTCGAAAAGACCTTGCATTATGGAACCATTACTTTTATAAATACCGGCAATAGCAAATGCAATGCATCTCAGGGTAAGCATTTTATAAAGGAGGTGAGAAGCAGAAATCACATCTTGGGTGAATAGTTCAATTTCTGTTTATTGCTCAGCTTCAGGACAGCCACTTAAGGCTTAAAGTGAAATGAGATTATTATCCTCCTAAAGAGGCTTGCTAAAACAAGGCTATGTTAGTTAGAAGGGCACATCACCAGGAAGATGAAAACATTAAAATGGAAGCTTGTCAGATTTTTGACATGTAGAACAAGAAGGCAGACACATATTTAACAATTAATTACTTTCAAGGGCTCCAAAATCCGAAATGGACTTTAAATTTTTTAACACAGGGTTGTACAGTACGTCTCAAAGTAATAATGTGGCAATATGGTGGTTTAGAAAAATACCCTTAATTATAGCCTTAGAGAATGGGAGCAAAGAGGGTCCTTAAAAGAGACCGAAATCCTTGGGGAGGATGACACAAAGTGACAGTCTCGGTTACAGATATTCCTTGACTTATAACAGTTCATTTAGTGACTGTTTGATGTTACAATGGTACTGAAAAAAGTGACTTATGACTATTTCTCACACTTATGAACATTGAAGAACTAAAACTAAGGAGAAATTTCCTGACAGTTAGAACAATTAATCAGTGGAATGAGAATGAGGTGCCTCCAGAAGTTGTGAGTGCTCCAACACTGGAAGTTTTTGATAAGGGGTTGGACAACCATTTGTCGGAAATGGTATAGGGCATTGATGACGAACCTGTTTTGGTAACATATAAAGACTGGTTGCAAGAACCGGGGATGACTAGTTTAATGAAAAGAAGGACCAGAGGAGACAGGATAGCAGTCCTCCAATATCTCAGGGGTTGCCACAAAGTAGAAGGAGTCAACCTATTCCCCAAAGCATCTGACGGTAGAACAAGAAGCAATGGGTGGAAACTAAACAAGGACAGAAGTAACTTAGAACTAAGGAGAAATTTCATGACAGCCAGAACGGTTGATTAGTGGAACCGAAGTTGCTTCCCGATGTTGTGAATGTTCCAACACTGGAATTTTTTAAGAAGATGTTGGATAACCATCTGTCTAAAGTAGTGCAGGGTTTCCTGCCTAAGCAGGGGGTTGGACTAGAAGACCTCCAAGGTCCCTTCCAACTTTGTTGTTATTGGTTTGCGTGCCAAAAGAGTGTGTGTGTGTGTGTGTGTGTTTGCGCGCAAACATGCGTTCACGTGCCTATACCTCTTTCCTCCCCCACGCATGTGCACACACACACACATGCTGCCCCTGCATATATGCACAACCCCACCCCCCCATCCACATGCAAGCACACAGACCTCATTGAAGCCTGGAATGGTGAAAAAATGGCCAAACGGGCAAACCAGAAGTTCAGAAAAACGGACTTCCAGTTTTCCCATTGGTGCTATTTTTTTGCACTCCAGGGGGCATTCATTTCAGAATGGCCTCCCAAGCAAAAATAGTTTTCTCTGACTTTATGTGCGTGTGTCTTCCTTTTTTTAGGAGGCGAAAAACAAAGGATTGCAATAGCCAGAGCCATCTTGAAGAATCCTCCCATTATTCTCTATGATGAAGCCACCTCATCCTTAGATTCCATTACAGAAGAGGTACGTTGGCCCCCACTACATCTTTATGGCAATTCTACATTTTGCTATCCCAGGCTATGAAAATCAAATTTGGAACAGTGGGAGAACTGGCTTTCCTCGAATTGGATAGAGAAATGAACCCACTTCTAAATAAATTACAGTTGTACCTCTACCTAAGAACACCCTGTACTTACGAACCAGGTGTTCAAGATTTTTTTTTGCCTTTTCTCAAGAACCATTTTCCACTTACAAACCCGAGCCTCCGAAACTGTAACCGCAGGGAGAAGCCTCTGTGGGGCCTCTCTAGGAATCTCCTGGGAGGAAACAGGGCCGGAAAAGGTGGGGAGGGGCCTCTGTGGGGCCTCTCTAGGTAACTCCTGGGAGGAAACAGGGCCAGAAAAGGAGGGGAGAAGCCTCCATGGGGCCTCTCTAGGAATCTCCTGGGAGGAAACAGGGCCTCCACCCTCCCTGTGGTTTCCCCAATCACACACATTATTTGCTTTTACATTGATTCCTATGGGAAAAATTGCTTCTTCTTACAAACCTTTCTACTTAAGAACCTGGTCACGGAACAGATTAAGTTTGTAAGTAGAGGTACCACTGTACAGCACAAAAGTATTAAGTAGAGCAGTTGGAATTACTTGACCTTCTCACTCTTAAGAGGTGAGGTTTTAATTTGAAGAGAAGCAGCTGGTTGCCACTTAATATTCATAAAAATTGGCCCTCTCAATGATTTTTGCATGTGACCCATAGAGCCATGGTGCATCTTTCTTGGGATGCAGAATTGACTGTGGATAATTCCGTTTGGCACCAAATTATATTCGCAGGTAATTATATTCACAGGTACAGTTGTAAAGCATCAGGGTGTTGTGAAACAGATGCTGTGACATCACAGTGGCAGCTTCATAATACTATACATGGACCTTTGCAGCCCCCCGGCCGTTTCCCTAGGTTGTCTTGTCCGAAGCCAAAGCTCACCATGTCTCTTTGTGTTGGGTTATTTGACATACCAGGACCTCTGATCATGAGAGGGGTCTGACTGTGGATGACTGACACATAGTTCATTTCTAAAGAATAGAAGGAGACAGATGCACCTGTCAAGAAAAATCTCCTTGGATTCCGTTCACCGATCATGATCAGAATTTTTAGTGAGCTTGTTTATTCTACTTGTTTGTTGCCATTCCTTTTGCTAGATTTATTATGAGGTTGTCAAATGAAGTTGAATGTTTACACAACACAGCTGCACTTTAAAAGCAGCTAGTAAAAACGACTCTTTTCCCCCCAAAGTGTGCAACAAGAAATCAAAAGGGTATTTAAGGAAAAGCAGAATCGGTCTGTTGCCTTCCTATTATAAAGGAAGCAAAAAACCCTAAAATTATTTCTCCTTTTTAGCAACTAAAGTTTCCTTTAATTTTTCCCCTGGGATAGCTAGATTTCACAATCAAGGAATCTTTTCAAGGTTTTCATAGTACATTAAATGAAACACAGCTAGTCCTTGACTTACAATTATAGTTGAGTCTAGAATTATAGTCATAAATCCCCACCATCACATGTGAAGTCAAGGCATCATGGACCCAATTTGGGGGCATGTTTTCTGACAGTTCTTAAATGATGCAGTCATTAAGTGAATCCATTTCCCCCAGTGAGCATTTTATTATTATTATTATTATTTTGTTGGAAACCAAAAGTAAATATTGGAAAGAGGCAAAAATAAAAATAAAAATGCCCCACTGCAAATCACAGAGATATGACTGCAGGACCTTGCCGTTGTAAAGGCGAGCCAGTTGCCAGGCACCTGAAATTCAATTATGTAATTGTGTGTGTGTGTGTGTGTGTGTGTGTGTATGCAGCCATTGTAATTTCAAATGGGCGTCCTCCTCGATCTATAGCTGACATTGGACCATCATCTTTAGGCTGTGGCGAGGGGGGCGCTCATCCAGGTTCGCCTGGTGCACCACTTGCAGCCCTATTTGGATAGGGAGTATCTACTCACAGTCATTCATGCCCTTATCACCTTGATGTCCAACTACTGCAATGCTCTCTACATGATGGGACTACCTTTGAAGATTGTTCGGAAACTTGAAATACAGTGTAATCCAGAATGCAGCCGTGCGAGTGGCTATGGGCCTTCCAAGGCATACCCATATTTCTCCAGCGCTCCACGGACTGCATTGGCTGCTGATTGGTTTCCGGATGCAACTCAAAGTGTTGGTTCTGACCTATAAAGCCCTACATGGCATTGGGCCAGATTACCTCTGGGACTGTCTTCTGCCACATGAGTCCCAGCAACCGGTCAGGTCCCACAGAGTCGGCCTTCTCCAGGTCCCGTCAACTAGACAATGTCGCTTGGTGGGGCCTAGGGGAAGAGCATTCTCTGTGAGGGCCCTGGCCCTCTGGAATCCGCTCCCCCTAGGGATTCGCACTGCCCCCACCCTCCTCACCTTCCATAAAAATTTAAAGGCCTATCTGTGCCACCAGGATTGGGCCCATTAGACCCTAGCCCCCTGGCCAACGAGTGTAGTATGCCTTGCTAGGTGAATGGGAATGAATGATTTTAAATGTTATTAGAGTTTTTAAATTTTTTTAGTTATATTAATTGGATTTTTTTAGATATGTATATTGTATATGGTTTTGATATGTTGTGAGCCGCCCTGAGTCCTCGGAGGGGGTGGCATACAAATCCAATCAATCAATCAATCAATAAATAAACCTGAGTCAAAAGTAGCGCTGCGGAAATTGGTTGTGGCTTTGAATTGTTACTAAGCAAAGAATCGTAAGCTGAGGACTAGCTGTGCCTGAGGTTGTGACTTTTTTTTTCTTTGTTGATAACATTGGAATGGCTGGCAGCTTGTTTCTATGTGTGATTAAATCACTCTCATTTGCTAATCTATTTTAAGAGGAGTTCTTCCCCCTCCTGCCACCTATCTTTAATCTTTCAGAACATCTTGAATGCCATGAGAGACATCGTCAGACACAGAACATCCGTCTTCATTGCACACAGGTTGTCAACAGTGGTTGATGCTGATGAAATAATCGTCCTGGATCAGGTGAGACCCAGCTTCCTGACGGGAGGGGACTCTGGCAGGCTTGCAAATGTCACTTGGGGGCTACGCCACTTCCCAGCACTGCTTTTCCCTGAAAGGCTTTTGACTGGAAATACCGAAACGTGAATGTGTGGATGCAGATTTGTATGTGGAGAGTGTGACAGCGGAAGACAGATGGATTGAGGGAACAACATGTTGGGTTTTGAAGTGGATTATCATTAATTAGTTTCCCTGGGGGCTCAGCGATGGTATGAGCATAATACCCCTTTTTTCAAATTCTAATGATTCTGTGTTTTTATTAGGCTAGATCCCCTAATGTGAATCTGATGGTAGTTTTATTGTTCCAAGAATATATATCTGGAGTACATACTTGCACAACGACCCTTATGTTTTCTTTAAAAAGGAAAAAGAAAGTGGGTGGTTATATCCTACTTCCATGAACATTTATGAGGGCTTAGGTGCTTCCTATTAAACAATAGATTTGACAGTGTCGGTATTGGCTATCTCTAGAATGCTTCATTAATATATATTTGTCCTATCCCTGTTTTCACATAAATGCCACTGGTGTCTTACAGCCCAGTAACAAAATTAGAGTACCAATTATTGTATTGGAAAACTGTACAACCCATGTGTAACCATTCAAGCTTTACACAAATAAAAGGGGGACATGAGCCTATTCAGTGACCATAGAATGCTGTCTGATCACATAGTCAGGAGAAAACCCTAAACAAAAAACCTCAGAAGATCGGAATGGCGTATCCCTGAAAAAGTGTATGGTTGGCTGAAATAAACCCTTTATCTGTGCTTTTTTTCGAGCATTTCCTGCAAGAAACAAAATAGCAGAATTCAGTATCTTACACCATAAAGATAATAATAATAATAATAATAATAATAATAATAATAATAATAATAATAATAATAATAAACAAACCATTTATTTATAATGCCCTTTTAACAAAGGGCATGACAGCAAGCCATATACAACTAACAAAGATAGACAGTAGGCAATACACACACTTAGCTAAAACACAACTAATAAAACCACAAACTTGTTAAAATCATTCCCAACCTCTCCAATTTCTTTCCCTCTTGCTGATCCCTGGAACAAAGATGTTTCAATCTGCCGAATCAAAGAGGAAAGAGAAAATTCTCCTCTACTCGAAGCGCTAAGGGAAGACGGTTCCACAGACATGGGGCCAGATCTTGAAAGGCCCTGCAATTTTGATGTGGCTGTATATGTCTGTGGGACAGTCAACCGACCCTTCCCTGCCGAATGTAGATCCCTCAATGGTGTGTACCAGGATAAGTAGATCGGCAAGTAATTTGGTGCGTTTGAGCACAGGGCCTTAAATACCATCACTAACAGTTTAAAGTAGGCCCTGGCTCGAATTTGCAACCAATGTAGAGATCTACTTGAGGCCAACACATGGGATGACCTGGAGAAGTTTAGAACCATCTGGACAGCACTATTTTGGACCAGGGATAATGGACGCAGTGAGCAAGGTGGCAAGCCTGCCAATAAGCTATTATAATAATCTAAGCATGATGTTACAAGGGCTTGGATGACTAAGCAGAACAACTCCCAGAATTCCTCAGCTACCCATGTCGTGCTGGCCAGAGAATTCTGGGAATTGAAAGCCACATATCTTAAAGTTGCCAGGTTTGAAAAACACTGGAATGCTTAATTAAATGCCATCCAAATAGTGCCCAAGCAATTATCAGCAGCTAAAAAACAAAACTGGTAAATCCAGGGGACATTAAAACATACCAGAGATTAATAAGATTTTTATTTATCTCTAAAACAGTATGATTGATGTCAATTGCGTTGTAAGAGACACTATCCCTGGTTGAAGGACATTCCTAGTCAGGTGTCCCCTACCCTTGAATTATTGCCCCTGTTGTTTCTTTGCTCTGATCTCCCTGGAAACCAAGATGGCAGTGAGCTTTTTAAATAATGAGAGAAGATGCTCAGGGACCAGAGGATCATATTGTCTTCCATGAAGCCACTGCAGTGCAACAGGTTCCCTTTTGCATAGCTTTAATGCCCTGATTGATTTAAGATTCTGCTCTGTCAATTTAGGCCTTCATTGTTCCTTTCATATGCTTATAATGCAGAATTATGATGCGTTATTAATAAAGGCGATCAAGCCAAGCTAACCCAAAATAAAGATCAGTTACATCCACCCAATTGCCCTGCTATTCTCTGCTGAATGATTCTATTAAAGGTCTTCTGATGCCACCTTCCATTTGATGAAGCCTTGGGAGTCCAAAGTCCCCTGACTATCACTGTCAGTATGTGACGGTTGCTCCTTTGTATTGGTGTGCACGTTTATAAATACAGGCATAAAAAATTTCTAAAGCAGTGGTCTCCACTTGTGGACTTCAGCTGGCTGAGGAATTCTGGGAGCTGAAGTCCACAAGTCTTAAAGTTGCCAAGGTTGGAGACTTCTGATCTAGGACATCTGTTCACACAAACACATAGCCCGCAGATACAGCCCTGATGTCACCTGGTGGTCATCCATCTGTGTGCTAACCAGGCCCACCCCCTTCTTAGCTTCAGCTAGCACCAATCAGCTGTTCAAGGTTGACTCAGCTTGGCATCCTACCAAGGTCGGTAAAACGAGGATTCAGATTGTTGGGGGCCAACTCGCCACAGGATACCTTGCTGCAGGCAAAAGTTACACAAATATTGAGGAAATGGTGGGAGTAGAATAATTAAAGAAAGGATGCAAATGAAATAATCTTAAATTATAATGAAAAATAATTATTTTAAATCATTAAATGGAATTCTTGAATTGCCCTGGGTCAGGTTGTCCCACAGTGAGTTGGCTATGGTGAATTGACCTTGGCAAGTTCTCCCATTCCACTCCCCAGAACAAGTTAAACAAATAAACTGAGCATCTTATTAGTTTGAGAAGAAGCAAAAAAATAAGATGCATCAGGTGCTCAAAGCATTTGTTTTCAAAAAATGTTCTGGATGAAACTGCTTCTGGCCACCCTTCCCAAATATTCTTCCTCTGGCTACATCCATGAGTTCACGTGTCATTTAACGTGACCATTGTATAGAAAAAAAATTTAACCATTGTAAAGTGTTGGCCTAATAGGGCCATTATATCAATTGTTACTGGGTTTTTTAAAAGGCCCAGTTGAGCTGGCTCATTAGTAATAATGAAATGCCAGAGAACGCTCAGACGGACCCCCTTAAATATCTTGCCTTTGTGAACTCTTGTAGAGTAGAAATGTTGTGATGAGCTCAGCGAGGTGGCTTCATGCATGCCTGGCTCCCAGCTGTCTCATAAATGCTGGTTTCTTAGAAAACAGATAACTTAAACCGTTATGGACAAGCACAGCTAAAGAAAGACAGGAAGAAAATATTAAAATAAATGGTGTGTGTGTGTGTGTGTGTGTGTGTGTGTGTGAGGTGAGAAGGCTGAACGACCTCTTCTATGCCCTCTTCCCAGTTCAGCATAAATATTTGTAGTTTGGGGTACAATAAAACTCTGAATCAGTAGTTGATTTATATAAATAAACAGTGATGACAATCTACCCAGTTTCATTGCTGTGTAGGGTCATTCCTTGTCAAGTGGACCGGATGAAATTGAAGCCTTATTTGAAAAGAAACCATCACCATGATAGAAAAAAACTTGCTTTTTCTAATGAAGATGATTGAAGGTGATGAAACAGAGCTCTCTGTTTTCTCACCTTCAATCATCTTCATTTTTATTTCATTAGAAACAGCATGTTTTTTTCTATTTTATATGTTGTTTTTGTGATGGTTTCTTTTCAAATAAGGATGCAAAAATCAGTCAAGTGGACACCTGGTCCACTTGACAGAGAATGACCCTATAGGAAGCTTTCTGTTCCTCTAAAACTGCTAGAAATGCATGCTGTCTGCTTCAAAAGCAACAGACCTTCTTTTTTTTTAACCAATGAATTGTAAATTCAGACTGACCTCTTATGAGCTGGATGGTTAGGTTTTTAAAGAAAATTGGAAGCAAAAGAGAAATGTGGATAAGAGTCTCGTTGATTTAGCACTGCGTTCATCCAACAGATGTTGCCAAGCTGAAAGGTTCAATTATAAATCAGAAGCTTAAATCAAAACTGTTGATTCTGATGTCACTGTAACCTCCAGACCACTAGAGCAAGCAGAGACAGCAAACTCTTCCTGAAAGTTTTAAAACGCTTTTGGAATATCTGCATCTCCTTCCTCTAATAAAAAATCCATCATTTTGAGTCAGTCATGTGTTGCTTTCTGAGTCAGATTTAATACATATTGATGCGGTCACTGCATTATTTCCCTCAGCTTTGGTAAATCCCTTTAGATTAGGGGTCTCCAATCTTGCCAACTTTAAACCTGCCAGATCTCAACTCCCAGAATACTCCAACCAGCTGGCTGGAGAATTCTGGGAATTGAAGTCCTCCAGGCTTAATAATAATTTAATAATAATAATAATAATAATAATAATAATAATAATAATAATAATAATTTATTAGATTTGTATGCCACCCCTCTCCGAAGACTTGGCCAAGGTTGGAAATCCTGGTTTTAGATGACTTCCCCTGGAGGTTGTGTTAGAGTTGACCCCTCTGGTGACTTCTGGTAAATTATACACCACTCAGGCATTTTGAAAAGTGATTATGGAACATTTGAAAAAGAAACAAAAAGCCAACAGTTCATATGGGTCAGCCTTATGTGAAAGAATGTAGAGAGGCTGGGAGCTTAATGGATGGAAAGCTGTCCATAAACAACACAGAGAGAAAAGTATATGGCTGTTAGCAATTCAGTCCAGGCAACCACAAAATAGAATTAGAATAGAATAGAATAGAATTCTTTATTGGCCAAGTGTGATTGGACACACAAGGAATTTGTCTTGGTGCAGATACTCTCAGTGTACATAAAAGAAAATATAGATTTGTCAAGAATCATGTGGTACAATACTTAATGATTGTCATAGGCGTCAAATAAGCAATGAAGAAACAATCAATATTAATAAAAATCTTAGGATACAAGCAACAAGTTACAGTCATACAGTCCTAAGTGGGAGGAAAAGGGTGATAGGAATTATGAGAAAAAACTAGTAGTAATAGTAGTGCAGACTTAGTAAATATTTTGACAGTGTTGAGGGAATTATTTGTTTAGTAGAGTGATGACGTTTGAGAAAAACCTGTTCTTGTGTCTAGTTGTCTTGGTGTGCAGTGCTCTGTAGTGATGTTTTGAGGATAAGAATTAAAACAGTTTATGTCCAGGATGTGAGGGGTCAGTAAATATTTTCATTCTGAGAAGTCCCCAGTCAATGAGGTGCAGAGATACTTTCTGTATTCTCTGCTTATTTATTCTTAATATGCCTTGTGAAATTGCTTCCTTGATCTTGCCCTTGCCAGTCGATTGGTCTGTTTCTCTTGCTTTGGTATCTTCCCCAAAAACAGTTTTATCAACAACTGGAACTATATTTTCTGCGCCATAGCCCAAGTTTTATTCATGGGGAGAAAAGATGCAAGGCCATTCCCAGATTTTACTTGGGCAAGCTGTAACAACTGGGTGTTCTGAGATCAGGCCTCCATGAAGGAACAGGCTAGGAACAGTCAGGGTCTGTTTCACAAGTTTTCGGCTCTTTAATTTGGGGAGGGGATGAATGCCTGGAGCAAAAGTAGAACGGTGTGAACAGGCACCTTCAGTTTCCAACTGTTGAGTTCTCTACTAGTTCGTCCACACCCTTCTCACTGCTACACTGCATGGAAGGCCCATGGGCCAAGAGAAAAGGGGGGCTACAGTTAGTCCAGATACACCCATATATCTCCAACTTCACTGGCCTCCAGTCGGTCTCCAAATGCAATTTAAAGTGTTGGTTATCACTTATAAAGCCCTAACAGGCCTTAGGACCAGATTATTTACGGGACTGTCTTCTGCCTCACACTTCCCAGCGACCGATCAGATTCCACAGAGTTGGCTGTGAACTATGGTTTGTTTATTATGATTGAGAGAGTTTATGGTTTGGGTAAGAGGTCCATGCATTTGTAGAAGTAGGCAGCCCTCTATCTAGAAATCCACTGATGTTTTCAGCATGATGCTTTATCTAAGGCCAAGTTGTGGTGGTCAGAATGCAATATTGCAGTCTTAACTCACTGCTCACTGCCGGCAGCTCGATCCTGACCAACTGGCTCAATCCTGACCAACTAGTTGATTCAGTCTTCTATCCTTCTGAGGTCAGTAAAACGAGGGTCCAGATTGTTAAGGGGCAATGTGCTGATTCTGTAAGCCGTTCAGACAGGGCTGTGAAGCAACTTGGGCATCCTCCTCGATCCACAACTGACATTGGACCATCATCTTTTGGCTGTGGCGAGGGGGGTGTTCGCCTGGTGCACCAGTTGCGGCTATATCTGGCAGGGAGTATCTACTCACAGTCAATCATGCCCTTATTACCTCGAGGTTTGACTACTGCAATGCTCTCTACATGGGGCTGTATGGAAACTTCAAATCGTCCAGAATGCAGCACTCTGCAGACTGCACTGGCTGCCAATTGGTTTCCGGACTCAATTCAAACTGTTGGTTATGACCTATACAGCCCTACATGTCATCGGACCAGATTACCTCCGGGACCGCCTTCTCCTGCATGAGTCCCAGCGACCAATTAGGTCCCACAGAGTAGGCCTTCTCCACATCCCGTCAACTAGACAATGTCGCTTGGCGGGACCTAGGGGGAGAGCCATTTCTGTGAGGGGTCCGGCCCTCTGGAATCAGCTCCCCCCAGAGATTCGTATTGCCCCCACCCTCCTCGCCTTCCATAAAAGTTTAAAGACCTATCTGTGCCACCAGGCTTGGGGCCACTAGACCCTTGTCCCCTGGCCGACGAGTGTAATATGTCTTGCTGTGTGAATGGGAATGAATGATTTTAAATGTTATTAGAGTTTTTAAAGGTTTTTAGATATATTAATTGGATTTTTAGATATAATAATAATAATTTATTAGATTTGTATGCCGCCCCTCTCCGAAGACTTGTATATTGTTTATTGTTTTGATATGTTGTGAGCTGCCCCGAGAGGGACAGCATACAAATCCAATAAATAAATAAATATGAAGTGGTATATAAGTCTAAGGCAGTGTTTCTCAACCTTGGCAGTTTGAAGATGTGTGGACTTCAATTCCCAGAATTCCCCAACCAGCGTTGCTGGCTGGGGAATTCTGGGAATTGAAGTCCACATATCTTCAAACTGCCAAGGTTGAGAAATGCTGGTCTAAGGGCTATTGCTGTTGCTAATGGGCTGCTCTTCTGCTATTAAAGCCACAGTTGTCTCCTAAGGCGGGGGGGGGGGGGGGGGGGGCTCTCCTTGCTCCAGAGAAGCAATGCTGAGTGATGATGGACTTCCAATTTCTTTACAAACAGGGCAGAGTGGCAGAGCGTGGCAAGCACGTCGACCTGCTTACCCGTCCCAACAGCCTCTACTACGAGATGTGGCACACTCAGAGCAGCCGGATGCTGAACAGAAGCCCCAGTGAGAGGTGGGAGGAGAGAAGCAATCACATGTCCAAAGAGGAGGAGAGGAAGAAGCTGCAAGAAGAAATCATCAACAGTGTGAAAGGCTGTGGGAATTGCTCCTGCTGAGCCCGAGTCTGAATCCCACCCCCAGTCGATGCCAAGTAAAGTTTGCACTGAAGCTGCATTCAGCCAAGTACTGGGTTGACGAGATTTTGTTTGCTTTCCTTGGCAGGCTTTTCTCCATGAAACCGGATCTTGGTGGCCAAAGGATTTTATATCTGCTTTGTCAGTGAGGATCGGTGGCACCTGACCTGGACTGCCTCGTTAACACTTGCATTTGGTAATAATCTCAGACAAGGTGCAAAACCACCTGGAATTGTTTGTAAAGTGGCAGAAATGGCCAGAATCTGGCATTCACTGTTAAGATGTTGCATTCTAGTGCTGTCCCTCACTACTGCAGAATTAAAAGTGTTTTTATATATACTGATTTTAAGAGGAACCAATGAAATCAAGTACAAATATTCATGGGGGGGAAAGGATGCCGTTAATATTCTTGAGTTGGTTGCATTTGATAGAGTTTGTATCCTTTTATAAAGGAGGCATTGGATTTGCAGTTCAATGCAGAAACATTTTTGCCTCCATATTTACTGGTTTCCCCCAAAAGGTATTTCTGCAAGGGCTACGTTTTCAGTGTGAAGAACAAAAGAGAGCATCTCAAAATGATCGGTGCGTCTTTTCAAAGCAAAGCAGTAAAAGGCGGGCTCATCTCAGTTCGGTAATCTTCTCAGAACAGCACCAGGAAATGTTTCTATTAAATTCTAATGATAATTCAATACAAAAATTGTTAGAATTATTGTCCTGCCAATAAGTTGCTTTTCTGTAGCAAGGCACAGAAGTGTCCTCATTCCTCAGGCACTCTCCCTACCGCCTTTAATTTGGGCCCAGTTATGTCAAATAAGTATTGATGAAGAAAATGTAATGTTTGGAAAAAGAATGCGAGTTGACCTTGATTAAAAAATAACTATTTTATAGGGGATTCGTTCTTCAACTGGATAAGTTGCTCTTTGATGGCATTAATGGAAAGAGTGTTTTTTTTTCCCTTTCTTTCTTTCTTTCTTTCTTTCTTTCTTTCTTTCTTTCTTTCTTTCTTTCTTTCCTTCCTTCCTTCCTTCCTTCCTTTCTTCCTTGCCATTGGAGGAGGAGAGGGGGAAAAACATTCATTATTAAATTCCAAGAATTGACAATATAATTTATCCTGGTTTCAGTGTTTATTTGTCTTTTCAGTGTTAATTTTTCTTTCCCAAATTAAAAATGCTCATCTATCTTAAGAGACTGGTATACATGCCTCCAGGCACCGTCTCTGCCTCCTTGGAGTGTCCACGCTTCTTCCACCAGAGCATCACAAGCTGTCTGTCCCCCTGAGATCATTGTTCCAGTGAAAGGTACACATATCCTGTGCACAAGTAGTATGTGTGTGTGAAAAATGAGAGGCTCCATAGCGCCATGATTTGTAATTTATCAGCTGTGTTCAATGGTCATTTAAATAAATGCCTTTGCCAGAACTGCAACCGGTACATTATCTGTGTCATGCCTGCTGATCTTCTCCACGCAAAAGCTGGAGGGCGGGGCTAAGTCCTTTTGAATTGTGATTGGTTCCTTGTAAAATTTGGTACAATGCTCCCAGCGACTTTGGGCCTTTTTGCAGCAGTTTTATATCTTTTCAAGTTTCTTTTCAACCAAGTGACATCACTGCAAGCATTCTCTAGGACGATGTTTATCAACCTTGACGACTTAAAGATGGATTTCAACCATTAAAAAGCGAAAGTTGGAATAGTTTGGACATGTGATGCGTTACCCGGAACACTTTAATCCTCCAGGGAAAGATTGAAGGCAAACAAGGTCCAGGCGAAAGAAAGAAAAGAACAACATGGCTTCAAAATCTAAGAAACCGGTTTGGACAAAACTCAGCAGCACTGAGTTTTCGTACAGCTGTTGATAAAGATAAAATCGCCAACATGATCGCCAATGCTTGATGGCAGATGTGGCCCCAAGAAGAAAAAGATTTCAACTCTCAGAATTCCCCAGCCAGCTTGACTTGCTCTTTGGGGAATTCTGGGAGTTGAAGTCCATCCATCTTAAAAATTGCCAGAATTGAGAAAGGCTGCACTAGGTCGATGTTGCTTTATCTTGTCAACTCTATGTGGACTTTAATTTCCTGGTTTGCTGGCTGGAGAATTGTGGGAGTTGTAGTCCACCTACATCAAAGTGGCCAAAATTGAGAAACACTGTTCTAGTGAAAAAGAAAGAAAGCAATATTCTGTGACGTTCTTAGCCTTTGTGGAATAAAGATTTCTGAAAAACGCTAAAGGGGACCAAATGTCCTTTTAGGCTAATCATTCCTAATTTTCAATTGTTTTTCTAGGTCTCATAATATGTCGCTTTTGAAATGAGCACTAAAATTGACTTCAAAGCCCCACCCCCCCTCTCACACACACACTTAGATTACAGTGGAAATAAAAGTCACATTTTATTACTGTAGGGCAGTGTTTCTCAATTTTGGTAAATTTAAGATGGGTGAACTTCAACTCCCAGAATTCCCCAGCCAGCCTGGCTTGCTCTTTGGGGATTCTGGGAGTTGAAGTCCACCCATTTTAAACTTGCTAAGGTTAATACCACTTCTACCGCTGATTGGAATGTAACGTGCAGTGCCTATGGCACTTTTCTGCTCTGAATTAAGACTTGACTCCACATACCAAACTGATTCTGAACTTGTGGCTCAACACATTTGTGGCTGTTGACTTGTTTTTCATCCCCTTTGCAGATTCCTCTCCTTTAAGGAAGGTCGGGGCAGAGTGGAAAAAATGAAGAATCTTTCATTTTAGAAACGCACACTGATTCTAAAGCCTAGATTTAAGCATTTGTTGGAAATTAAAGCAAAAATTCCTTTTCTTCCCCAATTCCACTCTCCTGATCCCTAAGGATCCATACATTTTAATTACCTCAAGGTGTAAGACAAAATTTAGGAGAGCATATTTGAAAGGGTGGGAGTGGAGGAAATCTTAGTACTTGAATTGTTAACTTAAGATAAATTAATTATTTAAAAAAATCTTTATTTTGATTGGCATTTAAAGGAAAAGGGCAAAAGTTTAGAGTGCTTTACATTCAAGCAGAAAAAGTGGGATTGGAACATTCTCCCATCTGTACAGCTCTTTAAAGAAGCTGCATCTTGACCTGGGATGAGGTGGCTGCTTTAAAGGGACACAACATGGAAAGACTCTCATTCCAAGGCATCTGTTGGTCCTCTAGTCTAATCCAATGCGCTGCAGAACCCAACAGGAGGCAAAGAAATCTGAGAAACAGGAGTTGTTTTAGATTAGACTAACAGAGTTGGAAGAGCCAACTTTGTCTAGTTCAACCCCCCGCCCAAGCAGGAGACCCTACACCAGGAGTAGGCCAAGTTGGCTCTTCTGTGACATGTGAACTCCAACTCCCAAAATTCCTGAGCTAGCATGATTGGCTCAGGAATTCTGGGAGTTGAAGTCCACAAGTCATAGAAGAGCCAACTTTGCCTACCCCTGCCCTATACCATTTCTGACTGATGGCAGTCTTTTTTAAAGCTTCCACTGATGAAGCTCCCACAACTTCTGAGGGCAACTTCTCTTCCATTGGGTCGGTTGTTCTCACTGTCGGAAAATTTATGCTTATTTCTAGGTTGAATCTCTCCTTGATCAGTTTCCATCCATTACTCCTTGCCTGGCCTTCTGGTGCCTTGGAAAATAGCTTGACCCCCTCCTCTCTGTGGCAGCCCCTGGAAGATGCTATCCTGTCTCCCCTGGTCTTTCTCTTCCCTAGACTAGCCATGCCCAGTTCCTGCAACTGTTCGTCATCTATTTTAGCCTCCAGTTTCCTAATCATCCTAGTTGCTCTTCTCTGTACTCTTTCTAGACTCTCAGCATCATTTTTATAGTACGGTAACCAAAACTGGATTTTTGACAGTCTTTATGTGGGTTTTTAAAAAGGTGTGCATTTGATAGATTTTATTAGCATAATATTTCATTTACGACATATCAGAATATATTTTGTAGCTTCCGGTCTGGACATACTGATAGCAAAACAACAGTTTGATTTTTTTTCTAGTTTATGATCTATTGGTACGCTAATTGCATGTTGCAAAATGGCTTCATGCTAGGAATGGACTAATTTTCTTTTTATAAAATATGATGAGGTTCTTGGTAACTGCCATTGATTCTTCAGTTCTCTTGTGGCCTTTGGTCAGTGGCTGGATGTTTTGTCACAGATCAACCAAGACAATAAAGTTGCGATTTTAAAAATCTAATCTCAAAATAAAACATTTGAGTCTATTGAAGGGAAATTGTAAGGAAGTGTGTGGACTGTTGAGAGTGAAGGATTTCACACCTTGTGTGAATTTTTTTTCATTGGGAGTACAATGGTACCTCTACTTACGAACTTAATTTGTTCCGTGACCAGGTTCTTAAGTAGAAAAGTTTGTAAGAAGAAGCAATTTTTCCCATAGGAATCAATGTAAAAGCAAATAATGTGTGTGATTGGGGAAACCACACGGTGGGTGGAGTCCCTGTTTCCTCCCAGGAGATTCCTAGAGAGGCCCCACGGAGGCTTCTCCCACCTTTTTCGGCCCTGTTTCCTCCAAGGAGATCCCTAAAGAGGCCCCCTGCCTTTTCTGGCCCTGTTTCCTCCTAGGAGATTCCTAATGAGGCTCCATGGAGGCTTCTCCTTGCCTTTTCCAGCCCTGTTTCCTCCCAGGAGATTCCTAGAGAGGCCCCATGGAGGCTTCTCCCTGCCTTTTCCGGTTAACGTTTCCTGAGGCTCGGATTTGTAAGTGGAAAATGGTTCTTGAGAAGCGGCAAAAAAGTCTTGAACACCCCGTTCTTATCTATAAAACTTCGTAAGTAGAGGCATTCGTAGGTAGAGGTACCACTGTACATAGTTGTGGATGTTACTTTAGAGCTATAAAAGAAGACCCTGTGAATGTGTTTTTACTGGCAAACGAATGAGAGAATGTCTGAAGTCTTTCCTTGATATTCTTGACAAATATATCTTTTCTTTTATGTACATTGAGAGCATATGCGCCAAAATAAATTCCTTATGTGTCCAATCACACTTGGCCTATAAAATAATTCTAATTCTAATATTATCCTATGAGAATAATTTGGGCATTGCACAGCACCAGTGCATTTCTTATGTTTCTACCTGCAGAGTTGAAAACATTCATTTAATAATTGCTCGCAATTTATTAACAACATTTTAGTTATGTAGTGCAGCTTTTCTCAGCCTCAACCATAGCTGGCTCGGGAATTCTGGGAGTTGAAGTCCACCTCCCCTCCCCAAATGTTGCAGAGGTTGAAAAACCCTGAGGTAGAGCCTTTGCAAGTTCCATCTTACAATTTCTGAACAGATTTCAATGAACAGAAAACAAGATGGAATTGGCAGGAAACAGTGTGGAGAGCCAACTCGTTTTCATATTTCTTTGCAAATTCAACTTGGCTTTACTTCCCGAGTGCACATTTTGGAGAATGGATTGCTATTTGTACTAACAGAAATTATTTTGAAATTCAAATGTTTTACATTGTATCTGGGCCTTTAATTCCATTCACTGGTGTAAATATAACTTGGGCACAGCAAATAACCAATTTCCAAGCCACATTTTTTAAAAAAAGTTATCCAGAAATCAACCCAGTGAAAGCATTGTATAAAATATCTATTATGAAGTCGTCATAACATAATCCATGTTTAATGTGTGGAGATAATTATTACTGGAATAAATGATGAATTGCTTTTTGAATAGAAATGGGTGTCCTGTTGAAATTATTCTTTCTGATAGCAGTAGCTTCAAGAGCAAACCAATATTTTCCCCCAGTTGCTTACATGGAACAGAAGGCCTGATTGTTTTAATAGCATGCTTCATCTACCCAGAGGGAGCTGCCTTAGAATTATTCTTGGATTAAAAGTCATTGTTTGTGCAGCATTCAGTAATGTCAATGAAATGAGAATAAATTGTCACACATTGAGCTTTAACAATCAGCAATGAAACCTCTCACCTGAACAGCTAGAAAAAGGAACTCTACAATGCTATGATAGCCTTATAAATACCTCATTATTACAATGAGAAAAGAGCTGTATTGAATTGTTTTAGTCCGTCTCTTGTTCTGGACTCCACTCATAAATGTCTTTTAGCTTTTCTTTTTTTGGAAGGCTTCTCCCAGTAGCCATCATGATTAATAGCCGTGGCTTCCCGACTAAAGTTCTCCAGATATATTGAGACTATGGCTATGCTGGCTACAAATTACAGAAGCTTGGAAGGCTGGTTTCCATTACCACAATTCTGTCATTGGTCAAGCCAGGGCTCTCTTTTCCACCAACTGAGCATTGATGCAAAATAGGAACAGCAGCAGCGGTTCTTCCCCTCTTTGGCTATTACCATTTGAAGGTCAGTTCTGCTGCCTTTCACCATTGCAACAATCTTGAGTTCAAGAGGACCTCCACCTCAACTTCATGGCTGAAAAATCCTCTTCATTGCCCACAAGACAACGGCAGATTCTGGGATTAGGGGTTTTTTTCTGGGTTGCCTGGAGCATTCACAACTTCTGGAGGCAAGATGTTCCACGGATTAATTGTTGTCACTGTCAGGAAATATCTCCATAGTTCTAAGTTACTTCTCTCCTTGTTTAGTGTCTACCCATTGCTTCTTGTTCTACCCTCAGGTGCTTTGGAGAATAGCTTGACTCCTTCTTTGTGCCAACCCCTAAGATACTGGAACACTGCTATCATGTCTCCCCTGGTCCTTCTTTTCATTAGCCATGCCCAGTTCCTGTAACTGTTTTTCATATGTTTTAGCCTCCAGTCCCCTAATCATCTTTGTTGCTCTTTTCTGCACTTTTTCTAGAGTCTCAAAATCCTTTTTTGCATCGTGGCGACCAAAACCGAATGCAGTATTCCAAATGTGGCCTTCCCAAGGCTTTATAAAATGGTATCAACACTTCACGTGATCTTGATTCTATCCCTCTGTTAATGCAGCCTAGAACTGTGTTGGCTTTTTTGGTAGCTGCTGCACACGGCTGGCTCCTATTTAAATGGTTGTCCACTAGGACTCCAAGATCCCTCTCCCAGTTACTACTATGGATTAAGTATATACAGTATAACACATACTATACTTGTGCATTTTGTTTTTCTTGCCTAAATGTAGAACCTTCCTTTTTTCACCCTTTAATTTCATTTTGTTAGATAGCGCCCAATGTTCAAGTCTGTCAAGATCCTTCTGTATCTTTTGCCATGGTTATAAGGCAAAACGCTGCAGTTGTTAAGTGTACCACTGAAATCTAGTGTGTTCTTATCTTCTTAAGAGCCTCCGCTGCAGCATACACTTTTTTTTCTTTACTATTTGGTCCTTTTAGGTATGGGATGGATCTCGAGTCTTCGAGTTGGTTGTTTACAAAGAAGGTGAGTGTGGATTTCATGTGCTTTGCTTCTTGCTTGATGTGGTAATTGGTGCATTCAGTCTTTATTTAGTGGCATAGATTTTTGTAGCTATTAGTTTCACATTTAGGCACTCCCAACTCTCAAGCTATTCAGGGTCAACCAAGAAGTATACATTTTTTGCTTCCCCTTCTGTAGTAGGACTGGGCAGCTGGCACAGCTGGCTCAGGCATTCTGGGTGTGGCATTCCACAGATCATAAAGGGGCCATAGTTGCCCACCCCTGTTCTATATAGTGTGCACAGAAATGAGGCATTTGGAAGAAAAGTAAAACAAGTCTGGCACCACATTTTTTAAAAATGTACAGTGATACCTCGTCTTACAAACGCCTCGTCTTACAAACTTTTCGAGATACAAACCCGGGGTTCAAAACTTTTTTGCCTCTTCTTACAAACTATTTTCACCTTACAAACCCACCGCCGCCGCTGGGATACCCCGCCTCCGGACTTCCGTTGCCAATGAAGCACCCGTTTTTGCGCTGCTGGGATTCCCCTGAGGCTCCCCTCCATGGGAAACCCCACCTCCGGACTTCCGTGTTTTTTGTGATGCTGCAGGGGAATCCCAGTAGTGCAAAAACGGGCGCTTCGCTGGCAATGGAAGCCCGGAGATGGGGTTTCCCAGCGAGGGGAGCCTCAGTGAAATCGCAGCATCGCAAAAACACAGAGGTCCGGAGGTGGGGTTTCAAGGACTTTGGTGTTTTTGCGATGCTGCAATTTCACTGATCACATCTGCTGGAAGTCCAGAGGTGGGGTTTCCCATGGAGGGGAGCCTCAGGAGAATCCCAGCAGCGCAAAAACGGGCGCTTCAGCTGGCAAAAGGGGTGAGTTTTGGGCTTGCACGCATTAATTGCTTTTCCATTGATTCCTATGGGAAACATTGTTTCGTCTTACAAACTTTTCACCTTAAGAACCTCGTCCTGGCACCAACTAAGTTTGTAAGACAAGGTATCACTGTATTAGGTTTTAGCAGAAGACAACACCTCATTTTTAAAAGGCTGTAAAAAATGTAGGTTTGTCCTGATGGAGCAGCACCAAATCTAGGACCTCCCATTTGTTGTTGTTGTTGTTGTTGTTGTTATTATTATTATTATTATTATTATTATTATTATTATTATTATTATTATTTATTAGATTTATATGCTGCCCCTCTCCGAGGACTCGGGGCAGCTTACAACATCTAAAAAGATAGTATACATCAAGATACAAATTAATTTAAATTTAAAGTTACATTTAAAAACTAAAGAACTATTAAAATGCACACATATCCATTCAAACAAACCCACTATACATTCATTGACCAGGGGGCAATATGCTGGCTCTGTTAAAAAGTGCTATTGCTAACATGTTGTAAGCCGTCCTGAGTCTAAGGAGAAGGGCGGCATTAAAAAATCGAATAAATGAAAAATCCAATAAATAAATAAATTAGGTGAGTCTTTAGACTCTTTCGAAAGGCTAGGAGGGTGGGGGCAGTGCAAATCTCTGGGGGGAGCTGATTCCAGAGGGCCGGGGACCCCACAGGGAAGGCTCTTCCCCTTGGTTCCACCAAGCGACATTGTCTGGTTGACGGGACCTGTAGAAGACTTACTCTGTGGGACCTAACCGGTCACTGGGATTCATGGGCTAGAAGACCTTCAAGGTCCCTTTCAACTCTTGTTATTATTGTTGTTGTTGTTGTTGTTGTTATTATTATTATTATTATTATTATTATTATTATTATTATTATTTAGTTGACCATAGTGAGTTGTCCCATTCCACACATGTGTGTTTCCTGGGGTTATCTCTCAGGAACAACCACAGCAACAACGAAAGGAGCTGTGATTGTCGTAAGGAGAACAATGGCAGCCAAAGACAACATTAGACGGCATTATGGTACCTAATTTTGGCGCACTGTTCCCCCAAAATCTCTGGAGATCACAGCCAAGTAGTCTCCTGGAGGTTGGGAATTTAGAATTATTTGGTCAGCCGTTGAGGTGTTGCATGCTAACATTCCCTGTTGTTATTATAGTATTTGGGTCCCACTCTCAAAATTGTAGTAAATTGCACAGTGGCTGTTTTTATGATGTGAGGAAAAAACAACACATCTTTTAAAGAACTTGCCTCGGGCCACATTGTAGAGCTGATTCTCAAGGGCTGGAAAACAAATGTGTCACCCAGCATCGCTGCGCATTCATTACGAGTCTTCTATGCTTTTATAGCTATCAATAAAATTGTCAAGGAAAATATGTACGTCACTCCAACCATAAAACGAGTCCTCTAATGCTTTCAGCCTTGGGTGTCTTTGTGAAGGTGGGTTTTTTTGTTGTTGTTGAAAGATGGAGGTTTTACTTCCAGTACACAAAATACTTAATACATGAACTCTATACTTTGGAGTTGTTCAAATGATGTTCTTTAGCGTGCTCATACATTGTCCGCGTGCAAGGAAATGTTGGAGGTTGGAATGCAGAAGAGGTTGTAGGTGTCTACCACAGATATCAGTTTTTACTGGCACAAATCGGGAATATATAACATGTTACCAGGCAAAAGTGGGGGAGAAACCCTTAAGCTGTTTGAAGTGGAGCTAAGGGTAAAGAATGTAAAGTGTGTTCGATAGAGAAAGAAATTAAAACGAGGAATACAGAGAGGGTGGAGAGATCTACAAGGTTTTAATATGAAGAACAGAAGAGATCATCAAGTATCGTAAAGCAAAATCTAAAGAAATGATTCAAAAATCTAATTCAGACGATAATGGAAAGAGATTGAAAAAAAAGGGAGAACAACTTGTTTTATTTTTATTTTTATATACAGTGGTACCTCGAGATACGAGTTTAATTCGTTCCAGACCTGGGCTCTTAAGTCGAGCAGCTCTTATCTCGAACGACTTTTCCCCATAGGATTTAATGTAAATAATTTTAATTGGTTCCAGCCCTCAAAAAACTCACAAAGTTAGTCTAAATTATGCAGAAAGACATGTTTTTAATGAAGAAATGTACATGTACATATAAATGAATAATGAAGTTTCTTTCACTTAACTTGTAAACTTTCTTAAACTTTTAAATTTACATATGTTCAACTTCTCTACCACCCAATCCTGTAGGACAGAGGTCCCCAACCCTTTTTGCACCAGGGACCGGCTTTAAGCGATCAAGAGAGGAATGGGTGAATGAATGGACGGAGGGTGGGAAGGAAGGAAGGAAAGAGGGAAGGGACAGGAAGAGAGGAAGGAAGCAAGGAAACTTATGAAAGGGGAGAGTAAGAGAGGAATGAGTGAAGGGAGGGAGGGAGGGAAGAAGGTGGGAAGGAGAAAGAAAAGAAGAAATAGAGGAAGGGAAGGTAAAAGAGAGAAAGAAAAAGAGCAAGAAAGAAAGCTGCAAGCACCCCCCCGAGCCCCCCAGGCCGGCTGCAACCTTTTAAAACACGCGCGCCGCTTCGCAGCTGTCTCCTGAAGCCGAACGCGGAAGTTAGCATTTGGCTTCAGGAGACAGCTCCTTGGCGCTTGTATCTCGAATTTGGGCTTGTAAGTAGAACAAAAATATCTCTCCCCTCCCAGCTCTTATCTCGAGTTGCTCTTAAGTAGAGCAGCTCTTATGTCGGGGTTCCACTGTACATACATAAACATAACGATGACAAACAAAATGAAAAACATGACATAAATAAAACATAAATTCCCTGCTCGTTCAGAATTTCAATTGGAGATTTATCCATTTTTACCTTATTTTTTGGTTAACATACTGCTTCAAATTTTTACATATTTGTGTATTTTTCTTTCAATTTTATTTATTAATTTCTTTAATTATCTATATTGTTTCTTTTCTTTTATCCTTTCTTTCCTCTAGCCCAGGGGTAGGCTCTTTTATGACTTGTGGACTTCAACTCCCAGAATTCCTGAGCCAATCATACTAGCTGTGGTATTCTGGGAGTTGAAGTCCATGCATCATAGAAGAGCCAACTTTGCCTACCCCTACTCTAGCCAATTATAAAAATTCTCCCATATCTTATAATATTCTGAGTCTTCTTCCCTCTCCCCTCCTTTCTCTCTCTCTCTCTACCCCCCACCCTCATTCTTAATCGGTCTGTCTCATTCTGATTCTCTGGCGCTTTCTGGGTCTCATGGGCTCCCCTTTGGCCTTTGTTGGTGCTGGAGGCCCCTCGGTTGCTTGGGAGATACACAAGCTGCTCTCCGTCCCAACTCTGTTCCGCATCGTCTTTGGCTCCAGGAGGAGAAGGGGATGCCGTCTCCCCCGTTGTGAAGCGAGCGAAATTGAACTGCACTACACAGCAGGCAGGCCAGCAGCAGCAGTAGCAGAGAGAAACAGCTGGGCCCATCCGGGGTCTTGGGGCTGAGAGGAACTCACACATCTCCCTGAGAGACCAAGGGGTGCAGAGCACCAACAGGACCTGGAAGAAATGCCCGCAAGACCCAGCAAGAGATGAACCTTCGCTCCCAATCTGGAATTTGGAGGAAATCTCCAAATTCTTTTGGAGAAATTTGTCAACAACTACACTTCAGCTTCAACTACAACACCCGAGCACACAACAGATACAAACCCAAAGTAAACCACTCCAAACTCAACTGCAGGAAGTATGACTTTAGCAACCAACTAACCCCCAAAACTTTACCTTAGACTATTCATCGCTGACCTCTCCTGATTCCTAAGAGGTCAGTAAAGGATGTGCATAAGTGCACCAGAGTGCCTTCCATCCCCTGTCCTAATGTTTTTCTTTTACTAGTATCATGCATATAAACATTATTACAGTGGTACCTCTACCCAAAAACGCCTCTATGTACGAACTTTTCTAGATAAGAACCGGGTGTTCAAGATTTTTTTGCCTCTTCTCAAGAACCCTTTTCCTCTTACAAACCCGAGCCTCCGAAACTGTAACCAGAAAAGGCAGGGAGAAGCCTCTGTGGGGCCTTTCTAAGAATCTCCTAGGAGGAAACAGGGCCGAAGAAGGTGGAAAGAAGGGCCTCTCTAGGAATCTCCTGGGAGGAAACAGGGCCGGGAAAGGCAGAGAGAAGCCTCTGTGGGGCCTCTCTAGGAATCTCCTGGAAGGAAACAGGGCCAGAAAAGGTGAGGAGAAGCCTCCGTGGGGCCACTCTAGGAATCTCCTGGGAGGAAACAGAGCTGGAAAAGGTAGGGAGAAGCCTCTGTGGGGCCTCTCTAGGAATCTCCTGGAAGAAAACAGGGCCAGAAAAGGCGAGGAGAAGCCTCCGTGGGGCCTCTCTAGGAATCTCCTGGGAGGAAACAGGGCCTCCACCTTTCCCGTGGTATCCCCAATCGCACGCATTATTTGCTTTTACATTGATTGCTATGGAAACAATTGCTTCTTCTTACAAACTTTTCTACTTAAGAACCTGGTGACGGAACGAATTAAGTTCGTAAGTAGAGGTACCACTATATATCTTTGTATACCACCAATACGTACTTGGCAAAACAAACAAATAAATAAATGAAATAAATCCCCCACCCTTCCCTTCTCAGAGTATCACTGGGGGGCTTACAGCCAACCACTGGTGGTTTCAGTTAACAGGAAGCTGCAGCAGGGGGGAGAGTGAACCTCAAGTTGCTGATAGCTGTTGCTTCATCTCACCTGTGCCCCCCCCTGCACCGTTACCTCGTTCCGGCTGGTGAGGGCTGCACTGCAAAGTTGCAAGTTTCACGTAGCTCCCCCTACCATGGAGATTTCCAATCCCACCGTGAGCTGCCTGGCCGGTCCATTATTCCAGAGTTCTAGTCACAGGAACTGGCCAACAGTCAGCCCCAAGCAGGTCCTCTTCCACCCGAGTGCGCTGTGGACCACCAAAATTTTCTCATGAACCACCAGTGGTCCACAGGCCACAGGTTGGTAACCTGTGCTCTGAAGGATGCAAATCACCAGCCGTCTGCAAGGCGTATAAATCCTTCCATTCTCCACTAACTGGTCAGAACTGAAGAAGTTTCTTGGATGGGAAGTGAAAGGTCTTCAAAGAAAAGGTCCAGTTGCCTCCTGAAAAAGCACCTTTGGGACATGAGTTGGAAATGCTGCAATAGCAATAGCACTTATATACCGCTTCACAGTGCTTTGCTGCCCTCTCTAAGCAGTTTACAGAGTCACCATATCGCCTCCAACAATCTGGGTCCTCATTTTATCCCCCTCGGAATGAAGGTTGGAAGGCTGAGTCAACCTGGAGCCTGGTGAGATTTGAACTGGTGAACTAGCAGTCAGCAGAAGCAACTTGAAGTACTGCACTCTAACCACTGCACCACCAAGGCTCCTCATGCTGGTGCAACTATCCATTGAGTGCCTCTTAGGAAAATAGGAAGGGTCTTTTTACCCCAGAAACGGAAGGATAGATCAGAAAGTATGTCAATGAGGCCAAAGGTGTCTAAACGTTGAGTCCTATCAACTGGATTGAAATTTGTTAATTTTGAGACATTGCTTGGATGAGCAAAAAAAGGTCTTCAGATTACACTGGGGAACAATTTGTAACACAATTTCTGTTGAGTTTGATTTTTGAGCTTTTTTATAGTTAATTAGGCATGCTGGTTTCAAACGTGTAGTTAGTTTTCTTCTACCACGTCAAGTTTTTTCTCCACACCTTATTTATATAATAGGCAACATGAGCATCAAATGGCATTTTTGACATAGCCATCTTGCTAACTTCCTGGAAAATCTTGGTGCAGTCAGTGATGAGCAGTGTGAGCGATTCCACCAAGATTTGAAGGTCATGGAGGCGCGATATCAAGGTAGATGGGATGTACATAGATAGGATGGCTGACTATTGTTGGAGCATCAAGCGAGAATGTCCACAGATTAAACACTCCAGAAAAAGCTATAAGCGAAAATTTTATCTTAATAGGTATAATTACTGTTTGATAAAAAAAACTATTTTTATGAACACAATTTAACACAGTGACTATTATAGCCTTTGTATGAATAAAATTATTCTTTGTAAACAGTATATTTGGTTAGTTTTTACTTTATTTTCCTTATATGCACAATTTGTATGATTTTTGAAGGTATCCTGTATCTTAAAAAGTTGACATGATAGACAAAAACTGTGGTTATTTTTGGATCCAGAGGCCAAAAGTTAGTTGAAAACAAGTCACAGATTTAAGTCAAGGAAATTGCTGTTCCCCAGTGTTTGGTCCAGTTGTCATGATTCAGCCTTTGGAAACAGACGCTGGGGATAATGATCTCTCTCTGATGGGACCTTCCCTCCTGGCACATATTTGTATGTCGTAGAAATGCTGCTTCTCTTTGGCTTGCATACATTTTATATTATAAACCCGTAACAGCTGTTCGCTTCTTTCTCAAGTACCTTTTTCCTTCAAGTAAGAAGAAACGGAGTCTCGAGGGACTTGGCTGCACTGAGCTGATCCACAGAAGTCTTTGAGAATTTGATGCAAGGATCTATCCAACAGCCGTCCACGAACAGACCCCTGACCCCTTCCCCACTCTAAATGCACAAATAATATTTCTTGCCAGCTGGGACTGTCTCAAGACCCTCATTTGCTGCACAGGTCTTCTGCTGTAAGATGTAGGGCTACAATGCAGAAAAGTTCCTAGAGGTTAAGAGCTCTTGGAAGCTGGCTTTACAGAAGAAACCATAGCAAAGAATTTCTGGTCAAGTTGAGGATGCTGAGTGTCACAGAGGAAGCAAATTTTGAATATCTGGAAGTCCAGGGTAGGCTCATGTTTCATCCTCCCCAGGCGCCAAAGGCTTCCCTACAGTATTCCCTCTAATTTTGGGGGGGAGTGGGCGGAAAAGTATAGTGTCTGAGCGGCAGTCCCTTCGGGACTGGGCGGCACAGAAATAATAAATAAATAAACAAACAAACAAATAAATTAAAAAAACCACCCTGTTTTGCCTCAGAGAATTTCAAAATAAAATACTGTACTGTGTGTCTATAACAATGAGCTCATAATAGGGCAACTCTATCAATATCAAAATGCCACTTAAATTGTTGAGCTAGTTTCAAACTAGATTTTGATTTTCTTTCTCTCTTCCTTACTCCCATTCTTTTTCTTTCTCTTTTCCTTCCTCTCTTTTTTCTATCTGCTTCTCTCTCTTCCTCTCTTCCTCTCTCTCTCCTTCCCTCTCACTATTTCCCTCTCGGCTTCTGGGCAGGTTTGGAAAACTCTGAGTTGATGATGATTTTTAAGTAAGTGATTGCTCACTGCTCAGTTTAGAGGGAACTATGTTTCCCTAGTGCCAGAGAAAAGTAAAAATGTCTGCCTCCAACCCCCCAGAGGCTCTCTGGAAGCCAAAAGCTCTGGAAAAGCCAGGGTGGCGCAGCAGGTAGAGTGCTATACTGCAGGTCACTGAAGCTGGCTGTAGAACTGAAGGTCAGCAGTTCAAATCTCATCATCGCTCAAGATTGACTCAGCCTTCCATCCTTCTGAGGTGGGTCAAATGAGGACCCGGATTGTGGGGGCAATAGGCTGGCTGTGTTTAAAAACTGCTATTGCTAACATGTTGTAAGCTGCCCTGAGTCTAAGGAGAAGGGTGGCATAAAAATTGAATTAAATAAATAAATAAATAAAATTAAAACTCCCTGCCACAGCTTCTGTGTGAGCCAAAAATCAGTTTGCCAGCACACATATGCACGTTGGAGCTGAGTTAGGGCAATGGCTTCAGCTTCAACCACAACAACACAAGAGCACACAACACATTCAAACTTAATATTAACCGCTCCAAACTTCATTGTAAAAAATATGACTTTAGTAATCGAGTTGTCGAAGCGTCGAACTCATTACTGGACTCTGTAGTGTCATCCCCTAACCCCCAACATTTTACCCTTAGACTATCCACGGTCGACCTCTCCCGATTCCTAGGAGGTCAGTAAGGGGTGTGCATAAATGCACTAGTGTGCCTTCCGTCCCCTGTCCTAATGTTTCTCTTATATCCCATATATCTTTTCTTTTATTCCTATATCCTTTCTCTATTCTTTCATTTATATATTTTATTCCTATATCCTATATCTTTATTATTACCATTTTAATCATTGGATTTGTACTGTGCCTTGTTGTTGTGAGCCGTTCCAAGTCTTCGGAGTGGGGCGGCATACAAATCTAATTAATAATAATAATAATAATAATAATTATTATTATTATTATTATTCCTATATTTTATTCCAATATTTCTTCTATTCTTTCTCTGATATATTTTACTACGAGTATATCCTCTATAACCTTTATTGTGTATTGGAATGAATGAATGAATGAATGAATGCATGCATGCATGCATGCATGAATAAATAAATAAATAAACAAATAAATAAATAAATGGCTCATGTGCCAGCAGATATGGCTCCATGTGCCACCTATGGCACCCATGCCATAGGTACGTCATCATTGCATTACTCCCTATTTTCTACTTGTGCATCAAATATCAAAGGGTGCCTGATTTGCTCTTATGGAAGCAGAAGGAAGCATCTTCCGGCTTCTGGTTTCTATTGGCCTGTTGGAGGGTCCCTTTCTCTTGGTGTGTGTGTGTGTGTGTGTGTGTGTGTGTAATAGAGACGAAAGCTGTAAATGAAGAGAGCCCAACAGCCAGGAAGCCGAAGTGATCCAGTCGGTCTGTGACATTTACATGGAAAGCTCTTAAGTACACAAGAGAAGAAGCATCTCCTCTCTTCTTCTATTGTGTGCATTTCAGCTTTGCATAGAAATGTCAACGAACTCCCCCCTCCCGGTCCTTTTATACGTTTCCTGGCCTTTACGATATGTTGCCCTTATGGGGGCTTTTTTCTCTGTCAACCAAGCTGGAGAGTCCACAAACAAACAGAAAACACTTTGGATAACACCAGTTTTTCCCTCTTAATAAGATTTCAGGTCTCCTGATTATCTAATAATATAGTCATGATTACCTGCCTTTAGAAAGAGGCAACATTCGGTTTTCTTTGGTGATCCAGGCTGTCCCAGGCCAGCCTGGCACCTGACGGCAATTTTAAAGGTTGATGCTTTGGAGATTGCACAGGTGAGTTCGTTCGAGGGGCAGATGCCCCTTGCAGGACAGTTTTGAGAATTTTTGGGTAAAGAAACAGATACAGTGGTCCCTCTACTTACAAACTTAACTTGTTCCGTGCCCAGGTTGTTAACTGGAAAAATTTGTAAGAAGAAGCAATTTTCCCCATAGGAATCAATGTAAAAGCAAATAATACGCAATGAGGCCCCACGAAGGCTTCTCCTGGCCTTTTCCAGCCCTGTTTCCTCCCAGGAGATTCCTAGAGAGGCTCCATGGAGGCTTTTCCCCGCCTTTTCCGGCCCTGTTTCCTCCCAGGAGATTCCTAGAAAGGCTCCACAGAGGCTTCGCACATTTTCCGACCCTGTTACCTCCCAGGAGATTCCTAGAGAGGCCCCACAGAGGTTTCTCCCTGCCTTTTCCGGTTACAGTTTCGGAGGCTTGGGTTTGTAAGTGGTTCTTGAGAAGAGGCAAAAAAATCTTGAACACCCGGTTCTTATTTAGAAAAGTTCATAAGTAGAGATGTTCTTAGGTAGAGGTACCACCTGTATTGAGTCTTCAGAGAGGGACGGCATACAAATCTTAATAATAATGATAATGATAGTAATAATAATAATAATAATAATAATAATAATAATAATAATAATAATAATAATAATTTTTTTTACACAAAAGGGTCCCATCAGCTAAACCACTGGTGGTGAACCTTTTTTTCCTTGGGTGCCGAAAGAGCGTGCATGTGTGTTATTGTCCATGTGTGAGTGCCCACATCCATAATTCTATGCCTGGGGAGGGCAAAACCAGTTTCCCTCGCCCCCTGGAGGCCAGAAATGGCCTGTTTCCCAACTTCTGGTGGGCCCAGTAGGCTCGTGTTTCACCTTACCCAGGTTCCAAAACGCCCTCCCAGAGCCTCTGTGCGAGCCAAAAATCAGCTGGCTGGTACACACATGCATATTGGAGCTGAGCTAGGGCAATGGCTCACATGCCAGCATATATGGCTCCACGTGCAACCTGTGGCACCCGTGCCATAGGTTCACCATCATTGAGCTAAACAGTGTCAGCTTGCGCATCTGTGGGGGAGGGCCTTCTCTGTGGTGGCTCCGACTCTTTGGAACCAGCTACCTCCTGAGATCTGGACTGTCTTCTGGCCTTCTGAAAAGCTGTAAAGGCCTGGTTTTAAATTGTTTTAGATTCTTTTTAAGGGATTTTAATGTTACATCTATGTTTTGTTCTTTGGCTGTGAGCCACCCAGAGTCCCTTGGCAGTTGGGTGGCATACAAATCCAAATAAATGAGCAAACAAGCCAACAAATAAATCAATATTGGGCCAGTGGAGGGAGAAAGAAAGGAGGGAAAGGGTGAGTTGGAATCACCCATTTTTACAGATTAAGAGAGATGGAAGAGACCTTGCTGGTCCAACCCATTGCCCCAGCAGAAGACTGTATATTTGCCTCCACCTAGGATTGAACTCACAACCTCCTGATTGTGAGGCAAGAGCTCCACCTGTAGGCCACAGCAGCTATCACTGTGGTCTTGATTTTATCCCTCTATTATTGCAGCCTAGTACCGTCTTGGCCAGTGATGGCAAACCTATGGCATGGGTGCCGCAGGTGGCATGCGGAGCCATATCTGCTGGCACACGAGCCGTTGCCCTAGCTCAGCTCCAACGTGCATGTGTGTGCCGGCCAGCTGACTTTTGGCTTGCACAGAGGCTCTGGGAGGGTGTTTTTGGCTTCCATAGAGCCTCCAGGGAGATGGGGGAGGCATTTTTACCTTCACCGAGCTCCAGGGGAGTCTTTGGACTGGAGCCTGGGGAGGGCAAAACACGAGCCTACTGGGCCTACCAGGAGTTGGGAAACAGGCCGTTTCTGGTCCTCCAAAGGGCTTCCAGAGGGTAGGGGAAGTTGTTTTCGCCCTCCCTAGGCATTGAATTATGGGTGTGGACACTTGCACATGCGTGATAGCACACACACATGCTCTTTCGGCACCTGGGGGGGGGGAGTTCACCATTACTGGTCTTGGCTGTTTGGGCAGCTGCAGCACACTACTGGGTCATGCTTAAGGAATGGCCAACTAGGACATCTAGCAATATCTTTCACAGTTACTGTGAAAGAACTTTAAGACTTGTGGACTTCAACTCAAAGTTACCAAGACGTGGTAGATAAATCCACAGTAACCGAATTTAAACATGCCTGGGATAAACATATATCCATTGTAAGATAAAATACAGGAAATAGTAAAAGGGCAGACTAGATGGACCATGGGGTCTTTTTCTGCCGTCAGTCTTCTATGTTTCTAAGGTTGGAGACCCCTGATCTAAAGTAGAATCGTTTACATCAGGAATTCCCTTTAGCTTGCTGTTCCAAGGTCACTCCGTGCAAAGAAGGGGATCACATCAAAAAGAGCCGATCAAAACAGTTTCTTTGCTTAACCAAACATGGCAGGTAAATAGGGGAGTTTTCCAGCTTTTTCCCCAAAGAGGCCAGGACATTAATCTTCCTCTTTCGTTATCTCTTTGGTTATCTGGCTTATTTGTGTATTTGGTGCTTTTGGGAATTATCATTTTCTTCAAGATAGCTCTGCAGGAATTATTTGTACGCTTTAAACTTTTTTTATTTATTTTTATTTATTTGTTTTGTCAAGTACATATTGGTGATATGCAAAGCTATAATATTCATATGCATGATAGTAGTAAAAAAGAAACATTAGAACAGGGAATGGAAGGCATGCTTGTGCACTTATGCACACCCCTTAGTAACCTCTTAGGAATCAGAAGAGGTCAACAGTAAATAGTCTAGGGGTAAAGTTTTGGAGTTAGGTGATGATAGTACAGAGTCTGGTAGTGAGTTCCATGCATCAACTACTCGGTTACTAAGATTGTATTTCCTGCAGTCGAGTTTAGAGTGGTTTACTTTGAGTTTGTATCTGTTGTGTGCTCATGTGTTGCTATGGTTGAAGCTGAAGTAGTCATTGACAGGAAGAACATTGTAACAGATGATTTTATGGGCCATGCTTAGGTCGTGTTTAAGACAACATAGGTCTAAGCTTTCTAAACCTAGGATTGTAAGTCTAGTTGCGTAGGGTATTCTGTTGCGAGTGGAGGAGTGGAGGGCTCTTCTGGTAAAGTATCTCTGGACATTTTCTAGGTTGTTTCTGTCCGAAATGCAGAATGGGTTCCAGACAGATGATTATATTCAAGGATTGGTCTGGCGAAAGTTTTCTATGCTCTGGTTAGTAGTGTGAGATTACCGGAGCAGAAGCTACGTAGGATTAAGTTAACAACTCTTGAAGCCTTTTTGGCGATGTTGTTGCAGTGGGCTTTGGCACTTAGGCCATTTGATCTGAGTATTCCAAAGTCTTTTACGGAGTGAGAGTTGTCTGCAAGGTCTTGTTTATTCATCTCATATTTGGTGTTGTGATTCTTTTTGCCAATGTGTAGGACAGAGCATTGGTTGGTTGAGATTTGGAGTTGCCAGATGTTTGACCATTCGGACACAAAGTCAAGGCCTTTCTGGAGAGTAGCTGTGTTATTGGTGGTGTTGAAAAGTTTTACATCATTGGCAGAGAGAACACAGTTGCTTGTTATGTGATCGTAATTGTAATTACTTTTTAATTGTAGTGTAATACTTGTAACATGATTTAGCTCTCTACACTCCAAGAAAACTGGGTGCTGGTGTCAGTGTGCCAGTTGTTAAATAGCACAAGATGTGTAGGGAAGGAAAAGGAGGATCAAGATGGCCCCAAGCAGGAACGAAACCCAGAAATTTGGCTTTTCCCATGTTCCTTCCGTGCAGTGGGCTGGAGTTGGCTGAACATCCAATCAAAACCAGGTATTTTTTTGTTACCAATGTTTGCCGTTCATACAATTCTTGCCCGTTCTCTGAAAATACACTTAAAAACGTTTGCATAAATTTGGCATTAGCTGTGTCACACTTAAAAGATTACAGGACTGGCATTTATTGGTCTGAATTGTCTCATCTATTGACTAGTAACCATCCTGAGGATGTTCCAATTCTTTCCAGGCACGTTTCCATCTGGTCAAGCTTTAGAACTCAAGCTGTTTATAAATAAAAAGTTGAAAAAGGGAGTCTTTACCAGGAACAATTGGCAGCAAATAAAATTAAAAAAACATCTTTTCCAGAGACATTTTAAAATTTTAAATGGCCTCCTTTTGCCTGAAATTTGAAAGGCAAGGTAAAATTATCCATTTAGGAAAAAAAGCATTTGCTCCTGCTAGGATTCTGGAGATTACAGGTAGTCCTCAATTTATGACAACAATTGAGCCCCAAAATTTATGTTGCTTAATGAAACATTGGTTAAGTTACTAGAATGCAGTACTGCAGGCTACTTCTGCTGATCACCGGCGGCCAGCAGTTTGGCAGATCGAATCTCAGTAGGCTCAAGGTTGACTCAGCCTTCCATCCTTCCGAGGTCGGTAAAATGAGGACCCAGATTGTTGGGGGCAAGAGGCTGACTCTCTGTAAACTGCTTAGAGCCAGGGTGACGCAGCAGGTAGAGTGCTGTACTGGAGGCCACTGAAGCTGACTGTAGATGTGAAGGTCAGCGGTTCAAATCTCATCACCGGCTCAAGGTTGACTCAGCCTTCCATCCTTCCGAGGTGGGTAAAATGAGGACCCGGATTGTGGGGGCAATAGGCTGGCTCTGTTTTTAAAAAGTGCTATTGCTAACGTGTTGTAAGCCACCCTGAGTCTAAGGAGAAGGGCGGCATAAAAATCAATCAATCAAACAAACAAACAAATAAATAAATAGGGCTGTAAAACACTGTGAAGCGGTATATAAGTCTAAATGCTATTGCTAAATGAGCTTTGCCTCATTTTATGAATTTTCTTGCCACTGTTCTTAACTGAATCACTGCAGTTGTTAAGTTAATAACTTGGTTACATAGAAACATAGAAGATTGACAGCAGAAAAAGACCTCCTGGTCCATCTAGTCTGCCCTTATACATACTATTTCCTGTATTTTATCTTAAGATGGATCTATGTTCATCCCAGGCATGTTTAAATTCAGTTACTGTGGATTTACCAACCACGTCTGCTGGAAGTTTGTTCCAAGCATCTACTACTCTTTCAGTAAAATAAAATTTTCCCACGTTGCTTCTGATCTTTCCCCCAACTAACCTCAGATTGTGCCCCCTCGTTCTTGTGTCCACTTTCCTATTAAAAATACTTCCCTCCTGAACCTCATTTAACCCTTTAACCTATTTAAATGTTTCGGCCATTTCCCCCCTTTTCCCTTCTGTCCTCCAGACTATACAGATTGAGTTCATGAAGTCTTTTGTTAAGTGAATATGGATTCCCCATGGACCTGGCTTGTCAGGTTGTAAATGGGGAAGGTCGTACCTGCACAGGATACAAAGTGACTTTTTTTTTAGTACAAGATGTCCTCGACTTACAACAGTTTATTTAGTAACTGTTCAAAGTTACAGTGGCAATTATGACCGTTGGTTGTCCCTTAGTGCAATATGCGAACCCAGTCATTGTGGATTCTAAACCATAGATTCTGGCTTAGCATGTGTGAAGTCAAACACAGCTAAGCATGAGGGTGCAAAATCTTTCCTAATTTGGTGGAATGGCTGAGTTCAGTCGCTGATGCTGCATAATATTCTGTGGGCTTCTTATGTTCTCAATAGCCCTTGCAGGTACAGTGGTACCTCTATCTAAGAATGCCTCTACTTAAAAACTTTTCTAGATAAGAACCGGGTGTTCAAGATTTTTTGGCCTCTTCTTAAGAACCATTTTCTACTTAAGAACCTGAGCCCAGAAAAATTACCCAGGAAATTTGAGAGCGGCACAAAGGCCCAGCCAGTTTCCTGCCATTCCCCCTGGGTTTCTCTCTCTGGCACAGTGTATGGGAGGCAGCCTCGTGCCGGGTGTATGGGAGGCGCATGCTCCTCCTCACCACCTCAGAGTCCCTCTTTTTGTTTTTAAGCCTTAAAGTTTTGGATTTTTTTGATTCCCCTCCCCTCACCTTCTTCCTTCGGCAGCGACTCTCCGCCTCCTCTTCTTCCTCCTCCTCCCACCCAAATTCCGAGCTTTTATTTCTTTCCTAATGGGTTTGCACGCATTATTTGCTTTTACATTGATTCCTATGGGAAAAATTGCTTCTACTTACAAACTTTTCTATTTAAGAACCTGATCACGGATTGAATTAAGTTCTTAAGGAGAGGTACCACTGTATTCAAATTAAGAGTTAGGATCAAAGTTTTGCCCTCTATTTTAACATTCTAGGACAATGATGGAGAATGATAGCGGCTACCATTCCTGGGACCACCGGAACGCGTCGGGAGTGCGGCACAAGGTTTGGGTTCTGTGCATGCGCAGAAGCTGAATCTTGTGCGAGTACGCGCACACATGCAATATCTGGGGCGGGGGTTGTTGCTTCCGTGCATCCCTGGCTCCATTTTCGCTGGCAGAGGCACCACGGGTCAAGTCTTTTGCTGTCTCTAGAGTGGCCCCGTGGGCCAGATTTAAGCACCCCATGGGCCACATCTGGCTCCGGGCCTTGGGTTCAACATCCCTGGTCTGTATTATCAGGAGCTTCTCCCTGTTGTGGTTGGACTTCTGATACTGGATAATTGAGATGCTGCAGGTTGGAAATAATAATAATAATAATCATCATCATCATTTATTTATTTATTTTAACAAAGGGCATAACAGCAAGCCATATACAACTATCAAGAATAGACATTAGGCAATGCACATCTTTAGCTAAAACACAACTAATAAAACCACAAACCTTGTTCAAAATCTTCCCAATCTCTCCAATGTCTTCCCCTCTTGCTGACCCCCAGAACAAGGATGCTTCAATCTGCCGAATCAAAGAGGAATGTCTTTAATGCCTTTCAAAAGCAGAGAAGATTCTCCTCTACCCGAAACTCTAAGGGCAGTCTGTTCCACAGACATGGGGCCAGATCTTGAAAGGCCCTGCAATTTTGATGTTGCTGTATGTATCTGTGGAACAGTCAACCGACCATTCCCTGCCGAATGTAGGTCCCTTGATGGTGTGTACCAAGATAAATAGGTCGCCAAGGAAAGGAATTTGCCAACAGCATCCTCCCTTTCCCACACATACACAAGGCTGCCCATAAATCCATCTGGTGTCAAAAAGTTAGCCCATCACCTTTGGAATCAGGCACTAAACTTCTGCAGTTGACATAATCTCTCAATTCATCTCTCAATCCTTTCCAACTAAATTCTTTCTCCAGCACGATTTTATTGCGTTTGTTTTCCCACTAAGCTGCAGTTGGGCAGGGAAGATCCCCAATTTAACTTGAAGCACTTTGGGTGAGATTTCGATGTCTTTCCTCCCTATATAAATAGGCTTGGATTTGCCACTCTATTGAGGAGGTACCTGTATTTTTCTTACTGAGATTGGGACAGTTTTCTGCATTAGGATAGCCAGCTTTCTACCACTTCGTTTGAAATGATCCACCAATCTTGCATTTTCCTGTGTAAACTCTCTGACTGCACGGCTGGTAATTCCGATTCCACAGACTATCTGACATTATAAATGGAGCCCTGACCCCTTTGTACCTCTGTTGATATAAAGCTTGTCTCCCATGTCTTCTCTGAGCGATTTCTTCTCTCCCCTCCCTCCTCCTCTTTTCAAGTAATATCATAATAATTGTATCATCAATTTGCTGTTCCTGATTTTCAAGAGATCCCTAATTTACTTTCAAATCTATCTTCATGAATACAGCGTCCCTCCTGATTTGGGCTGGTAAGCTAATGACTTTTCATTTGCAGAATCCCATTCATCCAAATTAAATGTATCAGGAGAGACTACAGCTGCACCGACTACAAGAATTTCATCTACTGTAATTGCTGAAGAAACCTTTCTAGTTTTTTTAAAAAAAAAATATCTTCAGGATTTAATTCAGGAAATGGTTTATGTTGTCCTTCTTGGGCTTGTTCTTCAGGGGCCCCAACCGAAAGCTGAGGGAGATGAGTGGTTCAGAAATGTGAAAAATAAATAAAACAAAAATAAATTAGTACAATAAATTCTCATTAGAAACTTGTCAATGAAGTGGTAAAGCCAGTGACGCATTAGATCTCCCACCTGACCCACGACACAGATACACCCAGTGAAGGGCTGCAAAAAAAAAATTTATTACCACATGGTGGGCGTGGCTTATTGTGTGGGTGTGGCTTGGTCATGTGACTGGGATAGGAGTGGCTTACAGGTAATGTGACCCGGTGGGAGTGGCTTGCCAACCAAGATAAGTTTTCTAATAGGTGCTTGGACTCTTTTTCAGTTGATGAAGTCCCATTATTTGAATAGCCACAAAAAGGACAAATGATAGACAGCATCATTTGTTGAGGAGCACAGTAACATCAGTATGATCAGTATGATAACAGATTAGGCAAGTAGCTCAATTTTCTTTTACTTGCTATAAAAGTTCTGTTCTAGATAATGATTAAATCGGTTCAAGCGTTTATGGGTAAAACATACTTTTTAATTATTTCCCATTTTAAAAGTAAGGATCATACTACGATACAAGAGAAGGAAAGACAATAAAAATCTATTAAGTATGCAATAAATAGTGCATAAACTTACTACCCCCACTGTGACACCCCCCGTGGTTAGAGCAGCCCATCACTGGATACACCCAAAGGTTTCTTAGACAAGTCAGTGTCATGAGCCAAAATTTGTTTGTTGGATTGTCTTTGGGGGAACCACATGGTTAAATATCCACCATTTCAACCTGTCCCAAAAGTGCTTTTTCAAAAATTCAGAACTTTCTTGGATGAGAAAAGAAACATAATCAAGAAAAAACAAAGAAAGTTCAGTTGCCTTTTGAAAAAACACTTTTAGGGCTACCACGTCTGGATGACTGTGAACCTCCAGAGACATCAACCTTAATTACAATCTCCAACTCTTCCAACAACTTTTAAATTATTCTTTCATCCTGCCCATCCTCCTTTCCTTTAGGTTTCCCCCTATTTCTTCTTGCTGAAAATAGACCAAGAACCAATAGAGGGGAGGTAAACAGAGGGAAAGGCAAACTCAAAAGAGGAGGAACTTTCTGACTGAGAGCCATTGTGAAGAAGTCAGAAGACAAGGAGCACGTTGAGATAAACCTGCCCTGTTGTTTTGGATAATAGGTTGACCTCTCCTTCTTTGGGACAGCTCTTTCAGGTATTGGAGGATGCTATCATGTCACCTCTAATCCTTCTCTTTGTTAGACAAGACCTATCTAGTTTCCATTGCCATTTGTTGTACAAATATATAATAATATTTGTATACATGACACTAGTAAAAGAGAAACATTAGGACAGGGGACAGAAGGCACTCTGGTGCACTTATGCACGCCCCTTACAGACATGTATATGTACAGTAAAATAATATTTTCTCACGGCGCTTCTGATCTTTCCCCCAACTAATCTCAGATTGTGTCCCCTTGTTCTTGTATTCAGTGTTTTTAATAGGAAAGTAAACACAAGAACAAGGGGGCACAATCTGAGATTAGTTGGGGGGGGGAATCAGAAGCAACGTGAGAAAATATTATTTTACTGAAGGAGGAGTACATGCTTGGAACAAACTTCCAACAGACGTGGTTGGTCAATCCACAATCACTGAATTGAAACATGCCTGGGATAAACAGATCCATCCTAAGATAAAATGCAGGAAATAGTATAAGGGCAGACTAGATGGACCATGAGGTCTTTTTCTTCTATGTTTCTATATGCAACAAATATGCAAATTATATAATGTATATAAGTGTGTATATATAATGTATATAAATATGCAAATTCCATATATATATTTTATTAAGGCAATCTGGGATTAATTGATATTTACAGGACAGGAAAGCAACCATGCTTAATTATTGGGCTGCCTTTCTTTTTAGGAAATACTTCTTTTATTTTAACCAAAACGGTTTTTATTTTCTCTCATCGGAAACTTCTGTTCCATCTCTGCCTGTCGTTGGGTTTTAGGGTGGTTGCCGGGCGGCTGTTAAACGATGCGGCTTCTAAACCCGAGCCCTTATATATCCCCTCAGCGGTTCTGTACCGACCTTCAGGTGGAGGAAAGCGGCCCTCTACGGGGTGCCGGCCCTCACCTGCCCGCAGGCCCAGCCTCATGCAAGGGAGGCTTTACCGTCGACTGCAGGCCCTCCGCCGCTGCCCCGGGCCCTTGAGGACCCCCACCCTCCCAAATCGACCCCGGCCCCGCTCGGGCTTCGGCCTCCAGCTCACGCTGCTTAACGTCGGCCCGGACCGCGGAGGAGGGCAACCCTGAGGCGGCGGCGACGCGACCGCCCGGAGAAGCTCCCGCTCGCCCCGGCCGACGCAATCCCAGCCAGCCCGGCCCTGTCGCGCCTCAGCCGGCTTTCCTCAAACGCCTCAGCCGGCTGATCTTCCGCGCCTCAGCCGGTTCTCCTCAAGCGCGGCTCCAGGCCCGCCTCCCCCCACCCCGCCGGCCGCATGAGCGCCTGAGGCGACCAGACCGGAGCCTCCGCGGCCTTCCCCGGGCAGCTGAAGGGAGCGCCGCCGCCAGGGACCGCTCCCTCAGCCGCCCCGGGAAACGCGCGCCGAGCGGGCTGAGGAGGGAGCGCCGCGGTCCTCCTGGATGGGCGAAGGCGGCCGTGGGGAGGTGGGGGGCTGTCGGGCGCCCCCTCCCTCCCCACCTCCCTTCTTCCCTCCCCTCCCGCCCGCCCGGGCGGCGCTGCGCGGGGCTCCGTCGGCGGCTGCTCCGTCCGCCTCTCCATCCTTGGCCCCTCCCGGCCGTGGAGGCGGAGGCGGCGGCGGCGGAGGAGGCGGAGGCGGCGCGGGGCAGAGGCGGGCGCGTCCACCTGCACGCGCTGGAGCGCAGGGCGCATGGAGGAGCCGCCAGTGCCGCAGTAGCCGCTGCCCTGCCTCGCCGCTTGTCGTCCGGACCGCACCGGCCGCAAGGTAAGCTTCGGGGCGGGGCGGGCGGGGCCCTTTTGTGCCAGTCGGGGAGGCGGCGGCGGCGGCGGCTGCAGCAGAGGCGGGCGGGGGAGGCCGGCCCGCCGGAGGGGCGATGCGGGCGGCGGAGACAGGCGAGGTCCCGGCCGCCCCCCGCCCGCTTGGCCCCGGGGGGCTGAGGGGAGCCGGACGGGGGAGGGCGGGGGCTGCTCGGTTCTTCCTCAGCCGGGGGTAGCCGGAGCGCCGGCCAGGCGGGGGCGGGCGAGGCGGGGGCTGCGGGGCGCGCCGGGCTCCAAGTTGCCGCGCTGCCTTTGTAAACCTGCCCAAACGAGGGAGGCGAGGGAGCCCCTTTGTTGGCCGGCGGCCTGGCCGGCCCTTGGCGCGCGGTGCCCGGGGGGACTGGCCGGGGGACTGCTGCGGCGGGGACTGCCCACTGCCTTCGCCGAGACCAGAGAGGCGTCGCTCGGCTGGGCTGGCGGATCCGCGGAGGCGTCGCCGAGGCCGGGCTGAGCGGCGCTGTGTTGGGAGCCCGTGCGGTGGGAGCGGGCGGCTCGGCCTCGCTGCGGCGGCGGCTTTGCGGGTCCTCGCTGGCGGCCTTTTTCCTCCTCCCGCCGGGTGGAGGAGGCTGCGGGGCTTTCTAAAGGGAGGAAGAACTTGCTATCGAGCCTGCTAATGAAATCCAACCGGCGGAGGGTCTGAAATTCCACCCGAGGGGAAATGGGGGGGAAAAGCCCAGCCGGGACCAGCCTCCGCCATCCGCCCCAGGAAACCAGGAGGAAATTGGGCTCTTCGCTTTGGGCATCTTTCGGGCCTTCCTGCCATAAGATTCTTGGGCCAGGTGAACCCAGGCAAAGGTGGGCTGCTAAGGTGGAAGGGTGACCTGTGCTCGCTCCCTGGAGCTCTGAGGGCTAGCGGAGTCCAGGGCAATTCTGTTACTGCACCTGGGCCACAGGAGCCCTGCGTGTCCACGCACGATTTCGCTACCTGCCCAGGTGCTGTAGCAGAATTGCGCTGTACTCCACGGTTACCCTGCCGAAAAACGGGCGCACCTGTGTCTCCACATGCGATTTCACTACCTGTCCAGGTGCAGTAGCATAATTGCGCCTTTAATGTGCCAAAACACAGGCGCCCCTGCATGTCCACCTGCTATTACTGCCCAGGTGCAGTAGCAGAATTTCACCGGACTTCATGGTTACCGCACCAAAACACAGGCACACCTGCATCTCTGCACACGATTTTGCTACCTGTCCAGGTGCAGTAGCATAATTGTGCCTTTACCATGCCAAAACACAGGTGTATATGCATGTCCACGTGCAATTTCGCTACCTGCCCAGGTGCAGTAGCGTAATTGCGCTGGACTCCGCTGGTACTCAGAGCCATGGGGGTGAGCACACGTCACCGTCCCCCCTTAGCAGCCTATCTCTGAGCCCAGAGCTGGTAGAGGGCGACCTTTGGCCTGGGGTTGGGGGGATGTTGAGAGGAAAATGGTTGAATCGGGGAAAGGGAGCGGCAACAAGTGCAAAGTCGGTTTTGTGAAGTCTCCAGTGGAATAAGAGGGGATCTGATGGCAGGTGCTTTGAAGCGGAGAGAAGGGGGGAGGGAGCTTGTGTTTTTGCTGAAAAGGATGGAGCGAGTGAAGGAGCAGAAAGGGCGAAATATCAGAAAATAGCAAGAAACTCATCCGGATTTTCAGCTCCTTCTGGAGATGCGAGGGATCGAACCTGTGGCCGTCTACCAGGCTGGGCCTGAAGGGGTTGCAGGAGGGGAGCACATACTGTAGTTCCTCACTTGCACTGTTGTTCTGCTTCCCGTTGTTGCTTTGAGCTTTTGCCCCTGAAGGCCTCCAACCAGCAGGGTTGACATGGTCCCTTCACCCAGCTCCAACAATGCTGGTAGAGCTGTCTTTGGGCGTGGGGGTGTGTGTGGCCGGAAGACCCTCCAAGCCAAACAGCTGAGACGTGGGGAGTTGCGCTGCAGAGCTCCCTCTAGGGCGGGGGCCTCCAACCGTGGCATCTTTAAGACAGGTGGAACTTCAACTCCCAGAAGTCCTCAGCCAGCAAAGCTGAAGTTGCCAAGGTTGGAGACCCCTGATGTAGGGGACTGCGTTGGATGGAGAAGGCTTTGTGCAAAAAAGGTCTCCCGAGCCTCCTTCGTGGGCCTGCATTAAGAAGTCTTCCATGAAAACGCCACTCCTTGCCTTCTGCGCCTGAGAGGGAGTCACAAGACCGATGCGCGTAGGGTCTGGGACTGAACACCTCTTGGGGTTAATGTTTTATTGGCCAAAGGACTGGTTGACTTTCCTCCGTGGCATTTGAACCGGGCACATTGGTTGCTGATGCTGCCTGAGAAGTCTGGCTGCTCAGTAGCCCTTTGGGGGGGGGGAGGAGAGCAGGAACTGGATGTTAGGAAAGAGACGGTACATAACTACATGTGCGGCATTACATAAGCATCCCATTTTATTTATGTCTTGTTATTCTGCAGGAACGTGCGTGAAATTTCAGATCAAATTATTATTATTATTATTATTATCTCTCTCTCTCTCTTCCCCCTTTTTGTTTAATTTTTTTAAAGCCCTAACTATTTGATTATGCAAGCGCAGTCTACCTGATTTTAAAACCCAGTGGATGGATGTGACCGTAGGAATGTCAGTGGCCTCTGGAATATTTGGTTTGCCAAGCCAGGCGCTGCCCTTCTGGGGCATCAGAGCTTGCAGTTGTGGAGGCTGCCAATGGCAAAGCAGGCACAGGGCAGAGTTATGGCCTTCATGAGGCCACTGGTGGAAATTCGCAGACCTTTCGAGCACGTGCCAGCCGTGATTTGACTGCATGTGCTGTTTGCTGGTTATCACCACTTAGGATGGCTCCGGGCAACTTAGAATAGGTCAAGACGAACAAGGAGGAGATCGAGGGATGAGAGGAACTGAGTATGTTTACTACTCCTGAGTAGAAAAAATAAAGGAAAATCTGTTAGTGCTGTTGAACTATTTCCTGAGATCGGTGGCACTTCTGTCCAAACAGAAAGCAGGTTCTCCTTCTCTGTACTTATTTATTTATTTTATTTATTAATTGGATTTGTATGCCGCCCCTTTCTGAGGACTCGGGGCAGCTCACAGTATAATAAAAAACAGTATACAATATCAAATCTAAAATCCAATTAATATAGTTAATTACTCTAAAAATACTGGAGCATTAAAATCATCCATTCCCTTTCAATAACAGACATACTTTGCACTTGTCAGCCAGAAGTTAGGGTCTAGTGACCCCAGGCCTTGTGGCATAGATGGGTTTTCAAGTTCTTATGGAAGGCAAGGAGGGTGGGGGCAGTAAGAATCTCTGGGGGGGAGCTGATTCCAGAGGGCTGGGGTCCCCACAGAGAAGGCTCTTCCCCTAGGCCCTGCCAAGCAACATTGTCTAATTGACAGGACCCGGAAGGCAGACTCTGTGGGACCTGACTGGTCACTGGGAAGGGTTGGAAGGGACCTTGGAGGTCTTCTAGTCCAACCCCTGCCTATGGCAGGAGATCCTATATACCAGTGATGGTGAGCCTTTTTAGGTTCACATGCCAAATGGTTGTGTGTGTGTTTGTGTGTGTGTGTGCTAGCCCACACCCATTTCCTCATACACACACAAGCACACTCCAACCGCTGCCCTTGTGCATGCGCACAATCCTACATCCCTGTCCCCGCGCATGCGCACAGGCCTTACTGGAGCCTGGGATGGTGAAAAAATGGCCAAATGGGCAAACTAGAAGTTTGGAAAAATGGATTTCCGGTTTGTCTGTTATGCTGTTTTTTGCACTCTGGAACCTTCAGGGAAGCTTCTTGAAGCCCCGGAGTGTGAAAAACAACACAACAGGGAAACAAAAAGTCTGTTTTCTGAACTTCCGGTTTGCCCGTTGGGTGTTTTCTTTGCACTCCAGGGCTTCAAGAAGCTTCCTTGAAGCCTCCGGAGGGCGAAACAGCCTTCCCCAAATCAGCTGGCTAATGCGCGCATGCATGCTTGATCTGACATAGGGAACACTTCGCGCATCCTCCAATGTGGCTCCACGTACCACTTATGACATGCGTACCATAGGTTCTCCATCACGGCTACATACAGTTCTAGACTTTATTTGGGCTTGGGTATAATTTTTTTCCCGTTTTTCACCAACTTAAAATAAAACATATGTAAATAACAAGACACAATACCAATATCAAACTGCATACTTTCTTTGGGCTTAAAGGGATATGGATGCATGTGGTTGTAGAAAGAATAAAAGAAGAGAATGATAGACAGGGTGTCTGGCAAACCTGGAAAACAGGGAATTATCAGGGAAATTGTCAGTTCAGGAAATATCAGGGAATTATAAGGGAATTCATGAAAAAACGGAATAAATCTGGGAGAAAAACAAACTATTAAAATGTTTAAAAGTCAGGAAAATCCTGTTTAAAAAATGGATCGCGCTGCCTGGCAGAGTCAAGCAAAAATGAGCATAACTGTGGCAAGAACTCAGCTACCGATATTTCTCCACAGCTTGGCCGTTTGGTATAATGTCATCTACGACCATGCCTTAACTAGATCACAAGCTATAGGGAAATGTGAGGGAAATATCAGGGAATTTCAAAATGCTTTCCCCCTGGACATCCTGGATAGAGTTCTTTTACTTTGGCTTCTTGTAACCTGGGGGTAGGGCTTGATGACCTCAAAGTCCCCTTCCACCCCTAGGATTCTACTAGCATTTGCAGGTTCAACCACAGCAGTAAACATCCCCTTCCCGCTACCGTAGCTGCTCCTAAATCTGTTGACGTATAGGGGCACGGCAGGCAGCTCATTCCTCCGTATTTTTTAAAAAATAAATATTTGTCAAAAGAACAGGCTGCAGCAATTATGCAAATGCATGGGTAAGATTTGGCATGCAACATGCCTGTTAAATCAACCTGTTCAGTGAGTACATCTGCTATGCACCAGTGCTCCGTTCCATTCCTGCAAATGAATAAACTTGGCTTACATGCTTTAATTGCTTCTTAGTGTATCTTGTCCTCCCAAATGCTCGGTCTGTCCGGGTTCTGTGAGGACTCCCATCCTGATGAGGCTCCATGGGCAGCCCTGGGCCGATTGGAAGCAAGCAGAGATGCCTCTAAGAGGCTTTGCTTGAAATATGCTTAGGAATTGACGGTGAGGTTCTCACCCATTCATTTCTACATTATTGATTTGCAAAGGGACACAAAAAGTGGCATCTCTATATACCCTTGTTTCAGAGTCTGTGGTATTTATTCATCTATTTCTTGATTTCTTCCTTCCTTCCTTCTTTCCTTCCTTCCTTCCTTCCTTCATTCATTTATTCCTTCCTTCCTTCCATCCTTCATTTATTCCTTCCTTCCTTCCTTCATTTATTCCTTCCTTCTTTCCATCCTTCCTTCCTTCCTTCCTTCATTTATTCCTTCCTTCCTTCCTTCCTTCCTTCATTCATTCATTCATTTTATGCTGCCCTTCTCCTTAGACTAAGAGCAGCTTACAACTTGTTAGCAGTAGCACTTTTTAAAAACACAGCCAGCCTATTGCCCTCACAATCCGGGTCCTCATTTTACCCACCTCGGAAGGATGGAAGGCTGAGTCAACCTTGAGCCGGTGATGAGATTTGAACTGCTGACCTGCAGATCTAGCAGTCAGTTTTTAGTGGCCTGCGGTACTGCACTGTACCCACTGCGCCACCTTGGCTCATCATTTAGGGGACAATTGCCCCTGAGTTCGGACTCAGGAGACTGCCTGCCACCCTCATTAGCCTGGGTCGGCTTCACAGCTTTTGCTTATGCGAACCCTTCCTTTCCTTGGGTGCCAGAATAGTGTGCATGTGTGCTATCACATATGTGTGAGTGCCTGCACCCATCATTCAATGCCTGGGGAGGGTGAAAACAGCTTCCCTTGCCCCCTGGAGGCCCTCTGTGGGCTGGAAATGGCCTGTTTCCCAACTCCTGGTGGGCCCAGTAGGCTCGTGTTTCACCCTCCCCGGGCTCCAAAGGCTTCACTGGAGCTGGGGGAGGGTAAAAATAACCTCCCCATCCCCCTGGAGGCTCTCTGGAAGCCAAAAACACCCTCCCAGAGCCTCTGTGTGAGCCAAAAATCAGTTGGCCAGCACACACATGCATACTGGAGCTGAGCTAGGGCAGATATGGCTCCGCGTGCCGCCTGTGGCACCCATGCCATAGGTTTGTCATCACTGTGCTAGAGAGAGAGAGAATTCTGCCTATTAGTTAAGGCCCCAGGTTACAAACCTCTATGTTGGGTGAGGCAGGCAGGGTTCCCTTGGGTCCCATTTGTTTGCCTTCTCTTTCTGCTCAAGATCCCCATGGACAAGTGGTGAGCCACTGTGGGACACAGAATGCTGGACTCAGTGGGCTTTGGCCTGATTCAGCATGGCTCTTCTTATGTCCCTTCCTTCCTTCCTTCCTCCCTTCCCTTCCCTTCCTTGCCTTCCTCCCTCCCTCCCTCCCTCCCTTCCTTCTCTTCCTTATTGAAACGGATGTCCAAGTGCCTCCTCTATGTTGATGAAGGCAAGCAGGGTTCCCTTGGGTCCCATTTATTGGGGGTCAAGGGAAAGGGAGGGTCTTGCCTTCTCTTTCTGCTCAAGATCCCCAAGTAATCTTAAGTAATAAGTAATCCTAAATCCAATTCATGTGCAAGTCTTGACATCCCCTCCAAGATGTCAAGGCCCACTTTGAAAACGATGAACAAAAATCACCGTGTATGTGTGTGTGTGTGTGTGTGTATTTATTTATTTATTTATTTATTTATTTATTTATTTATTTATTATTTAGATTTGTATGCCGCCCCTCTCCGCAGACTGTTTGTATGCATGTATATATGTATGTATGTTTGTATGTATGTATATATATATGTATGTATGTAATGCATGCATGCATATGTGTGTGTGCATGCTCATATATATATAATATAGTGTGTGTGTGTGTAGAGGGAACAGATTTATATGGTAGAAAATGGAAACCACCCTTTCATTCTTTTCCCCACTCATAAAATTTTGGGAATGCAGGCGTTGTTTACTGAAGCAATTCGTGAGTCTCCTCTGCCTCTTCCCCCTTTATTATTTTTTGCCAAAGAAAAAACTCTGTTAAGAGCTGAACAGTGGGAGAGCTTCACAATGGGGCCTGATTGGGAACCTCTGAGAGCGACACCCAGCCAGGGAGGCCTCACTACTTAAAGACCCTTTTGAGGAGGGGGGGGGGCTTCTTGTGCAGAATGCCACCCCAATTAGGAGCTCTAGCATGGTGTTGTTTTTTTAAAAAACAGTAAATTATGTGCTAGGAATCATCAGGGAGGTTAGTTGTTTGGTTGTTTGGTTATTTATGGGTTTTGAAAGCTGCCCATCAATAATAGCCCTCTGGACAACTTTCATGCATTTTGAAATACAGTACAATCTAATGTAAATAGTGTGGAATAAAAATGTCTCGAAAAACAGCGCTAAAGTTGAATGTAAATGATGCAGCATAAACACAACAGCAACAGCATTATACATTTAGAATTAAAGTAATTTGATTGTGACGGAGGGACTGAAATCTTGCTCAGAAACCAGTCATTCTTAGAAACATAGAAACATAGAAGATTGACAGCAGAAAAAGACCTCCTGGTCCATCTAGTCTGCCCTTATATATTTCCTGCATTTTATCTTAGGATGGATCTATGTTTATCCCAGGCATGTTTACATTCAGTGACTGTGGATTGACCAACCACGTCTGCTGGAAGTTTGTTCCAAGCATCTACTACTCTTTCAGTAAAACAATATTTTCTCACGTGGCTTCTTATCTTTCCCCCAACTCACCTCAGATTGTGCCCCCTTGTTCTTGCGTTCACTCTCCTATTAAAAACACTTCCCTACTGAACCTTATTTAACCCTTTCACACATTTAAATGTTTCGATCATGTTCCCCCTTTCCCTTCTGTCCTCCAGACTATACAGATTGAGTTCATGAAGTCTTTCCTGATAAGTTTTATGCTTAAAACCTTCCACCATTTTTGTAGCCCGTCTTTGGACCTGTTCAATTTTATCAATATCTTTTTGTAGGTGAGGTCTCCAGAGCTGAACACAGTATTATTCCAAATGTGGTCTCCCTCTTCCTGCTTGTTATACCTCTAGCTATGCAGCCAAGCAGCCTACTTTTTTCCCCCTACTGCCTAACCGCACTGTTCACCCATTTTGAGACTGTCTTGAGACTTCTTAAATGGCCTCTGCGGAGAAAAAGCATTGAGGTCAGTGTGAGGTGGAAATCTTAGGAAGGTTGTCCTATGAATGAGGCACCACCACTGAAAAGGCCCTTCTTTATCCATCTCATGGACGTTTCTTTGAGGATGAATGGGAGAACCTGGAAAGGAGCATTGTTCCCGAGGAAGATCTCAGAGTCCACATAAGAGCGGGTGTGGTAGAGGAATGCAATTCTTCCTTTGAGAAGGAAGGGGGAAAGGTCAGGAAGCAATGGGTTGGAAGCTTGTTCAAGAGAGTTGCAACCTGGAACTAAGGAGACATTTCCTGACAGTGAGAGCAATTAGTCAGTGGAACAGCTTGCCTCCAGGAGTTGTGTTGTGGGTACTCCCATCAATGATGGAGGTCTTCAAGAAAAGCTTGGCCAATTATTTGTCCCGGTTGGTATAATTTCTCCTGTTTTGGGCAGGACGTTAGATTAGAAGACCTCCACGGCAGTGTTGGGTTGCTGCCGGTTCAAACTGGTCTGCCTGAACTGATAGCACAAATTTACCGCTGCTCATTAAACCGACAATGATGGCTGGCTGGCCATGCCCCAAACTGGTCTTCTGGTTGCCACTTCTTGAAAGCAGCTGGCAAAGAATCCTCTGTGGATATGCAAAGGCTTCTGTACATGTGCAAAGGGTCATTTCCCCGATGTGATGTAGGCGCCCCCAGGCACAAAGCAAGTGTATGTGTGCAAAACACACACTTCCGACATGATGCGAACCGGTAGGGAAGGTCTGTGGAACCCACCACTGCTCCATGATATGATTCTGTGAAACAGGTACTCATCCCTGGGACAGTGACTTGGACCAGACTAAGAAACCAAAGCCACATAGAGCAGGATTACCGTATTTTTTGAGTATAAGACGCACCGGAGTATAAGATGCACCTTAGTTTTTTGGGAGAAAAATAGGGAAAAGAATCTGCTTACCAGGTATTCATCTGGCTAGCGTCCTTAGCAAGCACATTATTTTATCCCCTGATTAGAGCTTAAAAAAACCTTTATTCGGAGAGAGTAACAGTGAAAGGGCTTGCACGCCAGTAATAGCTGGGAACATCATTAGCACCTGGAAAGAAACATTTGGAGCAAGTAGAGCAATGGAACAAATCCTGCAAAGACTTAGGGCTTGGAAAATATTCTTCTCAGAGAATAACAATGAAAGAGCTTGTAAACTGGTAAGAGCTGGGAACATCGTTAGCACCTGGTTAGGGCTGGAAAGAAACTTACTCAGAGCAAGTTAGAGCAATGAAAAAAAAGCCTGAAAAGACTTAGGGCTTGGAAAACACTCTTTGCAGAGAGAAACAATGAAAGAGCCTGCAAGGTAAGAGCTGGGAAGATCGCTAGCAGCTTGTTAGGGCGGGGGGGGGGGGAACTCCGAGTCTTCGGAGAGGGGCGGCATACAAATCCAAATAATAAATAAATAAATAAACTACATTCACAGTATAAGACGCACCCAAATTATCAGCCTCTTTTAGGGAGGAAAAAGGTGTGTCTTATACTCCGAAAAATATGGTACTTTTATTGGAACAGAAAGGAGCACTTATCTTCTTCCTTCAAATCCTTGGACCGGCTTTCAATAAAGGGCATTGTGAGAATTTCTCTTCCTCGACCTGGCCTAGATCAAAGAAAGAGCTGTAGGAGGAATTGCTCTTCAAAATAACTTCTTCCCAAAGTGTACAGTTTTGGGCACCAGAGCTTGATGTTAGCCAGCACTTGGATCTGGGCCTGGGAGTAGGAACGTATAATCAGCTAGACAAATCCAATCAGCAGCTCTGCAGCTCTGTTTGGAGGCATCGGAAGCATCCAAATTATTTTCAAAGGTACCATCTCATGAGACGCATTGCAGCTATCCACCTGGCAAATGATGGACCCTTAATAACTTTTCCAAGGTTATCTTTGTCCAGGGAGGATCATAAACTGCTATATATTATCATATTGATAGAAAGCAGTCTGAGCTATTGAGGGTAGGTGGGTCTCCAGGGACAGCGAAGGAATTCATGGACTATACCTCTGACCTTGGACCAGGGCAGTCTCTTCCAGAATAGGTGAACTCCAAATAAAAGCAGATGAACTGCCCATCTTTGGTGTTTGTATCTCAACAGGATTGAGTTTCTGTTGGAAGTCTAGTAGACTTTATCCAGGCATTGCTTCAGATCGTCAGCTACTGTGCCTGTGTGATCCCCAAAGAGGTAAATGTGACCAGACAATTTTTGGGGGACCGTCTCCTGCCACATACCTCCCAGAGACCAATAAGATCACACAGGGTTGGCCTCTTCCAGGTCCCATCGACTAAGCAATGCAGGTTGGCGGGACCATGGGGGAGGGCCTTCTCTGGGGCTGCCCCGGCTCTATGGCACCAAGTACCGCCCGATGTCCATACTACTCCCACTCTACTGGCCTTCTGAAAAGATGTGAAGACCTGGTTTTGCCGGCAGGCCTGGGGCCATGAATCCTAACATCTTGTCATGATCAAATTGTGATTGATTTGGTATGTATGTCTGTTTGATTGGATAGTTTGTTGGATTTTATAATTGGGTTTTACTGTTTTTACTATTTAATATTTGTTTTTGTTTTTTTTTACTATTGTATTATATTACAATGGTTGACAAGAAAGTAATGCACCACATTTTTTCCTTCAACAATTATTTATTGAACACAATGAAACTTACACACAAGAAAGAAAGATGTTTCTTGTACACTCCCTGTTTTTCCACATAATCTCTGTTCCGTTCTATGGCCTTCCTCTGGCGAGACACAAGGGTATGTAGGCCCTGTCAGTACTACTCCTTGTTCTGGTTATGAAGCCTTGGAGCTCTGCCAAACCGTCTTCTAATGGCCTTACTCTTTGTGCCCAGCGACTAACCGTACTTCTGTCGACTGCAGATTCTACATAAATTGTACACAAATGTTTGTGAATGTTCCCAACAGTTTATTTCTCCACAGTGAGAAGTTCAATGGCGACACACTGCTTGTAACGTACATCATTTACAGAAACACTGCTGCAGCTATGCCATCTGTCTGAAGAAATGCAAAATTTACACATGCATTCCTGACAACTCAAATAATGTACATCTAAAGTTTCGTATTCGTACCATTGTAGGCTGAGAAAAAAAAAGTGGTGCATTGCTTTCTGGGCAACCCTTGTATTTATTGTTGTAAGCCACCCTGAGTCCCACAGGATTGGTCGGCATAGATGTCAATTAAATTAAATAAAATCTTCACAGTGGTGACACTTCAGCCAGAGTTTCCCAAGTAAGACCTCCCAACGGTGTTGGGTCCATGGACAGTCAGCCTGATAAGCACAAGGGATGAGGCTGGGAGCATTGTTGCAAAATGGGTCAGAACAGTGAAAACGAGGCATTGTTTTCTGGATTCAGTCCCCTGAGTACATAGAAGAAGTACAGTGGTACCTCTACTTACGAACTTAATTTGTTCCGTGACCAGCTTCTTAAGTTTGTAAGAAGCAATTTTTCCCATAGGAATCAATGTAAAAGCAAATAATGCGTGCAATTGGGGAAACCACAGGGAGGGTCAAGGCCCTATTTCCTCCCAGGAGATTCCTAGAGAGGCCCCACAGAGGCTTCTCCCCGCCTTTTCCGGCCCTGTTTCCTCCCAAGAGATTCCTAGAGAGGCCCCAGGGAGGCTTCTCCCCGCCTTTTCCGGCTCTCTTTCCTCCCAGGAGATTCCTAGAGAGGCCTCACGGAGGCTTCTCCCTGCCTTTTCCGGCCCTATTTCCTCCCAAGAGATTCCTAGAGAGGCCCCAGGGAGGCTTCTCCCCGCCTTTTCCGGCTCTCTTTCCTCCCAGGAGATTCCTAGAGAGGCCTCACGGAGGCTTCTCCCCCCCTTTTCTAGCCCTGTTTCCTCTCAGGAGATTCCTAGAGAGGCCTCATGGAGGCTTCTCCCTGCCTTTTCCAGTTACAGTTTTAGAGGCTCGGGTTTGTAAGTGGAAAATGGTTCTTGAGAAGAGGCAAAAAAATTCTTGAACACCTGGTTGTTATCTAGAAAAGTTTGTAAGTAGAGGCGCTTGTAGGTAGAGGTGCCACTGTACTTCCCAGTCATAGTTTCCCAAAGGATGCTATGAGGGCATCAAAAACCACCGAAGAGGCCAAGCAAAGCAATAGGACTACTTCTGTCTCAGCCAGGTGAGCAAGATCATTTTTGTTCTACAATCTGACCTGGAAATACACCTAGAACATTTATTTCCTCTCAGAGTGCCTGGAGTTGCAGCATCTGATGCCCAGCAGGGGAACGTCAGCAATTGGCTTGATGGTTGTTTCCATCGCCTGGATCAGCTTTGGCCTCTTTGTGATCAGCCCCATCTCTGCTTTTAGATTCACAACATCCTGAAAACCAAGGAGGGCGTTTAATTTTAATTGGAAAATAAACCTGCTGGTGTAATGGTTTGCTTTTTTTAAAAAAAAGTTAAAATCTTTTTTTCTTTTCAACACATATCCATACAAATGTCAATGCATATACCTTACATACATGTTACAAATAGTACATTAGTCCATATTTTCCATTTTTTAAATCAATAGTGTGCATTCAAAATTCATTTCCTCACTCCCCTCTTGCACTCTCCATCTCTTGCATCTACCTTCCTTTCCCTCTCTCTAACCTTCCTTCTCTCTCTCTCTCTCTCTCTCTTGCCTCTCCTCCTTTAACCTTCTCCAAAAAACTACTCCCTCCCTCTCCTTCTTAATCCTTTCTTGAGTGATTCCTCCTTCCAGGGAGGGAAAAAACACCTTTTCATTTGGCAGACTATCAATAGTGTATTTTTAACCTGTTACCTTATCATTTTTCTTATTTTTAAATTACCTTAAACATATTTGTTATTATTATTCTTTGTTTTGGTATATACTTTGATACTAGTATTCATTGAAAATCTTATAAATCTAATTTCGTCATCCGGGTTAATTTATTTCTTTTCTCTTTCTTGCTGTTTTTATCTTAATCCCAACTCTAACTAAACTCACTTTCTATCCATTTATAACACTTCATCCAAACCTTGTAATATTCAGTGTCCGGTCTGTCCTTAAGTCTCATTGTCATTCTACACATCTCAGCACAATTCAATTTTTTTTTGAGAACATCTTCTTCTGATGGAATCTTAGATCCTTTCCACTTCTGCACAAAGGCAATTCTTGCTGCTGTCATTATGTGTACTATTAGGTATGAGTCTTCTTTACTTAAATTGTCTGGCAAAATACCTAACAGAAATATTTCAGGCTTCAGTACTATTTTTTGTTTCACCATTTTTTTAACCCATGCCTGAATTTTAGTCCAAAACGTTTTTGCTTCAGTACATGACCATCACATATAGTAAAAGGATCCTGGTATCTGTTGACATTTCCAACATTTCATACTCTTATCTTTGTTTTATCTTTATTTTTGGAATACTGTGTGCAGCTACGGTCATCTCACCTTGAGGTGGACATTTTAGATTGGGAAGAGGTGAAAAAAGGGTGAACTGAGTAATGGAAGAACTTAGTGGAACTTAGTAGTAGGCATAGAGCACTAGAGTGCCTTCCGTCCCCTGTCCTATTGCTCTCCTATATCTCCTATAACTTTCTTCTATTCCTATATCTCTTCCTCTATTCTTTCATTGATATGTTTTATTCCTATATCTTCTCTTCTTTCTCAGATATATTTTACTATGGGTATCTCCTCTATAATCTTCATTATGTATTTTACTATGTGTATACCCACTAAAACCCTCATTGTGTATTGGACAAAATGAATAAATAAAATAAATAGAGCCCCATAAAATCATGTTTGACCCAGAGAAAAGTGGAGAAATGTTCTTCCCCATCTGGATCACTCTGCCTGTGGAATTCTGGGAGTTGAAGTCCACCCAACTTAAAAGTGAGAAACACTGATCCAGAACTTAAGGCCAACCATTCAAAGTTTAATAACCCCAGGAAGAAAATAAACTTCTTTACCCAAGTGTGAATTAACGAAGAGCTTTGTTGGCATCAGAAGCAGGGATGTTTACCCATTTCCATGGCTTTCAGAAATAAAGTATCATCTTCATACATTGCTACAGAAATCCTAGTACTGTATTCACAATAATCTTCAATATGATTGCTTAACTGCCAGAAAACAGGTCAGTTATAAATACACATTTATAAATACATGGATAAATACTTGAAAATAAAATCTAAGCTAAGAGCAGACATTTATTTCATTAAATTCTTCAGGTTGGTGCTTTTGGCTTTGTGCTAGGGTGTTCACATACATTTATACGTGCATGTATGTAAAACATGATTAAAAGGCCTGTATGATACAATTCTTTGTCGAGTTCCAATTTGGGATTTCTTTGTGATTCCATGTAAGTTGCAGGCTCCTTCTTAGAATTCCTGTAAGTAAGAAAGCAATTTATTCCCCTGGCTACCTCTCTGAGGTGGAAGTTGGCCCTTCATGAAAAGAGATTTTGTGTGAAACCCATACTTTAATACTCTTCAATACTCTTTGGCCCTTCTTTTATTTGGGGGTTGTTTTTGGAGAGTGGATGAGAGTGTGTATGGAATGATCCCAAATCAGTTGGTGCTGCAAGCAGATTTTGTGTGTGTGTGTGTGTGTGTGTGTGTGTGTGGTAGAAAAACCAAATGCAGCCTGGTGTATTTGGAGAGGTTTTTCAGGTTTGGCTTTGAGCTTCAGGTGAGAGCAAATTAAACCCTTGAAATCTGTGCTTGTGATGCAGTCAGAACACGGCGGCTGATTTGTTATTGTTGTTTACAGCCCCTTCCTGGGTTTTTTTTTGACAATCTTGCGGAAGGGAGAGCTATGAAACAGTTCAATCCATCAGGCCCCCTTTTTCATCTGAAACCGGAGAGACCGTGGAGGTGTTGCCAGATGCGGCAACCACAATGAAGTCAGATTTTCAAAAGGTGGTCATCAGCTCCTATTTATTTGGAGAGAGAAATTGGGGGTAGGTGTGACAGTGGAAGCTTTGTCTCTGTGCCTAAAGATTAACAAAAGTTCTAATCTGTTGCTGCCTGCCAAGGACCCTGCCTTTTATTCTCTTTAAACAGGGATTTCAGTAAAAGCAAGTGCTGCTTTGGGTTCTTTTGTATTGCTACTGAAAAGAATATTTTTTGGGGATATTGATTTGGATATTGTAGATAGAGCACAATCAAAATTGTGAGATAATATCAATAAAGGTCAATAACTATGGAGATTCTCAATCATGCAAGCCACGGTTTTCGCAAAGGTGGCCCCCTCCAAAGGCCAACTGGACTTTCTTGGTACCTTCTTTCAAAACACCTTCTTTCCAAACGTAAAATAATGCACTTGGGGAAAAGGAATCCTCAATCTGAGTATTGTATTGGAAGTTCTGTGTTAGCAAAAACTTCAGAAGAGAAGGATTTAGGGATAGTGATTTCTGACAGTCTCAAAATGGGTGAACAGTGTGGTCAGGCGGTAGGAAAAGCAAGTAGAATGCTTGGCTGCATAGCTAGAGGTATAACAAGCAGGAAGAGGGAGATTGTGATCCCGCTATATAGAGCGCTGGTGAGACCCCATTTGGAATACTGTGTTCAGTTCTGGAGACCTCACCTACAAAAAGATATTGATAAAATTGAACGGGTCCAAAGACGGACTACAAAAATGGTGGAAGGTCTTAAGCATAAAAGGTGTCAGGAAAGACTTAATGAACTCAATCTGTCTAGTCTGGAGGACAGAAGGGAAAGGGGGGACATGATCGAAACATTTAAATATGTTAAAGGGTTAAATAAGGTTCAGGAGGGAAGTGTTTTTAATAGGAAAATGAACACAAGAACAAGGGGACATAATCTGAGGTTAGTTGGGGGAAAGATCAAAAGCAACATGATAAAATATTACGGTATTTTACTGAAAGAGTAGTAGATCCTTGGAACAAACCTCCAGCAGACGTGGTTGGTAAATCCACAGTAACTGAATTTAAACATGCCTGGGATAAACATATATCCAACACTCATTTCTTCTCCAAGAAGCTTCTTCCAAGAACTAAAAATCGAGTTGCCTTTTGGGGGAAAAACTCCACTCTTGGAATAAATGTAGTCTTACCCTTCATCCGATTTCCTGGTCTGGTCTACCTAGTGGGGCTGATATTATAGTGAACTAGGATTACCCCTTTGTTAAAGAGTTGATGAGTAAAAGACCTGTTGGATGAAGAGGGCTGGGAGGAGGGCAACAATATGCCAGTACTGGGACTTTAAGGTACATTGTGTGATGGCAGGTTGAAGGAACTGGAGATATTCAGTCTGGAGTAGGGAAGACTTAACGGAGACCCAGACAAAAAAGGAACCAGAAGGAAGGCGGTCAAAACAATAAATCCGCAGAAAGGCGGACCAGAAGTAACAGCTGCATCTATCTAGATTTCTTTGACAAATATCAGGGGGGGAAAAAATACTGATAGTAATTTCTGTACCACACCGAAGCAATCTGTTAAAATCTGTCTATGGAGGTTTCTCCATCTCTAGAAGTTATTTTAAAATAAAAGCTGGACAGGCATCTCTCATGGATGGTTTCATTCATCTGCTTGTACATTCAGAACGGATTAACAGAGTTGGAAGGGACCTTGGAGGTCATCTGGTCCAGGGGTAGGCAAAGTTGGTTCTTCTATGACTTGTGGACTTCAACTCCCAGAATTCCTGAGCCAATCATGCTAGCTCAGGAATTCTGGGCGTTGAAGTCCACATGTCATAGAAGAGCCAACTTTGTCTAGTCCAACACCCCGCCCAAGCAGGAGACAATTTCTGACCGATGGCAGTCTAATCTCTTCTTGAAAGCTTCCAGTGATGAAGCTCCCACGACTTCTGAAGGCAACTTCTGTTCCGTGGATTGACTGTTATGACTGTCAATTCCCCCCCCCCCTTAATTCCACTTTGAATATCTCCTTGCTCAGTTTCCATCCATTATTCCTTGTCTGTCTTTCAGGTGCTTTACAAAATAGCTTGACCCACTCCTAGACTTACAATCCTGGGTCTTAGAACTACGACGCCTTAAACATTATCTAAGTATTGCTCACAAGATCATATGTTGCAATGTCCTGCCTGTCAAAGACTACTTCAGCTTCAACCACCACAACACAAGAGCACACAACAGATTCAAGCTTAACATTAACCGCTCCAAACTTGATTGTAAAAAATATGACTTTAGTAATCGGGTTGTTGAAGCCTGGAACTCATTATCGGACTCCGTAGTGTCATCCCCTAACCCCTAACATTTTACCCTTAGAGTATCCATGGTTGACCTCTCCAGATTCCTAAGAGGTCAGTAAGGGGCGTACATAAGCGCACTAGAGTGCCTTCCGTCCCCTGTCCTATAGTCTCTCCTATATCTCGTATTTCTTCTCTACTATATCCCCTATAACCTTCATTGTGTATTATTGTGTATTGGACAAAATAAATAAATAAATATTCCTGCAACTGTTCATCGCATATTTGAGCCTCCAGTCCCTTAATCATCTTGGTTGCTCTTCTCTGCACTCTTTCTAAGGTCTCAACATCTTTTTTATAGTGTGGTGACCAAAACTGGATGCAGTACTCTAGGTGTGGTCTTAGTAAGGCTTTATAGAGTGGTATTAGTACCTCACTTGATCTTGATTGTATCCCTCTATTGTTGTTGTTGTTGTTGTTGTCTCCGAAGGCTTGGGGCAGCTCACAGAATACAAAAAACAACACAACAAATCTAATTAATTAAAAATTACTACTAAAATCCCATATATATTAAAATCAGTCAGCCAACTCTTTCACAACCACACATTACATCTCATAAACAGGGGAAGGGGGCTTGATCTAATTGCCCCATGCCTGATGACATAAATGGGTCCTGATACTCTTGCGAAAGGCGAGGAGGGTGGGGGCAGTGGGAGCTGATTCCAGAGGACCGGGGCTGCCACGGAGAAGGCTCTTCCCCTGGGCCCTGCCAGACGACATAGTCTGGCTGACTGGGACCCAGAGAAGGCCAACTCTGTTAACGCAATTTAGGATTGCATTGGCTTTTTTTCAGATTTATTGGCATTATGGCAACAGAATTCTCTTCTACCTATAGTATTGATGCAATAGCCTTTTAAAAAAAATTCTAGCATCATGCCTTAGTTGCCTTGCCTTTTCCCCAACCATGGCATGTGGTCAGAATTGCTCAGCCTCTCACTGCTTCTCAGGTCTCCAGCCGGCGACATCTCTGTACTCAGCACCCAGGTAGGAATCTCACTGACCTTCCCGAATACTCCTTAGCCTTGTCTTCCCACTGTTTCCTTGCACTTACATTCTAGCACACCCAGAGAGTCACCCAGGAGTGGAATATCCTTTCCTCCTGCACTCTCACATCAAGTGGTAGCATCCTCACTGACATTACCTGACCTTGAAAAACCTATTCAAGATCACACCTGATCAATACTGGAACGGGAAACAACCAGGAGATTCCAAAACCATACAGTTGATTGGGAAATTTATTTATTTATTTATTTCATTAATTAAAAAAAAAAAATAAGGTGGGGAAACAAACTTAAGAAAATTTTTACAAAGTACGTAGTATTGACTAATCATAATAACAGATATATATATATGTATGTATGTATGTATGTATGTATGTATGTATGTATGTATCACATATTTATCCGACATAAAACACACACACACACACACGCACATATATATATATATATATATATATGATCCAACAGAAAAAACATATATATATATATAGTCATCAAAATAGAAAGTCTAATATAAAAGAACATAAAATGGAAAACACAAAAGGAATAGAAAAGGAGATAAGAAAAAAGGGATAAAGAAAAGAAGAATAAGGGGTGTCTGCAATATATCAGGCCCTTTGGAAATATATGACTTTAAAGTAAGCAGGGGTAATGGGTGTGTATGAATAAATTTCATAAATATTACTGAATTTTATACGTGTGTATATCAATAATTTTCGAGGGTTATTGGTGATTGAACTTTATTTATTTATTATTTATTAATTGGATTTCTATGCTGCCCCTCTCTGAGGACTTGGGGCGGCTCACAACATATAATATACAGTATACAAAATCTTAAATCCAATTAATTAATTAAAAATCTAAAACCCCCAAAAAGCCTAAAAAACAATCATTCCATTCACTCAACATTCTCTGAACACATTCATCGGCCAGGGGGCAAAGATCTAATGGGCCCAGGCCTGGCGGCCTAGATGGGTCTTTAGACTCTTATGGAAGGTGATGAGGAGGGTGGGGGCAGTACGAATCTCCAGGGGGAGCTGATTTCAGAGGGCCGGGGCCCCCACAGAGAAGGCTTTTCCCCTAGTTGACAGGACCTGGAGAAGGCCGACTGTGGGACCTGACTGGTCGCTGGGATTCATGAAAATAAAAGTTCCCTGACAAGATAGTCTACCCAAGAGAAAAAGGCAGTGGTGGATTGCTCCCAATTCAGCCCAGATCAGCGAACCACTGCTGCCAGTGGTGGGAGTGCACAAGGGAACTGGTAGCGATGGGATTTACAACCCGCTACTGGGGAAGGGGTATTTTTACAGAAGGTGTGGGTTGACTACTATCTCTTGGAAGTTTTGAAGAAAGACGCTCAACAGCATCTTTTAAAAGATGAACAGGTTTTTCTGCCCTGCTTCAAAGTGTAAATGATCTTTCCAGCTCAAAAGTTTCAAGGTTCTTTGAAAAAATAAACCTTCCTGGAAGAAGGCAGCAACATAACCCTTCTGTGCTGTTGGCAACAAAATTGTATGAATGTGTTCACAGCATTTTCTGAAGATAATCTTGATTTAAGGGCATCTCTGTCTTTTACTTCCTCCGTCCAAAGCCATTCAGTTCAGATGCAAACTTGCCATGCACGTTTCATGCTCATAGAATACTCAAACTATATCTGTACTAAATGTAAAGTAATTGGATAATGATCATAATATTATAATAATTATAATAATATTATAATAATAATAATTATTATTATAATAATACTGTACAGTTGTACCTGTTCTTACAAACTTAATTCGTTCCATGACCAGGTTCTTAAGTAGAAAAGTTTGTAAGAAGAAGCCATTTTTCCCATAGGAATCAATGTAAAAGCAAATAATGTGTGCGATTGGGGAAACCACAGGGAGGGTGGAGGCCCTGTTTCCTCCCAGGAGATTCCTAGGGAGGCCCCCACAGAGGCTTCTCCCTGCCTCTTCTGGTTACAGTTTCGGAGCTCGGGTTTGTAACTGGAAAATGGTTCTTGAGAAAAGGCAAAAAAATCTTGAACACCCGGTTCTTAAAATTTCGTAAGTAGAGGAGTTCTTAGGTAGAGGTACCACTGTAATAACAACAACAATAACAACAACAATGAGAAGAGACAAATCATTTTGGAACTCAACCAAGAAGATAAAAAACTCCTAGTAAAAACAGAAGTTTGTATCCAAACTGAACACAGAAAGAACAAATTACTACCAAGAATAATGAACCTCAGAGGTCAAAAAAGTTGAGAAAACTGCTGTCCAATCTAGTCCACGACAGATCTAAATGAAGAAGAGAAGGGGAGGTCATCAAATTTGTAAATGACACTAAGTTGGGAGGAATTGCTAATACTTTGGACGGCAGATTCCGGATCCAGAAGGATCTTGAGCTTTGGGCTCTGTCCAAAAAGATGCAGCTCAGTGGTTGGAAATGTAAGGCTGTGCACTTAAAACCAAATGCACCGGTGTTGTATACAATAGGCAGTACGTGGCTCAGCAGTAGCAACTGAGAGGAGTCATAGTGGAGAGTCACTTAAGTCTGAGCCTCTTGGGTCCTTCTAGCTGGACGTCTCTATTTGTCTTGGGATTGTGACTTCCAGGCTGACGGAAGATATTTGGGAGTTGTATGTTCCATACAACCAGGGTCATTAGTTTTGAAGAGTAGGTGGCAGCGGTGGGTTTCACTTTCTTTTTTACTACCGGTTCTGTGGGTGTGGCTTGGTGGACGTGGTATGGCTTGATGGGAGTGGCTTGATGCGCATGGCAGGGGAAAGGTACTGCAAAATCACCATTTCCTCAGCTGGGACTAGGGAGGCTGAGAATAGAAGGGGGCCAGTCAGAGGTGGTGTTTGTTTGTTTGTTTGTTTGTTTTATCAAGTACATATTGGTGATATACAAGGATATACAAAGATACATGATACTAGTAAAAAATAAACGTTAGGACAGGGGACGGAAGGCACACTGGTGCACTTATGGACGCCCCTTACTGACCTCTTAGGAATCGGGAGAGGGCAATGGTGGAGAGTCTAGGGGTAAAGTTTTACAGAGTCAGGTAGTGAGTTCCATGCATCAACTACTCCGTTACTAAAGTAGTATTTCCTGCAGTCGAGTTTGGAGTGGTTTACTTTAAGTTTGTGTCTGTTGTGTGCTCGTGTGTTGTTGTGTGTGTTGTTTACTGGTTCTCCAAACTACTCCAAAGTTCTGCTAGCGATTCTCCAGAACTGGTCAGAACCTGCTGAATCCCACCTCTGGTACATGGGTAGTAAACGCAGTGGTACCTCTACTTAAGAACTTAATTTGTTACGTGACCAGGTTCTTAAGTAGAAAAGTTTGTAAGTACAGTAGAAGCAATTTTTCCCATAGGAATCAATGTAAAAGCAAATAATGCGTGAAAACCCATTAGGAAAGAAATAAAAGTTTGGAATTTGGGTGGGCAGAGGAGGAGGAAGAAGAGGAGGAGGACAGTCGCTGCTGAAGGAAGAAGGGAAGGGGAGGGGAATCAAAAAAATCCAAAATTTTAAGGCTAAAAAAAAAAAGAGGGACTCTGAGGCAGTGAGAAGGAACATGCGCCTCCCATACACCCGGCACGAGGCTGCCTCCCATACACTGTGCCAGAGAGAGAAACCCAGACGGGCAAGAGGGTGGAACCTCCTTCTCCTTTGACCAAAAGGTGACTGCTGCTGCTGCTGCTACCTGCTTCCTCTTCCTTCCCATGCTGAAGGGCTCCCCTCTCCTCTCGCTCGCTCGCTTTGTAACAGGTGCCTTTCCTTCACTGTGGTGTCTCCTCGGTTTGGCTGAAGCCAAGTTGATCCAGCCAGGGCGAAGCGCCCCCTTTTGCCTTTCCGCGCCCAGATGCTCCGGGAGGCAACCTCGCGCCGGGTGTATGGGAGGCAGTGTGAAGGAGTCACCACAGCAAAATGGTTTATTCCCTCTCCAAGCACCCAGAGAAAGGAAAACGCTCCGTTCGCTCTGGACTGCCAAAGCCTCCTTAAGCACCACCGAAAGGCTCTTCTGGCAGCCCAGGAAAGCTTGAGGTGGTCAGGATTAAAGGGGGAATGGTAGGAAACTGGCCGGGCCTTCATGCCGTTCTCAAATTTCCTGGGAAATTTTTCCGGGCTCGGGTTCTTAAGTAGAAAATGGTTCTTAAGAAGAGGCAAAAAAAATCTTGAACACCCGGTTCTTATCTAGAAAAGTTCTTAAGTAGAGGCGTTCTTAGGTAGAGGTACCACTGTATCTGTTTTCCTCTTTTTTTGTGAAGCTTTTTGCCAGTTTGGGTTGCTCTCCTCTTCCCTCCCCATTTTCTGCAGCGGTAGAGCTGAGATTCTCAGTGGGTGTTTTTGTCCAGAGGCAAAAAGCTACTTTCCTGCAGGGAATCTTGACTGCCAGTTTTATTCTGTTTTACTTTTTTTCCACATTAGGAAATACACCTAGAAGAGTAATGTCTATCTAAGTGTGCAGTTTCTGCCTAAGCTTTTCCATGAGGGTAAAATAAATCACAGTTAAACTCATGTTTTATACACCAAAGTGTTCATATGAGCATATCCAGAAGCATTTATGGAGACAATTGGTTTATAAAACTGTGCCTGAGAAAATATTAGCATGCGATCTTTGATTTTTCGCAAATGCCTTTTATGAAATCCCAATTTATTTTAGCCACAGTAAGCCTGAGATTGTATGTAAATTCTGAGCATTATACATCAGTTGCGTTCAGTCAGGTGGCTTTCTGTCCCATTGATTTCCAGAGGTTTAACCTTTCATAGGAGGGGCTCGGAAAAACAAAGACATTCACTCACTTACCAGTTTGGGCAGAAATCCCCAGGACGGCTCTTGGAGGAGATGTTATCTGACACTTTACAATCTCTCGGAGTAATCGAAGGATCAACATTTTGCAGTCAGCCTGAGGTCAGACCTACACAAGAGATGCAAGCGGCATTGGGGTGTTTATCGCTAGGAAGGAGCAAACCTGGGTGGTCAGCGCTTAAGAAGGGAAGTAACCAGGTTTACAAGTTTAAAGTCAATATGAATTCACGTTAAACCTATATTAGTGGATGTCATTGATAAGAGTTCCTATCCAAGGGTTGAATGAATCTTTCATTTAGCCCATCTCAGCCATGGCTTACTGAATTACATGATTATGGCTTCACACAACAATAATAAAACATAAAACTAATATAGGCTGAACTTCTATAATGTAAAATGCAGTTACTGTATTTTTGGAGTATAAGACGCACCTTAGTTTTTGGGGAGGAAAATAGGGAAAAGAATCTGCTTACCGGGTATTCATGTAGCTAGCTTCCTTAGCCAGCACATTATTTTATCCCTTGGTTATATTCGGAGCAATAAAGCAATGGAAAAAATTCCTGCAAAAACTTAGGGCTTGGAAAACATTCTTCCCAGAGAGTAGCAATGAAAGAGTTTGCAATCTGGTAAGAGCTGGAAACATTGTTAGCACCTGGTTAGGACTGGAAAGAAAATTATTTGGAGCAAGTTAGAGCAATGAAAAAAAAACCTGGAAAGTCTCAGGGCTTGTTAAACATTATTTGTAGAGAGTAGTAATGAAAGAGCTTGCAAGCCGGCAAGAGCTGGGAACATCCTTAGCACCTGGTTAGGGCTGGAAAGAAACGTATTTGGAGCAAGTTAGAACAATGAAAAAAACCCTGCAAAGTCTCAGGGCTTGGAAAACATTTTTCACAGAGAGAAACAATGTAAGAGCCTGCAAGTTAAGAGCTGGGAAGATGGTTAACAGCTAGTTAGGGCTGGAGTGGGGGGGGGGGGAGATATACATTCAGAGTATAAAACGTACCCAAATTATCAGCCTCTTTTAGGGAGGAAAAAGGTGCATCTTATACTCCGAAAAATATAGTAAATGCTATTCCAATTTTTTTTTCCCAAAAAAAGGTAAGGGGGAAATTTTGGAAAAGACATTGGAAATGCATCTAGGGCTGAACTTTCCAATTTTAACCTTGCTCAGTCCAGGTTGTAAAGTGCATACGGTTTGTTTTTATCTGCTGAGCATTTCCTTCATGCATTGCCCAGCTGCACTAGAGTTTATTGTGCCTTTGGGGGGGGGAACCCTTGTTCAGCCATGCGCTGCTTGCGTGGGAAGATCGTGAAAGGTGCTGACGGTGCTCATTCAACCGTCTTTTGGAACCAGACAGGAAGCGTGTTCCTGGCTACTCTTTTGAACAAAGTTAGAGGCATTTATTTGCTGTGCTTGGAACACAACTGTATGGAAAATGGAGGCGCTTTTTAAGGAGGAAACACGCCATTACACACACACACCCTTCCTCTTTCTGGACAAATCTTTGCAAATGCCTCCTGCTGACTACAATCATTGGGAAATTCAGCAGACATTTGGGTCACGTCATTTGACAAGGAGAGGATGGAGCTTTGATGAAAAAGAAAGAAGGGACTTAATGAGAAGCTTAATTATGGCATTAAAAAAACCCAGTTGCATTAGTATCCAGGAACAGTAGCATAGCCTAGAGAAAGAATATAACATCTTCAGAAGTTTTTTTCCCTCCTTTTCCTTTCTGGAGCTTAATATCTAAAGCTCCCAAAGCTGTTCAAATGTCTTTAGAAGTGCTACCAATCAAGGGGGAAAAAAATCCCTGTATCTTTCATAAATAGAGAAGGGTCATCTTTGGCTGCCTCCAGTGAAGGGCTGCAAAAATGTTTACTACCACACTGTGGGCATGGCTTATTTTGCGTGTGTGGCTTGCTGGCAATGTGACCAGGTGGGAGTGGCTTGATAATCATGTGACCCGGGATGGCTTAAAGGTCATGTGACTGGCTTAAAGGTGGCCAACTTGATGTCACTCACATCAAGGGTTTGAGTTAGGGTGCCTGGCTTCTCCTCACCTCCAACAGATACAATTTCCATCTCTATTGACTATGATTGAACATCCAAAATACAGTGTTCCCTTGATTTTCACAGGGGATGTGTTCTGAGACCGCCCACAAAAGTTGAATTTCCGCGAAGTAGAGATGCGGACGTAAATAAACTATTTTTGGCTATGAACAGTATCACAAACCATCCCTTAACACTTTAAACCCCTAAATTGCAATTTCCCATTCCCTTAGCAACCTTTTAGATTATTACTCACCATGTTTCTTTATTAAAATTTATTTAAAAAAATATTTATTAAAAGTGGATGAAAGTTTGGTGATGATATATGACATCATCGGGCAGGAAAAACCGTGGTATAGGGGGGGGAAACCGCAAAGTATTTTTTAATTAATATTTTTGAAAAACTGTGGTATAGACTTTTCACGAAGTTCGAACCCGCGAAAATCGAGGGAACACTGTATGCCATTTAATTCTATGTATATATGCCATATGTGTACGTACATATTACACACAAGCACACAAAAATATACATTATCTACTATATAAACTGTATGTATATGTACACATGCACGCACGTACAGCTCTTCTAAAATTATACACATTCAACCCCATTTACTGCGATAGGAAAAACATACCCAGAGCCCAGAAGGGAAAGAAAGAAAAAAATAAATCAAAAATTTTTTAAGGGTCCTGCGTAACTGACCGTACCCCTAGGAGCCCATCACCGGGCCTCCTTAGCAACAAGGTCCCACTGATGTCTCCTGAAGTTGCATTCATGCACAGCCAGGTAAGCAGCTGTAACGGAGCGGAAATGACACAAATTGCTTATGTTTTCATTCAGTCTGTTATCATCCCCCCCCCCCGGCTCTGAAGTCAAGACTGGCTCCTCTTTGCAGGTATGGGGGAATCCTTTAGGACAGTATTTGTCAACCTTTAAGATATGTGGACTTCAACTCCCAGAATTCCCTAGCCAGCTTGCAATCGCTGGAAAGAGGTTATTTGTGCTGATGTGGCACTGCTCAATGGTTATTGATGATGTTAGACTGGCATCAGAGACACCCAGATTTCGGCCCACTTTCACTTACGGTTCATAACAGCTTGATATCAGGTTCATGGACAACTGGACACCCATTTGTCAAAACTGGTATAAGATAGAAACATAGAAACATAGAAGATTGACGGCAGAAAAAGATCTCATGGTCCATCTAGTCTGCCCTTACACTATTTCCTATATTTTATCTTAGGATGGATATATTTTATCCCAGGCGTGTTTAAATTCAGTGACTGTGGATTTACCAACCACATCTGCTGGAAGTTTGTTCCAAGCATCTACTACTCTTTCAGTCAAATCATATTTTCTCACGTGGCTTCTGATCTTTCCCCCAACTGACCTCAGGTTGTGCCCCCTTGTTCTTGGGTTCACTCTCCTATTAAATACACTTCCCTCCTGAACCTTTTGGTTGCTGCCAAAAGACTCATTCGAGTGAGGAAGTTTGGAAAGTTCCTGATTCCCCGGTGCTAAATTATTCCATTCCAAGTGTGTGAGTGTGTGGGTGTGGGGTGGGATGGAGGTGAATAACCCAGCGCCAGGAAATGGTGGTTCTGCGGGTGGCAGAGGATTTGTTGCTCTGAGATATTGAATCTCGGCTGTTTGTACACCTGCAACATCAAATGCTTTAACTCTGTGCCGGAAATGAAAGGCTGCCAACTCAAGCGTGAAAAGATGGGACTAAAATTCACTCGCTGGAAATGGTCACCAGAGAAGCTTTTGTGCTACTTCTTGGAAGGGAATCTGCAGACTGGAAAGCTCCCTCGTCAAGGTGTGTTGGGGGGTTTGTGTAACTTGTTTCCAATAAGGTCAAATGTAAGAAGGATTAAGCTGTTTAAAGAGTCTTTTTTTCCTCCTCCAAATGTTCCTTTGTCCTTCCTGCTTTTTCCTCCTCTGCTCCTAAAGCCTCCGAAGACATCTCTCCCCACTCGACTAAATTGCAGCTGTTGCTGAGGGACAGATTTCCAAGCTCAACAAGAAAAGAAGCTACAGTTATTTTGGATCCCGCAGATGTCTTCATTTTAAATTGAAAGGAGGATTATTTTTAATGTTTAAACTTAATTGGACCTGAGCTTCTGCTGTTTCATTTATTGCAATACTGTTCTAATAGCCAGATTTTTATGGCGTGCAATTAGCAATGGCATTCTTTGGAAACTATGGCCCTTTTGCCTCGGCCATTGTCCTGCTTACCTGCTTTGGCAACAATATGTCCTATGCAAATATATTCACCTTCTTGTGTGAATTTGAAAAATTGAAATGGTTAGACCAGTGATGGCAAACCTATGGCACGGGTACCACAAGTGGCACACAGAGCCATATCTGGTGGCACGCGAGCTGTTCCCCTAGCTTAGCTCCAATATTATTATTATTATTTATTAGATTTGTACCCCATCCCTCTCCGAAGACTCAGAGCGTCTCACAACAGCAAAGCACAGTGCAAATCCAATGATTAAAATGGTTAAAACCTTAATATAAAAACAGTCATACATCCCAAACAAACCATACATAAAACGGAACGGCCAGGGGGAATCAAATACATGTTTGTGCTGGCTAGTTGATTTTTGGCTTGCACAAAGGCTCTGGGAAGGTGTTTTTGGCCTCGGGGGGGATGGGGAGGGCATTTTTACTTATCCCTGACTCCAGGGAAGCCTTTGGAGCCTGGGGAGGGCAAAATACAAGCCTACTGGGCCCACCAGAAGTTGGGAAACAGGCCATTTCCAGCCTCCAGAGGGCCTCCAGGAGAGTGCCTTGAGGAGACTACATAGTTGGTTTGTCTGATGATCCATTTGGCTTTTTTCTTTGCGGACTTCTCCTATAGTAGAGTTTAAGAAATATAGATTAACTACCGTATTTTTCAGAGTATAAAAAGGCTGATAATTTGGGTGTGCCTTATACTTTGAATGTAGCTTTTTTCAAACCCTAACTACCTGCTAATGATCTTCCAAGCTCTTACTTTGCAGGCTCTTTCGTTGTTTCTCTCTGCGAAGAATGTTTTCCAAGCCCTAAGTCTTTCCAGGCTTTTTTTCCCCATTGGTCTAATTTGCTCCAAATGTTTCTTTGCAGCCCTAACCAGGTGCTAACAATGTTCCAAGCTCTTACTAGCTTGCAAGCTCTTTCACTGTTTCTCTCTGTGAAGAATGTTTTCTAAGGCTTAAGTCTTTGCAGTGTTTTTTTTTCAATGCTCTACTTACTCCGAATGTTTCTTTCCAGGTGCTAATGATGTTCCCAGCTCTTACTGGCTTTCAAGCTCTTTCATTGTTACTCTCTCCAAATAAGGTTTTTAAAAAACTTTAACCAGGGGATAAAATAATGTGCTTGCTAAGGACGCTAGCCAGATGAATACCTGATAAGCAGATTCTTTTCCCCATTTTCCTCCCCATAAACTAAGGTGTGTCTTATACCTTGGTGCATCTTATACTCCGAAAAATATGGTAGCTGTATTTTATATTGTAGAAGCTCAGCCTATATTAGTTTAGTTTTTATTATTATTGTGTGAAGCCATAATCGTGTAATTCACTAAGCCATGGCTGAGATAGGCTAGCATTTGTGCACAGACACAGCTGTGGAGTGATTTACAATATAGGAACTGTTAACTCTAGTGGTAATTTATTGTCCATCCCCTGAGCTGGTAGTTTAGGTTTAATCAAAGCCAAATTAAGTATTCACAATTGTTTTCTTTCATTCAGCAAAGTCTTGGTTCTGTACATGGAAAGGATTTAGATGGCTAATGCCTGACGTGTCTTCCTTGGGCACATTTAGGGTGGGGGGAAATTGCAGAGAGATTGTCATGCAGATTTTCCAGTACTGGATTCCTGAATCAGCTGCTCTTGTACAGTAACATCTGTATAATAATAAAAAAAACCCAAAGCAAAATGAAATAAGGAAAGGCAGCCTGCAGCTTTTACCTGGGAGCCTGGGAAATATGCTAAGTTTTAATGTGTTATTAACTCAAGACCGCCAGTGGAGTATTGATGCTTTTAATTGTATTTATTTAGCCCGTATGGTTGGTTAACCAAAAATTATTGATTCCATTTGTTTCTGGCCACTCATAATGATATTAAAAGAATTCCAAGCAGGGGAAGGAAACTGTTTCTGGATCAGCCAGCAATGTTTTCCCTTCATGTCCCTTGTAATATATTTAAATCTTGAAGTAACCTTGCAGTTCAAAAGAATTAAACATTAACCTAGCGTTTATTTATATTAACTTGGTCCTATCTTTCAATCCAGCGGCCCACAGAATTTATGACGAAGACATTTTAACTTTGATGAAAAGAAGCTCATTTCTCTCATTTTATTTGTTATTTTATTCTCCTGCATGTATTTTGCACATGTAATGCTCCTACCTTCTATTCCCCCCCCCACACACAACAGCAAGTTGGTTTGAAGTAAGAGAGAATTATGGGTTCTAAGGCAGAGGTCTTCAAACTTGGCAGCTGTTAAGACTTGTGGACTTCAACTCCCAGAATTCTCCAGGTAGCATGGCTGCCCTTAGAGATATAGCTGGCCTCTGTGCCTAAGGGGGAATTAGAACTCGCAACCTCCTGCTTTTTAATCCAGAATGTAAACTATTGAATCAACTCAACTCTTTTAATTCTATTTATTTTTTGTCTTTGGTTTCCAATAGCAATACGAAATAATTCTGAACACCAAAATGGAGGTGAATAATACTTTGTTCCCAGTAACTCAGAATGAGTCTTTACTACATTTAGTTCTCAACTTACAACCCCAATTTTGAGCTCAAAATTTCTGCTGTTAAATGAGACATCAGTTAAGTGAGTTTTGCCCCATTTTACGACCTTTCTCGCTACAATTGTTAAGTGAATCACTGCAGTTGTTAAGTTAGAGAATCTGGCTTCGCCATGATCTTTGCTGGTCAGAAGGCCGCAATAATATGGGGTCACATGACCTGAGATATTGCAACTGTCATAAATGTGAACCAGTTGCTAAGTGCATGAATTTTGATCATGTAATCATGAGGGCACGACTGCGGAAAACGGTCATGAATCACATTTTTTTCTCTACCGTTGTAAATTCAATAAATGAACTGCCGTAAGTTGAGGACTTAACCAAAGCTGATCCACAGGAAGAAATTTTTATTTATTTATTTATTTTATTCTATTTGCCAAACAACTATAGAGTTATAGTTTGTATTAACATAACAAAGTATAAAGAAGTGATACAAAGGATAATAGGACAGAAGGATAGGGACGGTAGGCACAATAGTGCGCTTATGCACGCCCCTTACAGACCTCTTAGAAAAGGGGAGATGTCAACTATAGATAAAGTAAGGTTGAAGATTTGGGGTTTGGGGAAAGAAACCACAGAGTCAGGTAATGCGTTCCAGGCATTGATCATTCTGTTGCTGAAGTCGTATTTTCTGCAGTCAAGTTTGGAGTGATTTACATTTAGTTTGTATCTGTTATGTTCTCTTGTGTTGTTGTTGTTGAAGCTGAAATAGTCACTAACAGGAAGGACATTATGGTGTATGATCTTATGAACAACAGTTAAATCAGTTCAGAGGTGATGTAGTTGTATGATCTTGAGAAATGCAGTTACCGAATATTTGGAGAAGTGATTCTGTTGTGGAGCAGAGTTGATCATTGTATGAAGTGGGCCAGTCTTTTAGCAGGAAATGAGGCTGCTTTGTGTTCGGTCATTCTTGTAATTCTATATTTTGTATGCAGTCTTATCAAACTTTAATCCCTCTGTCCCTGCCGAGATTGGGCGCCTTTCAACACATCAGAATGGCTGTGCGTGAGGAGGAATACTTTTTACCTGAATAATAATGTAAGAGTTTCTGACTTAAAGAGTCCTGTTTTTTCCCCTTTAAAAAATAATAATAATGGTAGTAATTTTCAAGTTACTGAAACCTGCCCTTGCCCTGGAGGTAAAGTAAGCTGTGCATTTTCTTCTAGTCTTTTTGCAAAGGATTTCAGGTATTTTATTTGCTCCATCAAAGATCTGTGTAAGATCTATTGGCAGAGGGAAAAAGGTTTTGAGAAAGACCTTAAAAGACCGGGGCAAAGAAATTGGTACTTTCAGACTTGCAAGAATAACGCCAGCTTTCCTAGGTCCACCAGATGGGGAAACATCACCAATTGAGCTACTCCTACTTCACTCTTATTTATTTAGTGCAGGGGTCCCGAAACTTGGCAACTTTAAGACTTCTGGACTTCAACTCCCAGAATTCTCCAGCCAGCTAAATGTGCCAAAGAAAGACATGTCAGGCACGGCTGGAGAATTCTGGGAGTTGAAGTCCACAAGTCTTAAAGTTGCCAAGTTTGAAGACCTCTGATTTAACATATGGCAAAGGTGACGACCAACACCTTAAATTGCATCCGGAGACCAATTGGAAGCCAGTGCAGCTCACGGTGATAGAGTTATGTGGGTGTACCTAGGCACACCCACAACAGCTCGTGGGGGCACAACCCCCCCACTGCCCCCCTACAAATGCACCAGCCTCACTGAAGTCCCCGGACGTCCGATAGGCCCGTTGGGCTGTTTTTTTGCTTTCCTGGGGGTTTAGAAAAGCCACCTGAAGTCTAGGGAGAGCAAAAAGCTACTATGGTTTTTTTATGTATGGTTTGTTAGGTTGTGTGTTTGTCTTTTATAATAAGGGTTTTTAAATTGTTCTTTTAACATTAGATTTGTACATTATGTATTGTCGTTGTGAGCCGCTCCGAGTCCTCGGAGAAGGGTGGCATACAAATCTAATAAAATATGAATATATAATATAATAATATATAATATATAATATAATATAAATATAAATATAAATAAAAACGGTCTAAAAGAAGGTCTAAAATCAGCTGGAGCTGACAAAGGGCAATGCCTCACGTATAATTCCGCGTGCCTTTGGCTCACCATCACTGCCCTATATAAACCAGGTCCTTAGGGCTTGTCTAACAAGCCAGGGTTAAAGACCTTCTGGTGCTGCTTTAAGTGTGAATTCCAACCTTGTTGTGTGGGATATGAGAAAGTTTACCAGAAGAAGCCGTAAACGGCAGGGATCAGATTTTTTATTTCAGATGTTTTCATGGTTACTTCTGATAGGTTCAATAGCCTTTGGAGCAAAGTTACAAACATACTTAATAGCAATAGCATTTAGCAATAGCATTTAGACTTATATACCGCTTCATAGTTTTTTGCAGCCCTCTCTAAGCGGTTTACAGAGAGTAAGCATATTGCCCTACATGGCATCGGGCCAGATTACCTGCGGGACCAGATCCTGCCGCATGAATCCCAGCGAGCGGTCAGGTCCCACAGAGTCGGCCCTCTCCAGGTCCCGTCAGTTAGATAATGTCAGTTGGCGGGGCCTAGGGGAAGAGCCTTCTCTGTGGGGGCCTCAGCCCTCTGGAAACAGCTCCCCCCGGAGATTTGCACTGCCCCCACCCTTCTCGCCTTTTGCAAGAGTCTGAAGTCTCACTTATATCGCCAGGCTTGGGACCATTAGATTCTTGCCCCCTGGCCGATGAATGGGCTGAGAGAAATTGATTGAATGGGAATGACTGGTTTTTATGGTTTTTAGTTTTAGATTTTATACTTAATTAATTGGACACAAAATGTTATATATTGTTTTATTATATGTGTGAGCCGCCCCATGTTCTTGGAGAAGGGCGGCATAAACGTCCGATAGATAGATGATAGATGGATAGATAAGATATAGATTGATAGATGATGGATGGATGGATGGATGGATGGATTAGATTAGATTAGATTTATTGGATTTATATGCCGCCCCTCTCCGAAAACTCGGGGCAGCTCACAACAAGATAAAAACAATACATAATAACAAATCCAATACCCACCAATCCAATTACAATTTTAAGCTAAAAATTCATAAAAACAACCCCAGAATATTAAAACACGCATACAATCTAACACCAAAACAACATGGGCAAGGGGGAGATGTTTCAGTTCCCCCATGCCTGATGGCAGAGGTGGGTTTTAAGGAGTTTGCGAAAGGCAAGGAGGGTGGGGGCAATCCTAATCTCAGGGGGGAGCTGGTTCCAGAGGGTCGGAGCCGCCACAGAGAAGGCTCTTCCCCTGGGTCCCGCAAGACGACATTGTTTAGTCGACGGGACCCGGAGAAGGCCAACTCTGTGGGACCGAACCGGTCGCTGGGATTCGTGCGGCAGAAGGATGGATAGATTAGATAGATAGATAGATAGATAGATAGATAGATAGAGAGAGAGAGAGAGAGAGAGAGAGAGATCTGGGTCCTCATTTTACCGACCTTGGAAGGATGGGAGGCTGAGTCAATAGTATTACAACCATGCAGAAGTACTGTACATTCATACATAGTGTAGGGCAAACATTACAAAAACACGAGCATCATCCCCATTTAATTGGACCGTTAAAAGCTAATTAGAACAATGCTTGGGAGAAGAAGGGCACGTACCTTCGGTGGCGTTTCCGAGCAAGAAGGCTTTTTCCCGTGCACGAGCTGCTTCTGGGAGCCAAGAGCATTGACAACGAGATTGGGCCATTCATTCCTGTCGAGGGGCATGAATAGAATAGGATGGAAGCAAATCTTTTCTTTCTTTCTTGGCTGAATTGATATTCCTGAAAGATTTTACCCGAAGTGGAAGGTTTGGCACCAGGCGGAAGCTTCACCTCCCTTTCTCAATATCTGGCTGATGAAATGAAAGAATTGAGGCCCTCGGGGGTCTATCTAACACTATTGGAACACGACACGTCTGCAAACTGCAGAAGCAGCTTTTCAGAATTGCCTCTTTAAAATTAAAAGCTGCACCTGATGAGTGGAGCAGAGGTGACCACCTCTGCTCAGGGGTGGGGCTGAGGCGGATATTGGGAGAAAACCTCTGCCTCTCTCCCCTTACAGAATAGCAATAGCACTTGGACTTATGGGCCAGTTCATAGCACTTTGCAGCCCTAAGCGGTTGACAGAATCAGCCTCTTGCCCTCAACAATCTGGGTCCTCATTTTACCCACCTTGGAAGGATGGAAGGCTGAGTCAATCTTGGGCTGGTCAGGATTTTTTTTTTAAAAAAATAGTAATAATTAATAATAATTTATTAGATTTGTATGCCGCCCTACTCTGAAGACTCGGAGTGGCTCACAACAACAATAAATACAATAAAATACAAATCCAATGTAAACTATATTATATAAACTATATAAACTATATTATAAAAACTAACAATTCTAAAAACAATCATACCAATCTCATATGTTGAGTCAGAAAGGTAAGGGGAGAAATTAATCCCCCCATGCTTGGTGGTATAGATGGGTCTTCAACATTTTACGGAAGGCAAGGAGGGTGGGGGCAATTAGAATCTTAGGGGGCAGTTGATTCCAGACGGCCAGGGCCGCCACAGAGAAGGCTCTTCTCCTAGGTCCCGCCAGATGACATAGTTTAGTCGACGGGATCCGGAGAAGACCGACTCTGTGGGACCTAATCGGCTGCTGGGATTCGTGCGGCAGAAGGAGGTCCTGTAGGTATTCTGGTCCGATGCCAAAAAATATATTTATTAGTTATTTACGTATAAAAAACAAACAAGCAAAATAATCAAATACAAAAACAGGCAAAACAGAGAGGAAAAAGAAAAGGGAAGAAAAAAAGAAAAAAAAGAGAGAAAGGAGAAAAAGAAAAGGAGGGAAAGAAAAGAGAAAGAAGGGGGAAAGGAAAGAGAGAAGAAGAGAAGAGAGAAACAGGATCAACTAATCTGTTGACTGTCATTGTTACACAGCCTTTAAGTAGCATTGTATGTCTTTCCTTTACTCTTTATTGTTAGTATAGTGTATGCAACTATGTTGGGTGTTGCAATACAGAAGCTAACAATGTATGTTTACCATTGTACCTTGAAGAGTAATTTGCTGGTTGGCCATAAGAGGGAGCCAACGATGTTCCTCTTAGGGGAGTTTATACTAGAGAGATTTATATTTGCTGTGTGTATATTTTGCTGTGTGCGATAACCTGGTTTGTAAACCATTATTAGGATTATATGCTTATGATATTGGACTGTGTAACTACTATTGTTTATTTGCCTATCTGTATATAATAATATTGTTCTATTTTGTACTAAGTCTGATTCATTGACTGACTAACCCACATTTCTACATTTACTCTGCTTAAAGTTTGTTGAAGGTTTATTACCTAGACATTCTAACAGTTATTAGTTAAGGAGAAACATTATAGTCCACGTAATTATTTTTCTGTTTTGTACAATTCTTGTCAATAGGATTGTAAGGAGCCGGTCAGGATTAAACCGATGGCTGTCAGCAGAATTAGCCATTCTAACTACTGTGCCACCCTGATTCTTAGAGTAACAGAATAACAGAATTGGAAGGGACTTTGGGGGTCATCCAGTCTAACCCCCTTTTTACTGTTACATGCTGCCTTCTGCACCAACCTGGAAGCCAAAATTAGGTGAAGGTGGGGGCATGCGCGGGAGGGGCGGAGGAGTGCAGGGGGCACATGGATATGCACAGAGGTCATGTGGCATGTGCAGGGGGGCATACACTGGCTAATCATGCACTCATGTGCAGGGTGGATCTTGCGCATGCATTGCATTTTATTATGGTAAAAGCCATAACGTCTCCCTTCACCAGATCATTCATTATCCATAAATCAGTGGATTTAGCTCATGAAAGCTTATGCCTTGTAATAAAACGGGTTAGCTAATAAAATGTGAACAGGTGTTTACCAAGCTCCTAATATTTGGTTACTACAGACTAACACATCTGTCCTCCTAAAACATCTTTTATTTATTACTAGAGTTGAAAGGGACCTTGCAGGTCATCAAGTCCAACCCCCTGCTCAAGCAGGAGACCCTACGCCTCCCCAACCATTTCTTTTGAATGTGTCAAGTGATGGGGCATTCACAACCTCTGCTGGCAGGCCGTTTCACTGGTTTATCACTCTCGCCGTCAGAAAGTTCTTCCTTATTTCTAGGTTGAATCTCTCCTTGGTCAGTTTCCACCCGTTACTTCTGGCCTGGCCCTCTGGTGCCCTGGAAAACAGTCTGACCCCCCTCCTCTCTGTGGCAACCCCTCAAATGTCTGTATACTGCTATCATGTCCCCTCTGACCCTCCTTTTTGCAAGACTATCCATGCCCAGTTCCAGCAACCTCTCTTCGTATGTCTTGGTTTCCAGTCCCCTTCTCATTTTGGTTGCTCTTTTCTGTACTTTCTCTAGAGTTTCAATGGCCCTTTTGTAGTGGGGTGACCAAAATTGAATGCAGTACTCTAGGTGTGGTCTGACTAGGGCATTATAGTGGCAGGAAACATCAAATATAGGATTACTGCAGTGTGCAAATGGGAAAGATCTAGGAGTAATAGTTGGGCCACTAGCCAAGCATGAGCAAGCATGGTGATGGAGCAATTGAAAGGCCAATAACCGTCGACTGCATTAACAGAAGGATTGTGTCCAGATGATGGGAGGGAGCGAGCTTGCTGCATTATCCTCTAATTCAGTGTTTCCCAACCTTGGCAACTTGAAGATATCTGGACTTCAACTCCCAGAATTCCCCAGCCAGCGAATGCTGGCTGGGGAATTCTGGGAGTTGAAGTCCAGATATCTTCAAGTTGCCAAGGTTGGGAAACACTGCTCTAATTGAACCACTGTTGGAGAATGGAGAGTCCTGAGCACTGCACTTGAAAAGATTCTTGCGAAAGATGGAACAGGTTCAGAGGAGAACGAGGATGATAAAGAATGAGGCACTCTCGGCCTTAGGAGAAACCGGAAAAGGAACTAAGTGTATTTAGTTTGCTAACAGGGCAGAGCGTGAGAGTTGAGAGTGGTCTAAAGAGAGCTTGGGTCTCCAAACTTGGCAAGTTTAAGACTTGTGAATTTCAACTCCCTGAACCTATGGATTTCAGCTCCCAGCACTTCCCAGCTTTTCCGCATGGTGGCTGGGAAATTCTGGGAGTTAAAGTCTTAAAAATTGTCAAGTTTGGAGGCTCCTGGTCTGGAGGAAACTAAAAGTCTCATGTGATGGTTGTAATGAGCCACTCCGAGTCTTCGGAGAGGGGCGGCATACAAATCTAATAAAATAATAATAATAATAATAATAATAATAATGATGATGATGATGATGATTTATTATTTATTTATTTATTACTTAGATTTGTATGCCGCCCCTCTCCGAAGACTCGGGGCGGCTCACAACATGTAAAAACAAATCATAAGCAATCAGGCAAATTTAAAATATTTAAATATTTAAAAAACCCCATATGCTAACAGTCACACACACAGACATACCATGCATAAATTAAACGTGCCCAGGGGGAGATGTTTCAGTTCCCCCATGCCTGACGGCAAAGGTGGGTTTTGAGGAGTTTACGGAAGGCAGGAAGAGTAGGGGCAGTCCTAATCTCCGGGGGGAGTTGGTTCCAGAGGGCCGGGGCCGCCACAGAGAAGGCTCTTCCCCTGGGGCCCGCCAACCGACATTGTTTAGTTGACGGGACCCGGAGAAGGCCCACTCTGTGGGACCTAATCGGTCGCTGGGATTCGTGCGGCAGGAGGCGGTCTCGGAGATATTCTGGTCCGATGCCATGAAGGGCTTTAAAGGTCATAACCAACACTTTGAATTGTGACCGGAAATTGATCGGCAACCAATGCAGACTGCGGAGTGATGGTGAAACATGGGCATACCTAGGTAGGCCCATGACTGCTCTCGCAGCTGCATTTTGCACGATCTGAAGTTTCCGAACACTTTTCAAAGGTAGCCCCATGTAGAGAGCATTACAGTAGTCGAACCTCGAGGTGATGAGGGCATGAGTGACTGTGAGCAATGAGTCCCGGTCCAGATAGGGCCGCAACTGGTGCACCAGGCGAACCTGGGCAAACGCCCCCCTCGCCACAGCTGAAAGATGTTGTTCTAATGTGAGCTGTGGATCGAGGAGGACGCCCAAGTTGCGGACCCTCTCTGAGGGGGTCAATAATTCCCCCCCCAGGGTGATGGACGGACAGATGGGATTGTCCTTGGGAGGCAGAACCCACAGCCACTCCGTCTTATCCGGGTTGAGCTTGAGTCTGTTGACACCCATCCAGGCCCCAACAGCCTCCAGGCACCGGCACATCACTTCCACCGCTTCGTTGACTGGGCATGGGGTGGAGATGTAAAGCTGGGTATCATCCGCATATTGATGATACCTCACCCCATGTCCTTGGATGATCTCGCCCAGCGGTTTCATGTAGATGTTGAATAGCAGGGGGGAGAGGACCGACCCCTGAGGCACCCCACAAGGGAGAAACCTAGGAGTCGACCTCTGGCCCCCCACTAACACCGACTGCGACCGGCCAGAGAGGTAGGAGGAGAACCACTGAAGGACAGTGCCTCCCACTCCCAACCCCTCCAGCCGGTGCAGAAGGATACCATGGTCGATGGTATCGAAAGCCGCTGAGAGGTCAAGGAGCACCAGGACAGAGGATAAACCCCTGTCCCGGGCCCGCCAGAGATCATCCATCAACGCGACCAAAGCGGTTTCCGTGCTGTAACCGGCCCTGAAACCCGACTGCTGGGGACCTAGATAATCGGCTTCTTCCAAGGACCGCTGGAGCTGGAGTGCCACCACCTTCTCGACAACCTTCCCCATAAAGGGAAGGTTGGAGACTGGACGATAGTTGTTAAGTACGGCTGGGTCCAGGGAGGGCTTCTTGAGGAGGGGGCGCACAAGCGCTTCTTTATAGAGTGATGGAAAAACTCCCCTCCCCAAGGAAGCGTTGGTAATCTCCTGGGCCCAGCTCCGTGTCACCTCCCTGCTGGCCGAAACCAACCAGGAGGGACACGGATCCAGTAAACAGGTGGCGGAACTCACAGCTCCAATGGCCTTGTCCACTTCATCAGGTGTCACCAGATCAAACTCTTCCCAGACAGGTGGACAAGTACGTGCCCCAGTCACCTCGACTGACTCGTTGTCAGTCGACTCTGTTTTACAATTGGAGTCGAGGTCGGCTCGGATCCGAGCGACTTTATCAGCGAAAAACGTGTTAAAGTCCTCGGCACTACTCTGTAAGGGCTCCCCAACTCCCCCCTGATTAAGAAGGGAGCGGGTCACCCTAAACAGAGCGGCCGGGCGGGATTCCGCTGATGCAATCAAGGCGGCATGGTACGCGCATCTTGCCGCCTTGAGCGCCATGATGATGATGATGTTCCATTACTGGTAGTTCTCACAGTCATTCATTTATTGACTATTCAAAGTTTTGCACTTACCAAAATTGAAACATCCCCTGGTCACGTAAACAAAATTTGGGCACTCGGCTTGTATTGAACAGGGTTGTAGCATCCCGGGGAACATGTGTATTGACATTTGTGACCTTCCTAGCCTGCTTCTTACAATAGAATAGAATATAATTTTTTATTGGCCAAGTGTGATTGGACATACAAGGAATTTGTCTTGGTGCATATGCTGTCAGTGTACATGAAAGAAACATAGAAACATAGAAACATAGAAGTCTGACGGCAGAAAAAGACCTCATGGTCCATCTAGTCTGCCCTTATACTATTTTCTGTATTTTATCTTAGGATGGATATATGTTTATCCCAGGCATGTTTAAATTCAGTTACTGTGGATTTATCTACCACATCTGCTGGAAGTTTGTTCCAAGGATCTACTACTCTTTCAGTAAAATAATATTTTCTCATGTTGCTTTTGATCTTTCCCCCAACTAACTTCAGATTGTGTCCCCTTGTTCTTGTGTTCACTTTCCTATTAAAAACACTTCCCTCCTGGACCTTATTTAACCCTTTAATATATTTAAATGTTTCGATCATGTCCCCCCTTTTCCTTCTGTCCTCCAGACTATACAGATTGAGTTCATTAAGTCTTTCTTGATACGTTTTATGCTTCAGACCTTCCACCATTCTTGTAGCCCGTCTTTGGACCCGTTCAATTTTGTCAATATCTTTTTGTAGGTGAGGTCTCCAGAACTGAACACAGTATTCCAAATGTGGTCTCACCAGCATTCTATATAGTGGGATCATAATCTCCCTCTTCCTGCTTGTTATACCTCTAGCTATGCAGCCAAGCATCCTACTTGCTTTCCCTACCGCCTGACTGCACTGTTCACCCATTTTGAGACTGTCAGAAATCACTACCCCTAAATCCTTTTCTTTTGAAGTATTTGCCAACACTGAACTGCCAATACAATACTCAGATTGAGGATTCCTTTTCCCCAAGTGCATTATTTTACATTTGGAAACATTAAACTGCAGTTTCCATTGCTTAGACCATTTATCTAGTAAAGCTAAATCATTTACCATATTACAGACGCCTCCAGGAATATCAACCCTATTGCACACTTTAGAGTCATCGGCAAATAGGCAAACCTTCCCTACCAAACCTTCCCCTATGTCACTCACAAATATATTAAAAAGAATAGGACCCAGAACAGATCCTTGTGGCACACCGCTTGTAACCTGACTCTGCTCAGAATACTCGCCATTAACAATAACTCTCTGATGTCTACGCTTCAGCCAGCTGCAAATCCATTGAACTATCCAGGGATTAAGTCCAATCTTCACTAATTTATCTATCAGCTCTTTATGTGGAACCGTATCAAAGGCTTTGCTGAAGTCCAGGTAGGCAATATCCACGGCACCACCTTCATCCAACACCTTTGTGACATAGTCAAAGAAATCAATGAGATTAGTCTGACATGATTTGCCTTCAGTAAAGCCATGCTGATTTGGGTCTAATAAGTTATTGTTTTTTAGGTGCTGATTTATCCTCTTTTTGAGTAGAGTCTCCATCATTTTAACTACAACTGATGTCAAGCTAACTGGCCTGTAGTTACCAGCTTCTTCTCTACTGCCCTTCTTGTGAATAGGCACAACACTGGCCATTCTCCAATCCTCAGGAACTTCTCCTGTTAACAAGGATTGGTTAAACAAATCAGTCAGGGGGGTAGCAATGACAGATCTGAGTTCTTTAAGAACTCTGGGGTGGATGCCATCTGGACCCATTGCCTTATTTATCTTTAATCGTTCAAGTTCTTCTAAGACATCGGCTTCTAAGATCACTGGAGCTGAATCCGTACAGCTGGAAGCAATGCTATATCCCTCTATAAGAAAATATACATTTGTCAAGAATCATGAGATGCAACACTTAATGATAGTCATAGGGGTCAAATAAGCAATGAGGAAACAATCAACATTAATAAAAAATCTTAAGGATACAAGCGACAGGTTACAGTCATTAGTGGGAGGAAAAGGGTGATAGGAATGATGAGAAAAAACTAGTAGTAATAGTAGTGCAGACTTAGTAAATAGTTTGATAGTGTTGACGGAATTATTTGTTTAGCAGAGTGATGGCGTTCGGGGAAAAAACTGTCCAGTCTCATCTGAAAAACCTCCAGTGGTGAAGCACCCACAACTTCTGGTCGCAACAGTTCCACTTGTTCTCACTTTTAGGAAGTTTCTCCTTAATTCCAGGTTGCTTCTCTCCTCAATTAGTTTCCATACACTGTTTCTTGTCCGGTCTTCTGGTGCTATCATGTTACCCCTGGGCCTTTTCTCTAGTTTGGCCATACACAAATACACTTCAACCAGTCTTCTTACCTTTTAGTCTCTAGGTCAGTGATGGCAAACCTCTGGCACGGGTGCCACAGGTGTCACATAGAGCCATATCTGCTGACACACAAGCCGTTACCCTAGCTCAGCTCCAATGTGTATGTGCATGCCGGCCAGCTGATTTCTGGGAGGGCATTTTTGGCTTCCAGAGAGTCTCCAGGGGGATGGGGAAGGCACTTTTGCCTCTGGAGCCTGGGGAGGGTGAAAAATGGGCCTACTGGGTCTACCAGAGGTTGGGAAGTGGGCTGTTTTAGGCCTGCAGAGGGCCTCCGAGGGAGTGGAGAGAGGCCATTTTTGCTATCCTCAGGCATGGAATTATGGGTGTGGGCACTCGCACATGTGCAATAGCACATGCACACATGTTTTTGGCACCCAAGAAAAAAAAGGTTTGCCATCACTGCTCTTTAATCATCTTAGTTGCTCTTCTTTGCACTTTTTCCAAAGTCTCAAACATCTTTTTTTGTAATGTGACCAAAACTAGATGCACTATTCACTTAACAGCTGCCGGAATTGTCTTAAGAACTGTGGCCAAAAAAAGGTAGTAAAATTGGATGTGAATCACTTAAAAACCAACCTTGCTTAATACAGTAACACAAATTCTGATCACAGTTGTGTTTGTAAGTTAATGACACCCTAAACAGTGTTTAATTTAACACAGCTCACCTCCTCGTGTTTTTCATCTCTCTGGATTGGAGGCTATTGTTGGTATGAACTGAAACTTACTGTCTGTCCTTGACAGGGGAGTTATCACCTTTAAAAAAAATAAAAAAAATAAAACAAGGCCTTTCCTAGTAAAGTACCAGAACAAAATGGCATTTTGAAAAAAACCCAACACAGTTTTCCCTTTTAACTCACAGCCACACCAATTAAAACTGAACCCTCCGTGATTAAAAACCAGCCCCTTCTTAATAATCAACTAAATCTCACTTGATTAATCTACCAATAAAATTTTGCAGCAGCCCAATGACTCACCAAGGTTTATGCCTAGGAGAACATGAATAATAAGTGAAGCCTTGGCAGTCAGTGGGTCTCTCTCGCTTGAAACTCTCGGTCCGACGTGGGGATCAGAATTTTTAAAGTTGCAGTGGGCTGACTCCATAGGTACCTCAATGGAGGCTTTTGGAAAGAGACTGGTTGTTTCTAACCCTCCACATAACAACAGCAGAGAGAATAGTGTTTGTACAACATTGGAAAAAATAGAAATTTGCCTATTGAGGAAGATATAAATGAAAAATCACAATGTGTGCAGAATGGATAGGTTAACTAAAGAAATAAAAAATATAGTTGAGCACGAGTACATTAACTGTTGGAGTAGGTTCTATCACTAGATGGAAAAAAAGTAAAATAAGAGAGTTAATAAATATTAGATAATAGATGTTGTGGTTGGCTCTGGGCTAGCTGCAGCGGGGAATTTTGATGTTGATTCATGGGAATCCTCAGTTTATAAGAGACCTGTTTTGTTGCCAGCAGAATCAGACAGTGAAGTTGGCTCACAGTCAGGGACAAACAGTGGGGGAGAGGAAAGAGACGAGGAGATGGGTGCAGCCAGCCCACCAGTGAGTGCTCCAATTAGTGAGTCATCAGAATAGGAGGAGGACCCACTTGTGGATGCCTGTGTGCACAGGCTTGTGGCACGAAGGGAACAGTTATGCAGGCGTCTCAGAAGATAAGTGAGCACACCTGTTCAAGGGGTAATTATGTTAATGAGTTTGTGATAAATACGGGCGTTGGGAAGCATGGGCTGTGGGCGTTTATCCATTTGGGAAAGAGATACCTTTGGAAGAAGATTGCTACAGCATGGAGAGCTTGTAATATTCAAGGATGTTTAGTGAACTTTGGACATTTCATGGTTAAAGAACTTGTGAGGACTTTTGGCTTGTGTGGCTGTGTGGATTTACAGCTGTCTTATCTACTCTTTTGTTTTGGCATGCTTCTGCATCCAAGGACTTTCGGGTGAGAGTAATTTGACTCCTCTTGGAGCTTGTGTTTTCAAGACTGTTATATAAATTTGCTTTATTCCTTTTTGATTGTGTGTTTGAAACTTATTCCAAACTCACTGGGGGCTAATTGCCAATATCCCAGCATAACAATATGGGAAGTAAATGTCAGAGAATCAGTCACAAAAGGAAAACCAAAAGAATAAGATCTTTGCCAAAACTCAGTGTATATATGTAAATACAACTTATGTAATAGTAAATAAGCACCATTAGATTTGTACTACAGCCATGTCACAAAATATTCAACTTTTATTTTAATGTTTTTTTCTTTTTCTGTGTGAGTTTAATTGTTTGTATTTTGTGTGTTTAAATAAAGTTTACTTTTATAAAAAGAAAAAAAGAAAAAAGAAAAGAGACTGGACAACCATTTATCTGAAATGGTATAGGGCGGTGATGGTGAACCTTTTTTTCTTGGGTGCCGAAAGAGCGTGGGCATGCACTGTTGCACATTCGCAAGTGCCCATACCCATAATTCAATGCCTGGGGAGGGCAAAAACAACTTCCCTTGTCCCCCTGGAGGCCTTCTGGAGGCTAGAAATGGCCGGTTTCCCAACTTCTGGTGGGCCCAGTAGGCTCGTATTTCGCTCTCCCCAGGCTCTAACGGCTTCCCTGGAGCTGCAGTAGGGTAAAAACGCCCTCCCCCATTTCTCTGGAGGCTCTCTGGAAACCAAAAATGCCCCCCCTGAGCCTCTGTGCAAGCCAAAAATCACTGGCCAGCACACACATGCATGTTGGAGCTGAGCTAGGACAACTGCTCATGTGCCAGCAGATATGGCTCCGTGTGCCACTTGTGGCACCCGTGCCATAGGTTCGCCATCACTGGTATAGAGTGATGGCGAACCTCTTCTTCCTTGGGTGCCAAAAGGGTGCATACACATGCTGTCACAAGCACACGAGTGCCTACACTCATAATTTAATGCCTCCCATGTGCCCTGCACCCCTGCACATGCACACGCAACTCCTCTGTGCTGCCCCATTCCCCACTCATGATGACCCCCTGCTGCCTTATTTTGTGACTTCTGATGGGCCCATTTGAAACATAGAAACATAGAAACATAGAAGTCTGACGGCAGAAAAAGACCCCATGGTCCATCTAGTCTGCCCTTATACTATTTTCTGTATTTTATCTTAGGATGGATATATGTTTATCCCAGGCATGTTTAAATTCAGTTACTGTGGATTTATCTACCACGTCTGCTGGAAGTTTGTTCCAAGGATCTACTACTCTTTCAGTAAAATAATATTTTCTCATGTTGCTTTTGATCTTTCCCCCAACTAACCTCAGATTGTGTCCCCTTGTTCTTGTGTTCACTTTCCTATTAAAAACACTTCCCTCCTGGACCTTATTTAACCCTTTAATATATTTAAATGTTTCGATCATGTCCCCCCTTTTCCTTCTGTCCTCCAGACCAGTGATTTTCAACCTTTTTTGAGCCGCGGCACATTTTTTACATTTACAAAACCCTGGGGCACATTGGGGGGGGGGGGGGCGCTAAAAAAAGTTTGGGCAAAAAAATTATCTCTCTCTCTTCCTCCCCTTCGCTCTATTTCTTTCTCCCTTCGTCTTTCTCTCCCTTCCTTCCTCTTTTTTTGCTCTTTCTCTCTCCCTCCTTACATCCCTCTATGTCTTTCTCTCTCTCTCCTTCCCTCCCCCTCTCTCTCTTGCTTTCTTTCTCTCTCTTGCTTTCTTTCTCTTTTGTTCTCTTTCTCTCTCGCTCGCTCTTTCTCTCTCTTGCTTTCTCTCTCTTGCTTTCTTTCTGTCATTCTTTCTCTCTCTCTTGGTTTCTTTCTCTCTGAGCTTCGCGGCACACCTGACCATGTCTCGCGGCACACTAGTGTGCCACGGCACACTGGTTGAAAAACACTGCTCCAGACTATACAGATTGAGTTCATTAAGTCTTTCCTGATACGTTTTATACTTAAGACCTTCCACCATTCTTGTAGCCCGTCTTTGGACCCGTTCAATTTTGTCAATATCTTTTTGTAGGTGAGGTCTCCAGAACTGAACACAGTATTCCAAATGTGGTCTCACCAGCATTCTATATAGCGGGATCATAATCTCCCTCTTCCTGCTTGTTATACCTCTAGCTATGCAGCCAAGCATCCTACTTGCTTTCCCTACTGCCTGACTGCACTGTTCACCCATTTTGAGACTGTCAGAAATCACTACGCCTAAATCCTTCTCTTCTGAAGTTTTTGCTAACACAGAACTGCCAATACAATAGTCAGATTGAGGATTCCTTTTCCCCAAGTGCATTATTTTACATTTGGAAACATTAAACTGCAGTTTCCATTGCTTTGACCATTTATCTAGTAAAGCTAAATCATTTACCATATTGGCCCATTTTTTGCCCTCCACAGGCTGCACAGGCTTTCTTGGAGCCTGAGGAGGGCAAAAATGCCCCTCCAGAGGCTGAAAATGCCCTCCCAAATCCTCTGTGTGAGTTGAAAATCAGATGACCAGCATGCACATACACACTGGAGCTGAGCTAGGTCAACTGTTCGTGTGCTGGCAGATATGGCTCTGTGTGCCACCTATAGCACATGTGCCGTCACAGGCAGTATTGGGTTGCTAGCTTGTGCACGCCACAATGCATGTTGGTAGCGAAAATGGAGCCGCTCATGTATCTCCATGCATTGCTGGCATGCACATGCACACCCCAGCAAAATTGTGTTCCTGCGCATGCACAGAAAGAAAAATCTCGTGACAGGATGCAAGATGCAAGAATTTTTTTGCGTCTGTGCCTGCGTGGAAGCAAAAAACCGCCGGAATCTTGCGCATGCATCCCTGCGTGAAATTTTGCTTCCTGCGCATGCGCTGAAGCAAAATCTTGCTGGGGCGCACATGCGTGCAAGGCAGAACTGTGTGTGCATTGTACCACTAGTGCAGGTAAAGTAGAAACCCCCGTTTGATCACAGGTATAGAAACATAGAAGCAGAAGATTGACGGCAGATTTTTAACACAAAACCAAAATTTCCCTTTGGTGCAGTTTCCAGTCAGTGGATCACTTCCTCAAGTCCAGCTCTATAATTATTATTATTATTATTATTATTATTATTATTATTATTATTATTATTATTATTATTATTATTATTGTCAATACAACAAAGCAAACGAGATCACTATGCTGGATTTCGTATTTCATCACCAGTCGGGCGCTTCCCAAGCACCTAGGACTGCGTGATGTAGTGGCGAATTATGTTTGCCGATCCCAGTAAAGCGGCCTTTTGCAATTGACAGATGGAGATTTTGTCAATTCCGATGGTTTTCAAATGTCCGCTGAGATCCTTTGGCACTGCGCCCAGCGTGCCAAGTACCACTGGGACCACTTTCACTGGCTTATGCCAGAGTCGTTGCAGCTCGATTTTTAGATCTTCGTATTTCACTAATTTCTCTAGCTGTTTCTCTTCAATTCTACTGTCTCCTGGGATTGCGATGTCGATGATCCATACTTTCTTTTTCTCCACAATGAGGATGTCTGGTGTGTTATGCTTCAGAATTCGGTCAGCCTGAAGTCGGAAGTCCCACAGTAATTTTGCTTGCTCATTTTTGACCACTTTTTTGGGCTTATGATCCCATCAGTTCTTTGCCACTGGTAGATGGTAGTTCTGGCACAAGTTCCAGTGGATCATCTGTGCCACAGCATTGTGTCTATGCTTGTAGTCAGTCTGTGCGATCTTTTTGCAGCAGTTGAGTATGTGATCGATTGTTTCATCTGTTTCTTTACAGAGTCTGCACTTCGGATCGTCTGTTGATTTTTCAATTCTGGCCTTGACAGCATTTGTTCTAATGGCCTGTTCTTTTGCCACCAGTATTAGTCCTTCTGTCTCCTTTTTGAGTGTTCCACTTGTAAGCCATGACCAGGTCTTTTCTTTATCCACTTTGCCTTCAATCTTCTCCAAGAACTGGCCATGTAATGCTTTGTTCCGCCAACTGTCCATATGACATAGAGTTGCAGTTTTTCTGTACTGGTCCTTAGTTTGCTTCACCTTGAGAAGCTTCCTATTGTTGACCTCCATCAACGCTGACTCTTTGCTCTCCTTCACATAGTCAGCTAATGCATGCTTCTCTTCTTCCACTGTCTGTTTCACTTGCAAAAGTCCTCTGCCGCCTATTTTCCTTGGTAAATACAGCCTGTCAACGTCACTGCGGGGGTGTAGTGCATGATGGATCGTCATTAATTTTCTGGTTTTCCTGTCCAAGTTGTCCAGGTCTGCTTGAGTCCAGTTCACTATGCCAGCTGTGTATCAAATGACAGCTAGGGCCCAAGTATTTATAGCCTTGATAGTGTTGCCACATTCAGTTTGCTCTACAAAATTTTTCTGGTCCTCTGGATGTACTCTTTGCTGATCACAGTTTTCACATGGCCATGCTTGATATTATCCAGTTCCAAGATGCCCAAGTATCTGTAGGCTTCTGGCCGGTGGCACTTGATGGTTTGACCATTTGGCATTTCAAAGCCCTCACTTTCAGTGATTTCCCCCTTTTTCAGTGCCACTGTGGCACATTTATCCAGGCCAAACTCCATGCTGATGTCATTGCTGAAGATTCACACAGTGTTGGCTAGTGACTGTATCTCAGTTTCTGATTTTCCATACAACTTCAGGTCATCCATATACAGCAAGTATGAAATTTTTGGTGAATTCCTAGCAGTTTGGTAGCCTAGGTTGTTTTCTGTAGGATGAGTGACAGCGGGATTATAGCGATGATGAATAGCAATGGGGACAAAGAGTCCCATTGGAAGATGCCCCTTCTGATGTTGATCAGTCCATAGCTTTAATTCCCAACAATACAAAAAACTCAGTCTTTTATTATTATTATTATTATTATTATTATTATTATTATTATTATTATTATCGTCATCATTATCATTATCATTATTATTATTATTATTATTATTATTAGATTTACATGCTGCCCCTCCCCGAGGACAAAAACTCCTATTGCTTTCACAAAGAAATGTTATTTTCTTGACAGCAATAACTTGACCTTATCTTGGGATGTATCTTTAATTTTCAGCCAGTCCAATCTTCTTCAGGTTTTCCTAATGCTCTTCCATAAAGCTATCAAGCTGATGCAGTTCTGATTAGCATGATCAGTGCTCAAGCCAAAGTCAACTAACAACTGCCTCTTAAACCAAGCGGGAGATTTTAGTAGACCTCAAAATCTGGAGGTCCTGTTATAGAACATAGAAACATAGAAGATTGAGGGCAGAAAAAGACCTCCCGGTCCATCTAGTCTGCCCTTATACTATTTCCTGTATCTTATCTTAGGATGGATCTATGTTTATTCTAGGCATGTTTCAATTCAGTGACTGTGGATTTACCAACCATGTCTGCTGGAAGTTTGTTCCAAACATCTACTACTCTTTCAGTCAAATAATATTTTCTCACGTTGCTTCTGATCTTTCCCCCAACTATCCTCAGATTGTGCCCCTCACTTTCCTATTTAAAACACTTCCCTCCTGAACCTTGTTTAACCCTTTAACATATTTAAATGTTTCGGTCATGTCCCCCTTTCCCTTCTGCCCTCCAGACTATACAGATGGAGTTCATGAAGTCTTTTCTGCTTAAGTCCTTCCGCCCTTTTTGTAGCCCATCTTTGGACCCGTTCAATTTATCAATATTGGGTCTCCTGCTCAAACGGGGTTGGATTAGAAGACCTACAAGGTTCCTTCCAACTGCATCGCTCTATATTCTTTGTTCTCATCCCTGATTTTATCGCACATCTGCAAATCAGGAGTCATACATTCAAATTTATTATGCATTTTAGTAGTGAGCTTTTAAAAACCATAGGTCAGGATTATGACTCTCCTGAATGTTGCCTCTCATTTAACATTAGAGAAATCGTTTCAAGTAGAAAAGTGTGGAATAAATATTTGTGTTTCAGCTATCAGACTTTAACACACTTTTAACAAAGTCTAAATTAAGATTGAGTTGTAGTTCAAATAGGTTGGAAAATCTGTGAGGCCATATTTCTGGGCTGCATTGGATGTTTCCCTCTTTCCCTGTTAAAGGAATTTATTGAGGATTTAAAAATTCATTTAATCCATGTATTGAATTGGTGGTTTTTAAACAAGTGGTTTGCTTTGACTGTTTTTCACAAATCGTGGGGGTATTTCCTGGTGGCTGTAAGTAAACCATCCCCATTGGCTCTGCGGCTTCTGAGCTTGCCTGCAGTGTGAGATGCTCTTGATTGTCAGATTTTGCTCTTTTCATTGCATTAATTACGGGTTTGTTAGGTTCGGCCTTGTATTTCCATTGTGCCTTTTGGCTATGTGAAGAGAGCTTTGCTCCCAGCCTTTTCCTTTATCTGAAAATATTCTGAGCTCCATTAAAGGTTGACACTGCTGTGCTTTGTCTTTGCATTCTTTGATGTCTTCCTTTCAGAATTTTGTATTTCGTATTTTTGTGGGTGATGTCCGAGTCTCTTTCAATGGTTGGCCCTCCCCTCCCCTTCCCTCTGTTCATTTTTCCAGTCCTTCTTTTCTCTCTATCTCCCTCCCCTTCCCTCTGTTCATTTTTCCAGTCCTTCTTTTCTCTCTCTCTCTCTCTCTCCATGGGCGCACCTGTGTCTCCACGTGCGATTTTACTACCTGCCCAGGTGCAGTAGAAGAATTGCGCTGGACTCCGCTAGCACTCAGAGCCCTGGGGGCGAGCACACGTCAACGTTGCCCCTTAGCAGCCCACCTCTGGTTAGAACCTCTGATGGACTTCAGCCCCCAGAGTGGAGCTGGAGAATTCTGGGAGTAGAAGTCCACAAGTCTTAAAGTTGCCAAGTTTGAAGACCTCTGTTCTAAGGGATACAGGTGGCCTCTGTGCCTAAGGGGGAATTAGAACTCACAACCTCCTGCTCTTTAATCCAGAATGTAAACTATTGACCCAAATCAATACTCTTAATTCTATTTATTTTTTTGTCTGCGGTTTCCAATAGCAATGCGAAATAATTCTGAACAGTCATAAACGTTTTCTTAATTCCATTTTTTGGCAAAACCAGCCCATCGTGGCTTACTTAATGTCTATGGTGTTGTTTAACAACCACTGTAAAAACAGTTATTAAAAAATGAATCCGGTCATGGGACAACCCATTTTATGATTGTCACGATTTATGACAAGTGATGGACATACTCCATTATAGCTGTAACAAAGCAAGTTAGATTAATAAAATAAAACTAAATTAAAAACTGAGGGCTACTTGGTACCTCTACCTACAAACGCACTACTTACGAACTTTTCTAGATAAGAACCGGGTGTTCAAGATTTTTTTGTCTTTTCTGAGCAACCATTTTCCACTTACAAACCCGAGCCTCCGAAACTGTAGGGAGAAGCTTCCGTGGGGCCTCTCTAGGAATCTCCTGGGAGGAAACAGGGCCTGAATAGGCGGGGAGAAGCCTCCGTGGGGCCTCTCTAGGAATCTCCTGGGAGGAAACAGGGCCTTCACCCTCCCTGTGGTTTCCCCCACTACATTGATTCCTATGGGAAAAATTTCTTCCTCTTACAATTTTTTTTACTTAAGAACCTGGTCACAGAATGAATTAAGTTCATAAGTAGAGGTACCACTGTACCTGTTTAAATGTAATCAGTGTCACGGTTAGAGAAAGAGTTGCTATAAGAACCCTTACTAGTTTGATTGATTGGTGTGGAAGGTGTGATTTCTGTGTTGTAAATGCGGGTTGGTATCTCCCTAAAGCATCTCGCTAAATCTGCCTTAATTTTCGCATAGGGGATGAAGTGGAAATAAGGGCCTCATTATGTCCCATCTGGGTGCGGGCTCTGTTTTTGCTGCATGTTGTCTACAAATGGACAACCGGTGGAGCTCTTGCCCCTATTTTGCGATGGGAGTTTAAAAATAGACGCTATGTTCCTCTGGCTACAGGAGCTATTATTATTATTATTATTATTATTATTATTATTATTATTATTATTATTATTAGACTTGTATGCCGCCCTTCTCCGAAGACTTGGGGCGGCTCACAGGAGTTCCATAGAGTGGAACATGCGGAAATATTTTTTCTGCATGCTTGAAATACTCAAAACCTATTACAGTATTTGCTAAACAAATAATTCCCTCAAACACTATTTCCTAAGTCTTCACTAAAGAAGTAAGAAGGTAGAAATCACGCTCTCTACCTGGGAATTTTGTCCCAAAGGTGCTTTTTCAAACAGCAGCTAGACTTTCTTGGATTTTCCTTGAAGATGTTTACCTTCTCACCCAAGCAGCTTCTTCAATTCTAACTGAATGATGGATCCAGTCCTCCTATTCTCCACTATTCAGTCAGAACTGGAGAAGCTTCTTGGGTGAGAAGCGAAATATCTTCAAGGAAAAACAAAGAAAGTCCAGTTGCCTTTTGAAAAAACACCTTTGGGGCAAACAAGACCTGGATAACTGAAAATAGACATTTCTTCAAGTTTGGATGCATGGTTGGTCGGTCGGTCGGTCGATCAGTCGGTCTGTCTTATTATCTATCTATCTATCTATCTATCTATCTATCTATCTATCTATCTATCTATCTATCTAATCTATTTATTTGACTTATGCTGCCCCTCTCCGTGGACTCGGGGTGGCTTACAACATTTTAGTAAAAAATATAATAGATAAAACATACTAGGCCAATTAATAGGATAATTAATTGGAGTCCATATAGAGGGAATAGCATAATAGTGTGTAGCTTAGAGCAGGGCTCTCCAACCTTGGCAACTTTAAGCATGGCAGACTTCAACTCCCAGAATTCCACAGCCAGCAGCTGGGGAATTCTGGGTGTTGAAGTCTGCCAGGCTTAAAGTTGCCAAGGCTGGAGACCCCTGGCTTAGAGTTTTTACTGAACCCTTACCTACCACACAATCAGCACCAAAGATAGTAGGAGTACTGTATCCCCAAATCACCCCATATCTAAAAGAGCTATAATCATATTTTAAAATGCATTAACATTTATGTACAATTCTACATAATTGTAGAATTACAATAAAAGTTTTAAAAAATTCCTAGACAAGATAAAAAATGCAAACCTTGAAAACTAGAGAGCAAAGAAAGAATACAAAACAGGTGGGGGATGGGAATATACATTTACAACTACCCAAACGTGCAGGTACTTGAAAGTTTAGCCCACCCATATTCTAAATTTCTATCCAGAATGACATTTGAATAGAGAAAGGCAATCCATTAAGAATTTTTTTTAAAATTAATAAATAGCAACCAGACCTAGATAAAATTATCCCTCATTGTGGGTTTTTCAAAGTTCTTTGCTGTCTTGGGTTTTTTTTCCCCAGGCAGAGCAATTTCCTGCACTTTTAAATACCACTAATGGAATGAAAGATGCATTTTAGTTTTTCAGTGTTTAGTGATAATAAACCTGGCAGTTAACAACAGGGATTGCATCAGTTTCTTACGCTGCATTAATTTGTATGCCTTATGGAAGAGGAACAATAAACCAACAGATTGTTGGATAAGCTAAAATAATATTAAAATCTATCACATTTTAAATTCAGCAGGATGGGGGGAGCTGACAACACTGAATTCTGCTGCCTTAAATGTTTAGTTCTGGTGATGGGACATAGAATAGGATCAGGTGTACGAGTCTTTGATCATGCTTTGATGTGCAATTTTTACCATCTTTCTGGCTTTTTGACCCCCCCCCCCCTATAGATTCCCCAGTTGCAGCCTTTTAAGTTTTACCTATTTTTATTTTTTTGGATTTACCCAAGTGTATCAATATCCTGAAATCTGGCCTTTTAAAATAAACCACAACGGAATCCTACAGCATAGAAAATCTGCATTTGCACTTTTCCATACCTGAAGAAAACAGACCAAAAAAAGAGTCAACTTTAGCTCTTTATCTTGCCAATACACAAAACGCTCAGCTTAATTTTCAGGAAGAGGGATATTAAGTGAAGGATAGGGAAAAAATATCCTTAGATTCAGCAGGAGATTTGGGGATTAAAGGTGTATTGGATTTGTATGCCGCCCCTCTCCGAGGACTTGCGGCATTTCACAACATAATAAAAAGAGTATACAATAATAATAATAATAATAATAATAATAATAATAATAATAATAATAGATTTTTATGCCGCCCCTCTCCAAAGACTAAAAGTTTAAAATCCAGTTAATATAATTAACTACTCTAAAAACCCTGGAACATTAAAAATCATTCATTTTCAACAACAAGCATACTTCGCACTCGTCGGTGAGAAGCTAGGGTCTAGTGACAATAGAAACAGAAACATAGAAGATTGACAGCAGAAAAAGACCTCCGGGTCCATCTAGTCTGTCCTTCTACTATTTCTTGCATATTGTATCTTAGGATGGATCTATGCTTATCCCAGGCATGTTTAAATTCAGTTACTGTGGATTGACCGACCACGTCTGCTGGATGTTTGTTCCAAGCATCTACTCCTCTTTCAGTCAAATAATATTTTCTCAAGTCACTTCTGATCTTTCCCCCAACTAGCCTCAGATTGTGCCCCCTTGTTCTTGTGTTCACTTTTCTCTTAAAAACACTTCCCTCCTGAACCTTATTTAACCCTTGAACATATTTAAATGTTTCGATCCTGTCCCCCCTTTTCCTTCTGTCCTCCAGACTATACAGATTGAGTTCATGAAGTCTTTCCTGATCAGTTTTATGCTTCAGACCTTCCACCATTTGTGTAGCCCGTCTTTGGACCTATTCAATTTGATCCATATCTTTCTGTAGGTGAGGTCTCCAGAACTGAACACAGTATTCCAAATGTGGTCTCACCAGCGCTCTATACAGCGGGATCACAATCTCCCACAATGCTGGACATCTCTGTGTTTCATGATATGTGAACCCAGCATTTTTCTTGTTATGTGATGGTCATTTTTACTTGACATCTCATGGATAATCCCACAGTTACATAACTATTTAGTCTGCGGAGAGGGGCGGCATACAAATCTAAATTATTATTATTATTATTATTATTATTATTATTATTGTTGTTGTTGTTATTGTTATTATTGTTATTATTGTTATTATTGTTATTACTGTTGTTGTTATTATGATTATTGTTATTATTGTTGTTGTTATTGTTGTTGTTATTGTTGTTGTTATTATTATTATTTGGGGGTGTTATTATTCTTCATATCTCTCATGTCTTTAAAACCATAGTGTGCAGTCGTTGTGGTGTAGTGATTAAAATCTGGGAACAGGGCAGCTTCTAAGACATGATAGTAGAGTTCCAATATTTGAGGGGCTGTCACAGAGAGGAGTTGTTGTTGTTATTTATCCTTATTATTTTTCTTACTTCCTCCTCTTGTTAATATTATTTTTATGATGATTATCATTATTCTGTTGCTCTGCATGAACCCCAAGAGCTTCTGCACTGGAGACAAATTCCTTTTGTGTGCAATCACACTTGGCCAAATAAAAGTGTTCAAAATTCAATTAAAAAGCTTTGATGTCCAAATAACTAACCTTCAAGAGTTATTCTCTTCTAAGCTACAGATTTGCCCGGCCTTTGGCACTTAATGTTTTTTCCCCCTTATCTTTCTGCTTGTATTGCTTTTGCTACTGTTTTTATAAAGTTGTGCATGCAAGTGATACTGGCGTTTTGCATTCGCGTTGCTGGCGCATGAGATAAAGGATGGGGAAAGAATCAACAGCTGATTGAGATCTTCATCAAAAGAAAGGATTTGGGCCCGGTCCTGATGTTGCTTGCAAGATTATTTGCAGAAAACTTGAGACTTGAAGAAGACGGCGCCGTATCTCGCCATCAGGCTCCCTGATACACAACAGAAATGAAATAGGAATGAAACACCCAGATGGTCCTGGGAGGAACTACGGTTGGCAGGCTTAGGGAGCTGCTGAGATGGAAGAAATGGAAATTAACTTCTTCCCCAAAAAATTACAAGGGGAAAACAGGGCAGGTTTGAGTCTGAGAACAGGTGAGATGGATGGAATGAGATCACTCTCTGAGTGATGGTTGGGCCAGTCCTGTTGGATCTTGTAACAGTGAATTCCATCAGTTAATTAGGCACTGTGTGAAAAACCACTTCCTTTTGCATTTTTAAGTGTACTGTACTACAGTATTAGTCAGCTGTGTCGGTGACTCAACTGTTGTGTGACATATTAGAGTTTTAGAATTCCCTATCCTGTGTTTTCTCTTTCTCTCCCACCCTCCTTCTCTCTCTCTCTCTCTCTCACCTTCCCTCCCTCTCTTCCACCCTCCTCCTCCCTCTCTCTCTCCCACTCCTTCTTTTTCTCTCCCTGCCTCCCTCCCTCTCTCTCCCGCCCTCCTTTTGCCTCTCTCCCTCTCTCTTTCTCTCCCTCCCTTTCTCTCCCACCCTCCTCTCTTTCTCTCCCTCCCTCTCTCCTTCCCTCTCTCTCCTGCACTCCTTCTCTCTCACGCCCTCTCTCTCTTTCTCTCCCACTCTCCTTCTCTCTCTTTTTTTCTCTCTCTGCCTCCTTGCCTCTTTCTCTGTCGGGTCCTCCTTCTCTCTCCCACCCCCCTTCTCTCTTTCTCTCCCTTCCTCCTTCCCTCTCTCTCCTGCCCTCCTTCTTTCTCCCGCCCTCTATCTCTTTCCCTCCCTCTCTCTCACATCCTCCTTCTCTCTCTCTCTTTCTCTCCCTCCCTCTCTCTCTCCCTCTCTCTCCTGCACTCCTTCTCTCTCCTGCCCTCTCTCTCTTTCTCTCCCACTCTCCTTCTCTCTCTCTCTTTCTCTCTCTGCTTCCTTGCCTCTTTCTCTGTCGGGTCCTCCTTCTCTGTCCCTCCCTCTCTCTTTCTCTCCCTTCCTCCTACCCTCCTGCCCTCCTCTCTCTCCCGCTCTCCTCCCTCTCTCTCCCACTCCCTTTCTTTCTTTCCCTGCCTCCCTCCTTCCCTCTCTCTCCTGCCCTCCTTCTATCTCTCCCACTCTCTTTCTCTCCCTCCCTCTCTCTCTTTCTCTCCCACTCTCCTTCTCTCTCTCTTTTTCTCTCTCTGCTTCCTTGCCTCTTTCTCTGTCGGGTCCTCCTTCTCTGTCCCTCCCTCTCTCTTTCTCTCCCTTCCTCCTACCCTCCTGCCCTCCTCTCTCTCCCGCCCTCCTCCCTCTCTCTCCCACTCCCTTTCTTTCTTTCCCTGCCTCCCTCCTTCCCTCTCTCTCCTGCCCTCCTTCTATCTCTCCCACTCTCTTTCTCTCCCTCCCTCTCTCTCTTTCTCTCCCACTCTCCTTCTCTCTCTCTTTTTCTCTCTCTGCTTCCTTGCCTCTTTCTCTGTCGGGTCCTCCTTCTCTGTCCCTCCCTCTCTCTTTCTCTCCCTTCCTCCTGCCCTCCTCTCTCTCCCGCCTTCCTCCCTCTCTCTCCCACTCCCTTTCTTTCTTTCCCTGCCTCCCTCCTTCCCTCTCTCTCCTGCCCTCCTTCTATCTCTCCCCTCTCTTTCTCTCCCGCCCTCTCTCTCTTTCTCTTTCTCTTCTTGCCTCCCTCCCCACCTCCCTAAATTTGTTTTACTATATAACCCTTTGATCACTTTACTTTGTCAATCCGGTGCAGACGTTGGTGATAAATTAATGGCTTGCCACACTATCTATAGAAGGCCTGAGGTTTATGGGAACTTGGGGGGGGGGGGTTCATGAGGGAGCAGATTTAGCCACAAAGCATTCTTTCAAGTGGTTCAAGGCCATCCTATGCCCACCCACCGGGGCGGAAGCGGAAGGAGGACTTGCTATGCTGGCACAATCTGAGTGGCAAAGGGACAAGTGTCAGTGCCCCAAATAGCCTCTGAGAAGCAAATCAGATTCCAGTCCAATTATCTCATCCAAGGTTCGATTTATTAGCAGAGCCATGTTAGTCATGCCATTGCCATCCTGATACTAACTTCCCTCCAGTACCCCACCCAGGTTAAGGTTCATCCCCATCCCCACACCCACAGGTTCATCACGAGGACCAGTCTGAATGCAGGGATTCCATCGACCTCCTCCTTACATCCATTGATGTAGAATAAAAGATGACCTTGGACTCTAAGAAAGGAATTTGTGGCTAATAACTTTCCCTCGTGCAACTACCCTCCCTCTAATATTATTCTACTGTGGCAGAATAAAGTCTCTAACTCCACATGTTGGCTTCATCCTGACCTGCGGCCTCCCTTCGCAAAGAAACATCTCCTGAAACAATAGAATAAAACACCTTAGTTTGGAAGGTCTTAAGCCTAAAACCTATCAGGAACTCAATCTGTCTAGTCTGGAGGACAGAAGGGAAAGGAGGGACATGATGGAAACATTTAAATAAGTTAAAAGGCTCAATAGGAGGGAAGTGTTTTCAATAGGAAAGTGAACACCAGGACAAAGGGGCACAATCTGAGGTTAGTTGGGGGAAAGATCAGAAGCCACCTGAGAAAATATTATTTTACTGAAAGAGGAGTAGATGCTTGGAACAAACTTCCAGAAGACGTGGTTGGTAAATCCACAGTCACTGAATGTAAACATGCCTGGGATAAACCTCCACCCATCCTAAGATAAAATACAGGAAATAGTATAAGGGCAGACTAGATGGACCAGGAGGTCTTTTTTCTGCCGTCAATCTTCTTTGTTTCTATGTTTCTATGGATGTTGCCTGCAACTCTGATATATTTCTTTAATGCTGTGCTTCTTTTCCCATCATGTTGGAGATTTGCTGATCAGATTGTGAAGTGATCTTCCAATCTGTGGACTGGGAAGTCCCATCCTGTGTTGTGATATTGGTTTTTATTCCCAATGCTCCTTTTTCTGTTGCCATGGTGACAACATACAGGTTGTCCTCTACTTACAACCATCCGCTTAGTGACACTCCAAAGTTACAAGGGCACTGAAAAAAGTGACATGGCTGTTTTTCACTCTTACAGCACCCCAGGATCACATGATCAAAATTTGGATCACTTGGCAACTGGTTCCTTTTAATGATGGTCACTGTGACCTGCGGTCATGTGATGTCCTTTTGCAACCTTCTGACAAGTAACATCCTTGGGAGAGCCAGACTCATTTACCGTATTTTGGAGTATAAGACGCACCTTAATTTGGGGGGAGGAAAATGGGGAAAAGAATCTGCTTACCAGCAGGTATTCATCTGGCTAGCGTCCTTAGCCAGCACATTATTTTATCCCCTGGTTAGGGCTTTAAAAAAACTTTATTTGGAGAGAGTAACAATGAAAGAGCTTGCAAACCATTAAGAGTTGGGAACATCATTAGCACCTGGAAAGAAACATTCAGAGCAAGTAGAGCTCTGTAAAAAAAATCCTAGAAAAAACTTAGGGCTTGGAAAACATTCTTTGTAGAGAGTAACAATGAAAGAGCCTGCAAACTGGTAAGAGCTGGGAACAATGTGAGCGCTGGGTTAGGGCTGGAAAGAAACTTATTCAGAGCAGGTTAGAGCAATGAAAAAAACCACCTCCAAAGAGGGCTTGGAAAACATTATTTGCAGAGAGTAACAATGAAAGAGCCTGCAAGCCGGTAAGAGCTGGGAACATTGTTAGCAGCTAGTTAGGGCTGGGGGGGGGGGAAAGCTACATTCAGAGTATGATGCACCCAAATTATCAACCTCTTTTAGGGAGGAAAAAGGTGCATCTTATATTCCGAAAAATACAGTAGCAACCATCTTACTAACTTAACAACTGCAGAGATTCGCTTAACAACTGTGGCAAGTAAAGGCTGTACAATGGGGCAAAGCTCACTCTACAACTGTCTCGCTTAGCGAGAAGAGAGATTTTTTACTCATCCCATTTGAGCTGCTCTCAGAACTCCGGTTTGTTCAGCCAGCTGGGCCTCCTTCGCAAGTCTGGCACCATGAATTCTGGTTTGCATTTCAAATATTTGGTAGATTCCCCACTGCTTCCCTTTGCACACCCCTCTCTCCTTCCACCGTTACACCAAACATCAAAGAAGGTCCCCTTCTCTCCTCCCCATTTAGATGTGACGGTTGTCGGGAGAAGAAACGGAGGGATTAAATAATACATTCTACCCAGCAGTGCTCAGCCAGTCGAATGTTAGCGAAGAAGAAATATCTATATATTCCTACTGAGACAGGCAAGAATGCGCCAGTTCTGGAGAAATCTTTCTAGCACGCGAATCGTTAAATGTAAATGAGACCCTGTCATTAAAATCTATAGATTCACAGTGGTAAATGACAAATCACATTTACCACTTCGCTTAATGCACAATTCTGTTATTTATTTGTTAAAATATCTGGCAGTTTTGTTTTTGTTCTTCAGGGCTTTGAGGAGCGTTGTTTTCTGTGGGGGACCCACCACCCCTGGACATCTTCAGTAGAATTTAATCCCAAGCCAATGTTGCTGTTGCTGTTGGGAATTCTGGGGGCTCAAGTCCATAGATGTTGTCTAGTTTGGGTGAACCTAAATTAAAGGACACCAGTGTGGTTTGTGGAGGAATCAAAAGATATGGCCTGACCCACACATAGAAACATAGAAGATTCATGGCAGAAAAAGACTTCATGGTCCATCTAGTCTGCCCTTGTACTATTTCCTGTATTTTATCTTAGGATGGATCTATGTTTATCCCAGGCATGTTTAAATTCAGTGACTGTGGACTTACCAACCATGTCTGCTGGAAGTTTGTTCCAAGGATCTACTACTCTTTCAGTAAAATAATATTTTCTCATGTTGCTTTTGATCTTTCCCCCAACTAATTTCAGATTGTGTCTCCTTGTTCTTGTGTTCACTTTCCTATTAAAAACACTACCCTCCTGAACCTTATTTAACCCTTTCACATATTTAAATTTCGATCATGTCCCCCCTTGTCCTCCAGACTAGGCAGATTGAGTTCATTAAGTCTTTCCAGATACGTTTTATGCTTAAGACCTTCCACCATTTTTGTAGCCCGTCTTTGGACCCGTTCAATTTTGTCAATATCTTTTTGTAGGTGAGGTCTCTAGAACTGAACACAGTATTCCAACTGTGGTCTCACCAGCACTCTATATAGCGGGATCACAATCTCCCTCTTCCTGCTTGTTATACCTCTAGCTATGCAGCCAAGCATCCTGCTTGCTTTTCCTACTGCCTGACTGCACTGTTCACCCATTTTGAGACTGTTAGAAATCACGACCCCTAAATGCTTCTCTTCTGAAGTTTTTGCTAACACAGAACTGCCAATACAATACAGTGGTCCCCCGATTATCGCGAGGGTTCCGTTCCAGGACCCCTCGCGATGATCGGTTTTTCGCGAAGTAGCGGTGCGGAAGTAAAAACAACATCTGCGCATGCACAGATGGTGTTTTTACTTCCACCGCAGCAGCGAGGAGCCGAAGATTGGGGTTTCCCCGCCGCCCACGCAAACTCCTCGCTGCTGCCGCGCCCGCCGCTTGTCCGCCCGCCGCTTGTCCGCCGCCTGCCTGCCCGCGCGCCCGCCCTTCGCCCGCCCACGCCGTTCGCTCGCGCCGCTTCCCAGCTGAGTCCTGAAGCGAACTTCCGTGTTTGGCTTCAGGACTCAGCTGGGAAGCGGCGCTGGGGTTTCCCCGCCGCCCAAGCAAACTCCTCGCTGCTGCCGTGCCCGCCGCTTGTCCGCCCGCCGCTTGTCCGCCGCCTGCCTGCCCGCGCGCCGCCCTTCGCCCGCCCACGCCGTTCGCTTGCGCCGCTTCCCAGCTGAGTCCTGAAGCGAACTTCCGCGTTTGGCTTCAGGACTCAGCTGGGAAGCGGCGCTGGGGTTTCCCCGCCGCCCACGCAAACTCCTCGCTGATGCCCGCCGCTCGCCCTCCCGCCAGCAAGAGGGGGAAGACCCAGGGAAGCCGCCCAGCAGCTGATCTGCCCCGCGCCATCTACGCATGCGTGGCCATAGAAAAAAGGGCGCGCATGCGCAGATGGTGTTTTTACTTCCGGGTTGAAAAATCGTGATATAGCGTTTCGCAATGATCGAGATCGCAAAACTCGGGGGACCACTGTACTCAGATTGAGGATTCCTTTTCCCCAAAACGTTTGGTACACACATTGTACCAAACCATAATATTGCTTTTTTGACTTTGGTTTAGTGTATTTTGTGAATGCTGATGTTGTAGTTCAGTGATGGCGAACCTTTTTCCCCTCGGCTGCTGAAAGAGCATGTGCGCGCGCAATCACACATGTGCAAGTGCCCACACGCATAATTCAATACCCTCTGGGTATACCCTTTCCCAACTTTTGGTGTGCCCAGTAGGCTCATATTCTGCCCACACCAGGCTCCAAAGGCTTCCCTGGAACTGGGGGAGGGTAAAACACCCTCCCCCATCCCCTAGAAGCCTCTCTGGAAGCCAAAAACGCCCCCCCCCAAAGCCTCTGTGCGATCCAAAAATCAGCTGGCCGGCACACACATGCACACTGGAGCTGAGATAGGGCAATGGCTTGCATGCCAGCAGATATGGCTCCGTGTGCCACCTGTGACACCCATGCCATAGGTTCGCCATCACTGTTGTAGTTGATAAATTACATCTTAATTCTGGGGCAATTCTGGACTTCAACTCCCAAAATTCCCCGGCCAGCTTTGAATTCTGGGAGTTGAGAATTCCCCCTGGAGACCCCTGGTCTAAGGGAGGTGCAATTGATTGGAAGCTCTCCCTCAAGCCTCTTCATTTGGAGTCAGTGCAAAGGAAGTAACCAGGATTCGTGCACATCCTTTGGCAAAACTTCCAGAAGGGATTAAGACCCTTAGGGGTGAAATGCTACAGTTCGGGGGTACAGATAGTGGCAGACGCCAGTGGTTTGCGACAGCTGGCCAGCCCCATCCACTCCATGTCCCACGTTCAGTTTGTTTCCCTTCCATGCAATCTGTTAGGACTCTGTCCATAACTGTTGGGTTGGCAATATATTGGCTGCAGGCGTTGCAGACTGCCACAAGAGGGAGCCAGAGTTCACAGCTTATTTTTCTGAGTCACCCTCTCTGTTTCTCTTTGTCTGGCTACTTACTGTTAGGTTAGCTCTGCAATCTCTCTGTATTGTAGTTATGTATATCAACTAAAATGTGTTTAAGCGTGACATCTTTGTTTGCTGATTATGACAAAGACAATTTTGTCTACAGAGAGGGGCGGCATTCAAATCTAATAAATAATAATAATAATAATAATAATTATTATTATTATTAATATTATAATAATAATTGGTAAGAAAGAATATGTGCTTGGCAATATTTGGACTGTTATTCTGATTATTATGTGTATGACTTTAGACTGTTTATCTGAACATGTTATTTCTCAAAGTAAACTTTAAGTTAGTATATCTATGTCTGGCTGACTAGTTATTCACAACTAATCTCAATCTAAACATTCCTGTGTGTGCACAACTTTGATAACCAAGGATTACTCTGCTCATACATTAACACAACCCCCAAAAAGGGAGGAAAATGCTCCAATGATTGTGTGGCACATTCTTTTTTCAATTTTTTTATTTTTTAGCATTTTTAAACTACCGGTTGGGGAGAACGTAAAAAAGTAAAAGTGCAAGCAAGCAAGCCAGCCTTTTGGCCCCCCCCCCTCACAGTCTGCATGTTAGCTTCTCTGAAGATACTTCAAGTCTCTTTACAGGTCTGTTAAACAAGCAATGAAATGAAAGGTCCTACCTATCGGAAAAAAGTGAGTGGGAGCTGCATATAAATAATAATAATAATAATAATAATAATAATAATAATAATAATAATACAGTAATTATTATTATTATTATTATTATTATTATTATTATTATTATTATTATTATTATTTAGACTTGTATGCCGCCCCTCTCCGAAGACTCCTTCCAAGCCACCCTTCCAAGCAGCTGTAGGGCAAAACTGTGTGCAAAGGGTTGCAGCCCTTCTTAAAGCAACGGAGCCCCCCTTCCGTGACAGCTTTGGGCACTGAAGCCCCCTCCCTCCGCCATCTTTGCTGCTCGGTTCCTTTCTCACCCTTCTCTCTCCAGCCCAGCCCAGTTGCAACATGGTGTGGCTCCCCCGGTGCTCAGGACAAGGCCTCTCCCAGGGCTGCCCCGGCTTCTTCCTCTGAAAAGGGAGGTGGGCGTCCCTCGCCCTGCTGTGCCTGGGCTGGCTGGGTTCAAGAGGGAGAGGCTTTCTGGGAACACCAGGAGCCGCCCAATGAAAAGGCCCTGGACCCAGTTAGAAAGCAAGCGAGAGAGAACTGTTTTGCAGCCTTTGCATTTCTCTCTCTCCCTCTGTCTTTTCTCTCTTTCTCTCTCTCTATTTCTCCCTCTGTCTTTCTCCCCCTCTCTCTCGCTCTTTCTCCCTCTCCTTCTGTCACTTTCTCTTTCTTTCTCTCCCTCTCTTTCTCCCTCTGTCTCTCTCTCTCTTTCTCCCTCTGTCTTTCCCTCCCTCTTTCTCTCTCTTTCTTTCTCCCCCTCTCTCCCTCTGTCTCTGTCTCTTTCTCTCTCTTTTTCTCTTTCTCTCCCTCCCTCCCTCACCATTTCTCTTTCTCTCTCTTTCTCCCTCTATCTTTCCCCCCTCTCTCTTTCTCCCCCTCTCTCCCCCTCTCTCCCCCTATGTCTCTTTCTCTCTCCCTTTCTCTCCCTCTTTTGCTCTCCCTCTGTCTCTCTCTCTCTCTTTCTCTCCCCCTCTGTCTCTTTCTCTCTCTCTTTCTCTCCCTCTCTCTCTTTCTCTCTCTTTCTCTCCCTCTCTCCCCCTCTGTCTCTGTCTCTTTCTCTCTCTTTTCCTCCCTCTGTCTCTCTCTCTCTTTCTCCCCCTCTCTCCCAATTCTGTCTGTCTCTTTCTCTCTTTCTCTCCCTCTTTTGCTCTCCCTCTGTCTCTTTCTCTCCCTCTCTCCACCTCTGTTTCTCTCTTTCTCTTTCTCTCCCTCTTTTGCTCTCCCTCTGTCTCTTTCTTTCTCTCCCTCTCTCCCCCCTCTGTCTGTCTCTTTCTCTCTCTCTTTCTCTCCATCTTTTGCTCTCCCTCTGTCTCTCTCTTTCTCCCCTCCCCTGTCTCTGTCTCTTTCTCTCTCTATTTCTCTCCCTCTTTTGCTCCCCCTCTGTCTCTTACTCTCTCTCTTTCTCTCCCTCTCTCCCCCTGTTTCTCTCTTTCTCTTCTTCTCTCTATCCTTCTCTCTTTCTCTTTCTCTCCCTCCCTGTGTGTGTCTCTCTCTCTTACACTCTTTCTCCCTCTCTCTCCTTCTTTCTCTTTCTTTCTCTCTCTCCCTCTCCCTCTTTCTTTCTCTTTCTCTCTCCTTCTGTCTCTCTTTCTTTCTCTCCCTGTCTTCCCCTCTGTCTCTTTCTCTCTCCCGCCCTTTCTCTCTTTCCTCTCTCTCTTTCTGTCTCTCTTTCTCCCCTTCTCCCTCCCTCCCTCCCTCTCTCTCCTCAGTCTCTTAAAAGCCCCACCCCACCCGCTGCATTTTAAATTGGCAATGAAGTATAATGAGAACAGTTAGAAATAGCCCCTCCCGCCCACGCAGGGTATATATAGAGATTAGGTTTTCTTTGCCGGGCAGGCATTTGCTGCAAGATGGCACATGAAAATGGGAACAAAACAGCGGCGCGTGATCTGGAGGGCTGCATGCCGCAATGCTGCTCCTGTTTCCTAAGCAGTGTTTGAGCTCCGCGTGCGAGCTGCAGGCCGCTTTATCCTCCCTTTGTCACAGGCTGGGCTCCAGCCGCTCATGTCCATTACCACACACACACACACACACACACACACACACACACACAAACTCGCACGCACGCACACACACACAGAACGCAAACACTCTCTAATCTGCACTTAACGTTGGTAGGCTGGGAAAATGTCAGGTAGCGATTTAAAAACTAGTCCAAAAATGGATGGTAATTGTTTTCCAGCAGACAGGGGGGTATTTTTCCCCTTGCCTGGGCATCTTAGAACTTAAAACAACTTTACTCCTACTCCTACTCCTACTCCCTCCCCCCACCTATGATAACCTTTTGGATTTAAAAAAGTGGTATGTTTGTCTGTCCTTCTAAGTACTTAAAACCAAGACATGCCAATAGAAGGGAATATTTCTAGCTTTGTTGAGCTGTAGAGTCCTTGGTGCACTCCTGAGTTTGGTTGCCTTCTTGCAGATATTCTCTCTCTCTCTCTCTCTCTCTCTCTCTCTCTCTCTCTCTCCTTCCTTCCATCCATCCATCCATCCATCCATCCATCCATCCATCCATCCATCCATCCATCTACCTAGTTTGGCAAAGAAACATCTGCAAGAAAGCCAACAAGCCCAGAGAGCACCGAGGGTCCCCTATAGAGCAATACATCTCCCCTCCATTGCTCTGATCTCGGGAGACTACTTGCTACTGGGCCTACCTGCTTTCAGAGTCCCTACCTGGGGATCCTGCCTGTGCTGTCTTCTTGTTCTTAGAAGGGATTGGCAAAGTACCTGTGGGTGTGCTGTGGCTGGAACTAGGGGGAGGAATATCTGGGAGGTCTAATGCAGCTGCTGAGCTGGGTCCATCACTGCCCTTTCAGCATTTGCACTTGGTTGTGCTGTTTCTCGATTCCTCATTGATCACTGGTGGCTGAGGACAAGAGTTGCTAGGAAGGATTCCTGTTCTGTTCTGTTCTGTTCCATTCCATTCCATTCTCTATCCATTCCATTCTATATTCCTTTTCATTCCATTCTCCTATTCTATTCTGTTCTGTTCTATTCTATTCTATTCTATTCTATGTTCTATATTCTATTCTATTCTCTATTCCATTCCATTCAATTTTCCTATTCCTATTCCATCCTCTGACCCCCCTGTTCCCCATCCCATTTTCAGCCATAATCTGTAATATTCTGGATGACTGTGAGTGAGAAAGCTATGAATGTGGCTATGGCGGTTAACCTATTTTCCAAAGCACCAAAAAGCAGGACAAGAAACAATGGATGGGAACTAACCCAGGAGAGAAGCAACCTAGACTAGGGAGAGACTTCCTAACAAGGAGAGCAATCAACCCATGGAACAGAAGTTGCTTCCAGACGTTGTGAGTGCTCCAACATTGGAGGTTTTTAAGAAGAGAGCGGACTTGTCTGGAATGGAATAATGCAGTGATGGCGAACCTGACACAGGTGTCACAGGTGTCACGCGGAACCATATCGGCTGGCACTCAAGCCATTGCTCTAGCTCAGCTCCAACATGCCTGTGTGTGCCAACCAGCTGGTTTTTGGCTGCACAGAGGCTCTGGGAGGGTGTTTTTGCTTCCAGAGACCCTCCGTGGGGATGGGGGAGAACGTTTTTACCCTCCCTCGGCTCCTGGGAAGCTTTGATGGAGCCTGGGGAGGGTGAAACACGAGCCTACTGGGCCCACCAGAAGTTGGGAAACAGGTCATTTTCCAGCCACCAGAGGGCCTCCAGGGGCCGGGGGAAGTTGTTTTCGCCCTCCCTAGGCATTGAACTATGGGTATGGGCACTTGCGCATCCACGATAGCATGTGCCCACGCTCTTTTGGCACCAGAGGGAAAAAAGGTTCACCATCACTGGAATAAGATCTTCTGCAGGGGGTTGGTCTAGAACAGTGTTTCCCAACCTTGGCAACTTGAAGATATTTGGACTTCAACTCCCAGAATTCCCCAGCCAGCGAATGCTGGCTGGGGAATTCTGGGAGTTGAAGTCCAAATATCTTCAAGTTGCCAAGGTTGGGAAACACTGGTCTAGAAGACCTCCAAGTTCCCTTCCAACTCTGTTATTCTGTTAGAATTCCAAGAGGAAGTCTTGGGAGTTGTAGTGCCAACCATCAAAGAAAAGGGAAGGTTGAAGGTGGATAGTGTCCCCAAGCAGATGAAAATCTAGAGAATGTTCTAAAGCATCCCCAAACTCTGGGTTGGATTTAATTTCATAACAGCAAAGCATGACTTAATGTGACAGAACTACGATTTAATAGTGTCATTTGATCTTTGTTGTCATAGCCCTATGAAGATTTATAGGACACACAATATAAGAATCCTTCCCTCTTTCTTGAAGTCTCAGCCACATCTCCGTACAAAGAGTAAATTACTTTGGGGAATGATTTTATTTATTTGTAATTTATTTACTTATGACTTAATGGTAGTGATTTAATCTTAAAGGTTCTCTCTTCCTGCTTGCATTGTAACTAAGGCTGAAAGGAGGATAAAAGCTTTTGTCCATTTGTGTTACCCTGCTTGTCAATTCTCTGGAAATCAAGCAATTTCAATCCATAGAATTTCTGCACTAAAGATTTTATGCTTGCCACGTCTTGCCTTTCTTTTCAAAAGAAAGGAATATCTTCAAATATTATTTTACTCCTGTCGCTACTCCATATTTTATTCTCCGGTACAGGAGACCAATACAGGAAGTTGCTTATCCAGTAAAATGAGATGGAATGCAACGATGCTGACTGGGGAATTGTGGGAGTATGTCTGTCTGTCTGTCTGTCTGTCTGTCCGTCCGTCTGTCTGTTAAATTTATAGGCCGCCCAACTCCTTGCAGACTCTGGGTAGTGCACGACAGGTAAAAACAATACAAAAAGATAATTTTCCTCCCTAAAAGAGGCTGATCATTTGGGTGCGTATTATTATTATTATTATTATTATTATTATTATTATTATTATTATTTAGATTTGTATGCCGCCCCTCTCCGTAGACTCGGGGTGGCTTACAACAGTGATAAAAACAATACATGGTAACAAATCTAATAATTAAAATCTAAAATAACAGTTTTACATTAAAAAGTCTAAAAAGAAAAAAAACCCAATAGATAAAATACATACACACAGTCATATCATGCACAAAATTACATAGGCAAGGGGGGATGTCTCAGTTCCCCCAAGCCTGACGACAGAGGTGGGTTTTAAGGAGTTTATGAAAGGCAAGGAGGGTGGGGGCAGTCCTAATCTCTGGGGGGAGTTGATTCCAGAGGGTCGGAGCCGCCACAGAGAAGGCTCTTCCCCTGGGTCCCGCCAGATGACACTGTTTAGTCAACGGGACCCGGAGAAGACCAACTCTGTGGGACCTAACCGGCCGCTGGGATTCGTGCGGCAGAAGGCGGTCTCGCAGATATCCTGGTCCGGTGCCATGAAGGCTCTGTAGCTTCCCCCCCCCCAGCCCTAACCAGGTGCTAACAATATTTCCAGCTCTTGACCTGCAGGCCCTTTCATTGTTACTCTCTGCAAAGAATGTTTTCCAAGCCCTAAGCCTTTGCAGGGTTTTTCCCCCCATTGCTTTATTTGCTCCAAATGTTTCTTTCCAAGTGTTAATGATGTTTCCAGTTCTTGCTGGCTTGCAAGCTCTTTCATTGTTACTCTCTCCGAATATATATTTTTTAAAGCCCTAACCAGGGGATAAAATAATGTGCTGGAAGCTGCCCAGACAAAGGATGCTAGCCAGATGAATACCTGGTAGTCAGGTTCTTTTCCCTATTTTCCTCTCCCCAAACTTAGGGGCATCTTATACTACGAAAAATACGGTAAAACCCCTCAATAAATTCTTCTTGGCTGGAGCCAGATGATGTTGTTCACCAGCCCCAGGCCTGCTGGCAGAGCCAGATTTTCAGGGCTTTCCGGAAGGCCAGGAGGGTGGGGACGGTGCAGATCTTTGGGGACAGCTGGTTCCAGAGAGCCAGAGCCACCACAAAGAAGGCCCTCGCATGCGTTCCCACCAGCTGGCATTGTTTGGCCAATGGGACTAGGAGAAGGCCAATTCTGTGGGCCCTAATTGGTCGTTGGGAGCTATGCGGCAGAAAACGGCCCTGAAAGTAGCATCTAGGGCTTTATAGGTGATAAGCAACACCTTAAATTGCGTCCAGAGACTGATTGGGAGCCAGTGCAGCTCGCGGAGCATTAGTGTGATGTGGGCACACCCACAACACCTCGTGCAGCTGCATTCTGGACTAATTGTAGTCTCCGAACACTTTTCAAGGGTAGCCCCATGTAGAGCGTGTTGCAGTAGTCGAGCTGTGAGGTGATAAGGACTTGAGTGACTGTGAGTAGAGACTCCCAATACAAATAGGGCCGCAACTGGTGCACAAGGTGAACCTGTGCAAAAGTCCCCCTAGCCACAGCCGAGAGATGTTGCTCTAATTTCAGCTGAGGGTCTAGGACAATGATGGAGAACCTTTTTTCCTTGGGTGCTGAAATAGCGCATGTGTGAGTGACCACAGCTATAATTCAATGCCTGGAGAGGGCAAAAACAGCTTCCCTCATCCCCCAGAGGCCCTCTGGAGGTCGAAAACCCCTGTTTCCCAACTTCTGGTGGACCTAGCAGGGTCATGTTTTGTACTCCTGAAGCTCCAAAGGCTTCCCTAGAGCCAGGGGAGGGTAAAAATGTCTTCCCCACCCCCCGCCGGAGGCTCTCTGGAAGCCAAAAACGCCCCCCCTCCCAGAGCTTCTGTGCAAGCCAAAAATCAGCTGGCCAACACACACATGAATGTTGGAGCTGATATAGAGCAACGTCTCGCGTGCCAGCGGATATGTCTCTGCGTGCCACCTGTGGCACCTGTGCCATAGGTTCAACATCACTGGTCTAGGAGGACACCCAGGTTGTGGACCAATTTTGAGGGGGTTAATATTTCTCCCCCAGATCCAAAGATAGACAGATGGAACAGTCCTTCGGAGGTAATGCCCACAGTCACTCAGTCTTGTTGGGGTTGAGCTTGAGCCTGCTGACTCCCATCCAGATCTTCACAACCTCCAGGAACTGGCACATCACCTCCACCACTTCACTGAATTGACACGGGTGGAGATGTGAAGCTGGGGTATCATCAGTGTATTGCTGGGACCTCACCCTGTGCCGTTTGATGGTCTTGTCAAAGCCCACACAGCTTAAAGTTGAGAAACACATATTTAATGGACTGTCGTCTGTCTCTTTAAGGTATAACTCAAAGAATTTTCAATGGTCAGAAGGAATTAGAAGGAAACTGCAACACTAGAAAACCAGGTATTAATATTTATCAATCTGAAGTAAATTCCCCAAAAGAGCAATATTTGAAGACGCACGACTTTGGAAGTGTGATGTGAAAGTAGACAAGCGCCGTGCATCCTAGTGGTTTACACTAATGAGATGGAAAATTCTACTTTCTTGCACTAAAGCTCCTATGGGCAACGGGCGACTTGGCATTGGTGACAGAGCTTTTGTTCTGGTTGCGATAGAGCAAGGATCTGATCAATGGCGAGGCCTGGCTTTGCTTTGGGGATGGCTGGGCGGAATTAATATTGGATAAACTGCTTCGGAGCTTGTAGCTGCAAAGCTGAGATTTGCAATTCTGGAGTTGATTGTTCCTCCTGGGCTTTGAGAAGTTATTTGGAATCTTGAAGCTTTTTAGAAAAGAATTCTGGGTACTTTATTCCCAAACAGTCAGTAATAAATCTTGAATGAAACAGAAAGAAAAATGCATAAGCAGAGGGATAGAATCAAGATCATGCGAAGGGTTAATACCACTTTGTAAGGCCTTGGTAAGGCCACACTTGGAATCCTGCATTCAGTTTTGGTCGCCACAATGCAAAAAGGATGTTGGGACTCTAGAAAAAGTGCAGAGAAGAGCGACAAAGATGATGAGGGGACTGGAGGCTAAAACATATGAAGAATAGTTGCAGGAACTGGGCCTGGCTAGTTTGATGAAAAGAAGGACCAGGGGAGACATGATAGCAGCCTTCCAATATCTATTCTCCGAAGCACCTAAGGGTAGAACAAGAAGCAATGAGTGGAAGCAGAACAAAGAGAGAAGCAACTTAGAACTAAGGAGAAATTTCCTGACAGTCAGAACAGTTAATCAGTGGAAGAACGTGCCTCCAGAAGTTGTGAATGCTCCAACACTGGAAGTTTTTAAGCAGATGTTGAATAACCGTTTGTCTGAAGTAGTGTAGGGTTTCCTGCCAAGGCAGGGGGTTGGACTAGGAGACCTCCAAGGTCCATTCCCTTACTCAGCTGCTGTGGCCTAGAGGTGGAGCTCTTGCCTCACAATCAGGAGTTTGTGAGTTTGATCCTAGGTAGAGGCAGATATGTAAGGGTCTCCTGTTTGGGCAGGGGTTTGGACTAGATGACCTGCAAAGTTTTTTCCAACTCTGTCAGTCTAAGCTGATTGACAGAGAGTCTTCCAACTCTCTTATTCTATAAATGCACATAGCATACTTATACAAAAATCCCCTTGCCCGTAGGTGGTATGTGACTTCTTCAGTCTCATGTTCTCTTCCAGAGGCCTGGGAGTTTGAGAGTTCTTTGGAGTATTTTAGTTGTGCCTGTAGAACTGCCGTTTTCTGGGCAGAAAGCTGTGGCCTTGTTCCTGCTGGAGCCCCTCTCCCAGCTGAGGAGTCAGAGAAGTCCTCCCACTGCCAGGAGACCACTTTCAAGAGCAGCTGGATAGCATAGTGGTTAGAGTGCTGTCCTCGATGTGGGAGACAGAATAGATTCAAATCCTGCCTGGAACCTACCTTAGCTGTAGGGGTCCTTGGGCAAAGACCACTTAACATTTCACCTGCCCATCTCAAAGATGAAAGTGACACAAACTAGGAGAATCATGCTGGCTCAGATGTTACCCAGGTTAACAAAGTTGCATCAGATGTTGAGGAACCTCCACCTAAGAACGCCTCTACTAATGAACTTTTCTAGATAAGAACCAGGTGTTCAAGATTTTTTTGCCTCATCTCAAGAACCATTTTTCACTTACAAACCCGATCCTCCAAAACTGTAACTGGAAAAGGCAGGGAGAAGCCTCCGTGGGGCTTCTTCTAGGAATCTCCTGGGAGGAAACAGATCCGGAAAAGGCAGGGAGAAGTCTCCGTGAGGCCTCTCTAGGAATCTCCTGGGAGGAAACGGCCAGAAGAGGTGGGGAGAAGCCTCTGTGGGGCCCCTTTAGGAATCTCCTTGGAGTAAACAGGGCTGGGAAAGGCGGGGAGAAACCTCTGTGGGGCCTCTCTAGGAATCTCCTGGGAGGAAACAGGGCCTTCACCCTCCCTTTGGTTTCCCCAAACACACACATTATTTACTTTTACATTGATTCCTATGGGAAAAATTGCTTCTTCTTACAAACTTTTCTACTTAAGAACCTGGTCACGGAACGAATTAAGTTCCTAAGTAGAGGTACCACTGTATTCTGATGCCTAATCCATTTTTGCCAGAGGATGGAGAAATTGACAGACAAGCCGAGCTAGCTCTTCAAATCTTGAAATGGATTTACAAATCGAGGTAATGGTTTCCCTTTCAAAATAAATGCCTATTTGGTTTCGGAAGATAATCTACACGCCTTCTCTCACCCCACCCCCACCCGGACATCTTTTACCCATAACAACTTTTTACATTGCTGCTTTTAAAACCGAATTTAAGGTACGTCTCCTGTCGCTGAAAATTGCATTCCGGGTTCTTTGAAGAGCGCTTGGAGTTTTTGGCGTTCTCCTCAGCAGCAGCATCAAACAACCCTTCTTGGCAGAGAAATTAGTATCTAACATTAAACCAATATTGGTTTGTTGCGTGGATCGACCCTCACGAGCCTCGGAATTCCAGAAAGATTCTGTGGTTTGAGAGAAAGGCCTCTTCTCAAGAGCCTCTCTGCTATGATAAGGATGGTGAACATGAGTTTCTATAAATGTGAAGCATCAAATATTTATTTTTAATTCCTATCTCTCTCTAACATAAATAAACTCTGCCATCTGGCCTGTGGATTTGATCTTCTGCCTTTCTATATATGTCTCGAGAATTTACATGTTCTTTGGGGGAAACATCTCTAAAATGTTGGGTTTCCCCCCCACCTCTTCCTCGTCAATTTCACAGACTTTGAACGTAGGGATGTAACGAATTCTGCCTTCATAAAAATCTGCAATCCGTTTGTTTGAGTGGAATCTTGTTTGGCGTGTGCCAACTGTCGGAATAGAGCCGTGATGGCAAACTTTTTTCCTCAGGTGCCGAAAGAGCGTGGGCGTGCGCTGTCGTACATGCGTGAGTGTTTTTAAGCAGATGTTGGATAACCACCCGTCTGGTGTGGGTTTTCCTGCCTAGGCAGGGAGTTGGACTAGAAGACCTCCAAGATCCCTTCCAACTCTATTGTTATTGTTAACTTCTATCCAGGGATAACCACACTTGGAATACTATACAGTACTCAGTTATGGTCTCCACGATGTAAACAAGATGTTGAGACTCTAGAAAGAGTGCAGAGAAGAGCAACCAGGGCTGAAGGCTAAAACATAGGAAGAACGGTTGCAGGAACTGGGCATGGCTAGTTTAATGAAAAGAAGGCCTGCCAGGATAGCATATGCCCAACAATGCAAAATTGACAAAGCACCAGAAGAAAATATAGTACAGTAATTAAAAAAATATTGGACTGTGCGGAAATGGACAGGTTATCCAAAAAATTAGAGGGAAAGGAAGATTCAGATTATTATAAAATATGGGCAAAATTTTACAACTGGTTAAAAGAAAGAACAGTGAAGAATTAAATAAAAATTCAAGCAAAGCAACATGTCAAATAAAAGAATTAAAGAACCAATATTATGTGAAAGAAGCAAAATTCTCTGATCGAACACAAAAAAAGGTGGGGAAACTTTCATTTCCCAAATGTTGTATGTATATGTTTAGTGTATGTCTTTTCTTTTGTTATATTTGAAAATAAATAAATAAATTTTATAAAAAAGAAAGAAAGAAAAGAAGGACCAGGGGAGACATGATAGCAGTCTTCCAATATCTCAGGGGTTGCCACAAAGAAGAAGGAGTCAAATTATTCTCTAAAGCACTTGAGGGCAAGACAAGAAGCAAAGGAGGGAAACTAATCAAAGACATTTTTCACATTTATGACCCTTGGGGCATTCCCATGGTCACATGATCAAAATCCAAATCCTTGGCCACTGACTCATATTTATGACCATCGCAACATTCTGGGATCGCATGATCCCCTTTTGCCACCTTCTCACAAGCAAAGTCAACGGGGGAGCCAGATTCGTTTAACAACCGCTGTACAAATTTAACAACTGCAGTAATTTGCTTCACAAATGTGGCAAAAAATGTCATAAAATGGGGTCAAAGTAACTTAAATGTCTCACTTAGCAACATAAATTTTTGGCTCAATTGTGCCTGTAAGACGAGGACTATATGTACTTTAATTCAGAACTGCTGTGTAATAGGATGTTTTTTCATGTCCCTTAATTCACTTCAAGTCTCTTAATCCAAGGGTCTCCAGCCTTCATGTCCCTTAATCCAGGAGTCTCCAACCTTGGCCACTTTAAGACGTGTGGACTTCAACTCCCAGAATTCCTCAGCCAGCAAAGCTTAAAGTCTTAAAATGACCAAGATCGGAGACCCCTGCCTTAATCAGTGTTTCCCAACCTTATGCTGGCTGGGGAATTCTGGGAGTTGAAGTCCACACAGTCTAAAGCTGCCCAGGTTGAGAAAACGCTGCCTTAACTTAAAATAAAAACTTGGAAGTTATGCTTGCCTTCTTCCTCCTCTTAAAAAAAGAAAAATAAATCCAGTGTCTTTGGCAAATACCCTGCAGATATTTAATCAGCACAGGTTGTCAAGACATCTGTTTTGCTGCTTGGAGACTAAAAAAAAAAAGTTAATTCAGGATCTCTGAGCACCACACTTTGGCTGCAGTTCAATCTTGATTCATAACAATGTTGGATTCCCCCCATCATCACCATCACTACTTCTCCTTTGGTAAAATGCTTTTGGTGGTGGTGGGGGGGGTTCTGTTCCTATGCGATCTTCTCTTCATAGTTGATATCTCTCATCTTTCTACACCATCCGTACTACTTAAAAGTACCATTTTGGATATCGATAATAGAAATATTTATGCACCCCAATATATTAGATTGGGCTAATATTTTAAGATACTGTATAAGGATATAATGACAAAGCCATTGAACTTAAAACCACTTCAAGACTTAGAAAAACAAGGGATAAAATTGGATTGGTTTATGTATTAGATCAAATCCTATTGGGTCAGGATGTTAACCTGATCAAAAAAAATTACAAATACAATGGTACTTCTAAAAGATTATTGAGATTATCTTTCTTTTTATGTAACTGAAAATCATAAATAAGACCATTTAATTTTTTTTTTTACAAATACAGTGGTACCTCTACCTAAGAACACTTCTACTTATGAACTTTTATAGATAAGAACCGGGTGTCCAAGATTATTTTGCCTCTTCTCAAGAACCATTTTCTACTTACAAACCCGAGCCTCTGAAACTGTTAAGCGGAAAAGGCAGGGAGAAGCCTCCGTGGGGCCTCTCTAGGAATCTCCTGGGAGGAAACAGGGCCGGAATAGGCAGGGAGAAGCCTCCGTGGGGCCTCTCTAGGAATCTCCTGGGAGGAAACGGGGCTGGAAAAGGTGGGGAGAAGCCTTCGAGGCCTCTCTAGGAATCTCCTGGGAGGAAACAGGCCAGAAAAGGCGGGGAGAAGTTTTTGTGGGGCCTGTCTAGGAATCTCCTGGGAGGAAACAGGGCTGGAAAAGGTGGGGAGAAGCCTCCGAGGCCTCTCTAGGAATCCAGAAAAGGCAGGGAGAAGCTTCTGTGGGGCCTTTCTAGGAATCATCTGGGAGGAAACAGGGCCAGAAAAGGCGGGGAGAAGCCTCCGTGGGGCCTCTCTAGGAATCTCCTGGGAGGAAACAGGGCCTCCACCCTCCCTGTGGTTTCTCCAATCACACACATTATTTGCTTTCACATTGATTCCTATGGGGAAAATGGCTTCTTCTTACAAACTTTTCTACTTAAGAACCTGGTCACGGAATGAATTAAGTTTGTAAGTAGAGGTACCTCTGTATTCCAAATGTGGTGGACATATACACCATTATACATATAAACCCGAGATATACACCATCCGCAATGATTGCATTTGGAGCCCTATTCAATTATAGATGTGAAGAGAAGTACTTAGGGATCTGCTTCTTGGAAGGAATGTGCACTGCCATCTGGCAATCGAATGACAAGGCTGATGTGCCCCCTCGCCACCCCCCTCGCCTGCCACCCTCCTGGGCTGCCTTCAGTATTCCAGTGATAAACCCCAACTCTCCGAAGTCTCACTGACAGCTAATAATGGTGGTTAACCTTTTCAAGTTTGACATTATAGATAATAAATCAAGCCCATTGGCTGGGGTTCTGGGTGTTGTGGTGCAAGCTTTTCTTTTTAATTCAAAAACAAGGGCTAAAAATACACTGGCATTTTAAAAGTGGATTTTGCATATCGATTGATTTTGGATGTTTCCCCAATTTGCCCAGATAAACTTTCTTTTCTGGCATCAGGGCTGGAAATGATAAAACGACAGTTAATGCAGGTATTTTCTAATCTGTTAATAGAGTTAATAGTAGGGTTAAAGGTATTTTATTTTCCTGTTGTATTTTTATTTATTTGTATTGCACCTTTATAATCTTTACAAATATCTCTGGGCTGTTAGAGTGGTTACAGTACAGCACTGCAGGCTACTTTAGGTAACCACTTAAGTAACCAAGTAGTTGAGGCATGGAACTCACTACTAGACTTTGTGGTATCATCAACTAACCCTCAAAACTTGACCCTTAGACTATCCACCATTGACTTCTCCCGATTCCTAAGAGGTCAGCAAGGGGCATGCGTAAGGGCACCAGTGTGCCTTCCGTCCCCTGTCCTAATGTTTCTCTCTTAATAGTATCATTAAGCATAAAAGTTTTATGCTTAAGACCCATTTACTAGGTCTTAAGCATAAAACCTATCAGGAAAGACTTCATGAACTCAACATGTATATTCTGCAGGACAGAAGGGAAAGGGGGGGGGACATGATTGAAACATTTAAATAGGCTAAAGGGTTAAATAAGGTTCAGGAGGGAAGTGTTTTTAATAGGAAAATGAACACAAGAACAAGGGAGCACAATCTGAGGTTACTTGGGGTAAAGATCAGAAGCAACGTGAGAAAATATTCTTTGACTGAAAGAGTAGTAGATGCTTGGAACAAACTTCCAGCAGACGTGGTTGGTTAATCCACAGTAACTGAATTTAAACATGCCTGGGATAAACATAGATCCATCCTAAGATAAAATATGTAGTATAAGGGGCAGACGAGATGGATTAGATTTTTCTGCCGTCAATCTTCTATGTTTCTGTCATGTATATAAATATTATTATATCTTTGTATACCACCAATACAGTGATCCCCCGTTTATTGCGTCCCCAACCATTGCGAACAGGGTACTTCGCTATTTTTCAACCCGGAAGTCAAAATACCATCTACGCATGCGTGCCCGTGGGCACGCATGCGTAGATGGCAACCGGGAGATCAGCTGCTGGGCGGCTTCCCTGAGTCTTCCCCCTCTTGCTGGCGTCAGCGAGGAGTTTCCCCACCGCCCACGCAAACTCCTCGCTGCCGCCCGCCCTTCGCCCGCCCACGCCGTTCATTCTCGCCGCACGGGCCTGTCCACGCTGTCTCTCGGCGCTTTCGAGCTGAGTCCGGGAGCGAGTTCGCTCCCGGACTCAGCACGAAAGCGCCGAGAGACAGCGCCAAGGAACGGGCCTGTCCACGCTGTCTCTCGGCGCTTTCGAGCTGAGTCCGGGAGCGAGTTCGCTCCCGGACTCAGCACGAAAGCGCCGAGAGACAGCGCCAAGGAACGGGCCTGTCCACGCTGTCTCTCGGCGCTTTCCAGCTGAGTCGGGGAGCGAGTTCGCTCCCGGACTCAGCACGAAAGCGCCGAGAGACAGCGCCAAGGAACGGGCCTGTCCACGCTGTCTCTCGGCGCTTTCCAGCTGAGTCGGGGAGCGAGTTCGCTCCCGGACTCAGCACGAAAGCGCCGAGAGACAGCGCCAAGGAACGGGCCTGTCCACGCTGTCTCTCGGCGCTTTCGAGCTGAGTCGGGGAGCGAGTTCGCTCCCGGACTCAGCACGAAAGCGCCGAGAGACAGCGCCAAGGAACGGGCCTGTCCACGCTGTCTCTCGGCGCTTTCCAGCTGAGTCGGGGAGCGAGTTCGCTCCCGGACTCAGCACGAAAGCGCCGAGAGACAGCGCCAAGGAACGGGCCTGTCCACGCTGTCTCTCGGCGCTTTCCAGCTGAGTCGGGGAGCGAGTTCGCTCCCGGACTCAGCACGAAAGCGCCGAGAGACAGCGCCAAGGAACGGGCCTGTCCACGCTGTCTCTCGGCGCTTTCCAGCTGAGTCGGGGAGCGAGTTCGCTCCCGGACTCAGCACGAAAGCGCCGAGAGACAGCGCCAAGGAACGGGCCTGTCCACGCTGTCTCTCGGCGCTTTCGAGCTGAGTCGGGGAGCGAGTTCGCTCCCGGACTCAGCACGAAAGCGCCGAGAGACAGCGCCCCCCGGACCCCCAACCCGGGTTTGGGGGGCTGCTAGGAAGCTCCCCATGCCGGCGGCAAACAGCCGCGCCGCCCCCAATCTTCGGCTCCTCGCTAGCGCTGTGGGAGTAAAAACACCATCTGCACATGCGCAGATGGTGTTTTTACTTCCGCATCGCTACTTCGCGAAAACCCGCTCGTTGCGGGGGCTCCTGGAACGGAACCCTCGCAACGAGCGGGGGATCACTGTATATACTTGACAAAGCAAATAAATAAAATAAAATAAAAATAAGTCAGTCAGTCAGTCAGCCAACCAACCAACCAACCAATCAATCAATCAATCAATAACTGAAGCAGAGGAAGTGATGTGCCAGTGTCTGGAGGCTGTTAGGGTCTGGATGGGTGTTAACAAGCTCAGACTCAACCCTGACATGACGGGAGTGGCTGTGGGTTTTGTCTCCCAAGGACACTTCTATCCGTCCGTCCATCACTCTGGTCACACAGTGTTAGAATTTGGGTTTACAAGGGGTTACAGCATCCCGGGGTCATGTGACAGCCATTTATGACCTCCCCAGCCGTCTTCCATCAAGCAAATGGAAGCGCCGGATTCACTTAACAACACTTTGAGTCCCTTAACAACTGCAGTGATTCGCGTTAACAACCATGGCGAGAAAAAGGCACAATTCATTTAGCAGCTGTCTTGCTTAGCGGTTGGTTCCAATTGTGGCCATAATTGTGGCCCATCGCATGGGACCAGATTACTTGCGGGACCGCCTCCTGTTGCATGAATCTTAGTGGTCAGTTAGGTCCCACAGAGTCGATCTTCTACAGGTCCCGTCAACTAAACAATGTCGTTTGGTGGGGCCTAGGGGAAGAGCCTTCTCTGTGGGGGCCCCGGCCCCCTGGAATCCACTCCACCCAGAGATTTGTGTTGCTCCCACCGTCCTCGCCTTCCGTAAGAGTCTAAAGACTCATCTATTCCACCAAGCTTGAGGTTATTTGATTCTACCCCCTGGCCAATGAATGTGTAGTGGGTTTGTTTAACCCTGCTGTTCTGTTCGGGTCGTATGTGACCCGAAGCCAAGTTTGAGTCCCTGTAAAAAATTTTCCCTGCATATCTGAAACTTGAAATTTCATGACTATTCATCATTTCAGGGGTTCTCTCTATGAGAATTTTTTTGGGGGGGTGGGGGGCTTAGTTTTTGCTGGGCAAAAAAAGTTACAAATCTTATGTTCCCGGGTCACCCTGACCCGGACCGAAAACTCTTCATTTGCAGTGCTTATGTTTGGTCTTTTTGAAAGCTTTTTTCACTTGGAAAGTAGTCTGAACATTTCTGCACACAATGATATGAAAATTGAAATGAAAAAAGTAAATCTTATTGGTTTATTTTGCGGATATAATGCACGCCCCCCCCGTTTTTGTGAATTTCTTTTCAATTTATGGATAGTTTTGCTTGCAAAATGCATTCTATTTTACTAAAGTTGGTGTGGGATTGGTAGCTTGAACATTTCTGAATATAAGAAAAATATAAAGGAACTGAAAAAAATGATTCTTATTGGTTTTTTAACATCAGAAATAAGGCCTCCCCCCCCTTGGCTGCTTGCAACCATTTTCACTTTTTATTTTTTTATGCTCCAAATCCGAAATATTCTTTAAAATCTTAGGCATTCATTTACTCAATTTAACAATGCTGATCATCAAAAAATATTTTTGGGGTGGTGGCTAATTGTTTTCTGGGCAAAAAAAAATCATAACTTTGAATCTGTTTCTGTTCGTATGTGACCGGACCAAAAATAATTTTTTTAGGTACTTGAATTTGATCTTTTTGAAAACTTTTTCAACTGGAAAACTAGTTTGAACATTTATGAACATAATGATATGAAAATTGAACTGGAAAAATTGAGACTTATATTTTTATTTTGATCAAAAAGCCCCTCCCCCCATCCTTTTTAAATTTCGTGTCAATTTCTATTTTTTAAGGCTACAAATCCCTAAGGAATTTTCCCCCAAAAGGTTTGATATACTAAATTGAACATTTCTGAATATAAGAAAAATATAAATGAACTGAAAAAAATGGTTCTTATTGGTTTATTTTTGCCACAAAAGGGCCACCCCCCCTCGGCCTTGCTGTGTGCCATTATTGTCACTGTTTATACATATTTGTCTAGAAATATTTGGAATATCCTTTTGAAAATCAACCACATTGTAGCCAGAGAACTAATTTTATGAAACAAATCCATTTTACTAAAAAAAAGTATGTAAGTTTGAAATTAACATCATAATTTTTATATAAATTCAAATAATTGAGGCATACTTTATGTGCAAAATAAACCAATATGCATCAATTTTTCCAGTTCAATTTTCATATCATTATGTTCAGAAATGTTCAAGCTACCAATCCCACACCAACTTTAGTAAAATATAATGTATTTTGCTAGCAAAACTATCCATAAAGTGAAGACTATTTAAAAAAAACGGGGGGGCGTGCATTTCATCAACAAAATAAACCAATATGCATCAATTTTTCCAGTTCAATTTTCATATCATTATGTTCAGAAATGTTCAAGCTACCAATCCCATACCAACTTTAGTAAAATAGAATGCATTTTGCAAGCAAAACTATCCATAAATTGAAAAAAATTTCACAAAAACAGGGGGGGCGTGCATTATATCCGCAAAATAAACCAATAAGATTTACTTTTTTCATTTCAATTTTCATATCATTGTGTGCAGAAATGTTCAGACTACTTTCCAAGTGAAAAAAGCTTTCAAAAAGACCAAACATAAGCACTGCAAATGAAGAGTTTTCGGTCCGGGTCAGGGTGACCCGGGAACATAAGATTTGTTACTTTTCTTAAACAGAACAGGAGTGTTAAATGGATATGTATGTATGTAAATAGGTTTTTTTAGTTTTTAAATGTACTTCTTAATTCTAATTTTAATTACAGTGGTGCCTCTTCCTAAGAACGCCTCTACTTACAAACTTTTCTAGATAAGAACTGTGTGTTCAAGATTTTTTTGCCTCTTCTCAAGAACCATTGTCCACTTACAAACCCAAGCCTCCGAAACTGTACCTGGAAAAGGCAGGGAGAAGCCACCGTGGGGCCTCTCTGGGAATCTCCTGGGAGGAAACAGAGTCGGAAAAGGTGGGGAGAAACCTCCGTGGGGCCTCTATAGCAATCTCCTGGGAGGAAACAGGGCCAGAAAAGGTGGGGAGAAGCATCCGTGGGGCCTCTCTAGGAATCTCCTGGGAGGAAACAGGGCCTCCACCCTCCCTGTGGTTTCCCCAATCGCACACATTATTTACTTTTACATTGATTCCTATGGGAAAAATTGCTTCTTCTTACAAACTTTTCTACTTAAGAACCTGGTCATGGAACGAATTAAGTTCGTAAGTAGAGGTGCCACTCTAATTATATTTTGATGTACAGTGATCCCCCGCTCGTTGCGAGGGTTCCGTTCCAGGAGCCCCCGCAACGAGCGGGTTTTCGCGAAGTAGCGATGCGGAAGTAAAAACACCATCTGCGCATGTGCAGATGGTGTTTTTACTCCCACAGCGCTAGCGAGGAGCCGAAGATTGGGGGCGGCGCGGCTGTTTGCCGCCGGCATGGGGGGCTTCCTAGCAGCCCCCCAAACCCGGGTTGGGGGTCCGGGGGGCGCTGTCTCTCGGCGCTTTCGAGCTGAGTCCGGGAGCGAATTCGCTCCCGGACTCAGCTCGAAAGCGCCGAGAGACAGCGTGGACAGGCCCGTTCCTTGGCGCTGTCTCTCGGCGCTTTCGAGCTGAGTCCGGGAGCGAACTCGCTCCCGGACTCAGCTCAAAAGCGCCGAGAGACAGCGTGGACAGGCCCGTTCCTTGGCGCTGTCTCTCGGCGCTTTCGAGCTGAGTCCGGGAGCGAACTCGCTCCCGGACTCAGCTCGAAAGCGCCGAGAGACAGCGTGGACAGGCCCGTTCCTTGGCGCTGTCTCTCGGCGCTTTCGAGCTGAGTCCGGGAGCGAACTCGCTCCCGGACTCAGCTCGAAAGCGCCGAGAGACAGCGTGGACAGGCCCGTTCCTTGGCGCTGTCTCTCGGCGCTTTCGAGCTGAGTCCGGGAGCGAACTCGCTCCCGGACTCAGCTCGAAAGCGCCGAGAGACAGCGTGGACAGGCCCGTTCCTTGGCGCTGTCTCTCGGCGCTTTCGAGCTGAGTCCGGGAGCGAACTCGCTCCCGGACTCAGCTCGAAAGCGCCGAGAGACAGCGTGGACAGGCCGTTCCTTGGCGCTGTCTCTCGGCGCTTTTGAGCTGAGTCCGGGAGCGAATTCGCTTCAGGACTCAGCTCGAAAGCGGCGAGAATGAACGGCGTGGGCGGGCGAAGGGCGGGCGGCAGCGAGGAGTTTGCGTGGGCGGTGGGGAAACTCCTCGCTGACGCCAGCAAGAGGGGGAAGACCCAGGAAAGCCACCCAGCAGCTGATCTCCCGGTTGCCATCTACGCATGCGTGCCCATAGAAAAAACGCACGCATGCGTAGATGGTATTTTGACTTCCGGGTTGAAAAATCGCGAAGTACCCTGTTCGCAATGGTTGGGGACGCAATAAACGGGGGATCACTGTATATTGTTTTTATATGCTGTGAGCCGCCCTGAGTCTTTGGAGAGGGGCAGCATATAAAATTCATTAATAATAATAATAATAATAATAATAATAATAATAATAATAAGAAGAAGAAGAAGAAGAAGAAGAAGAAGAAGAAGAAGAAGAAGTCAAGGATTATCTGACTACATCCAATTTGGTTTTCTGAAATAATAGCTGAAAGTCTAGCTGAAGAGAAATGTCAAAAATGGTAGGGGGGAAACCGGAGTCTTTTGCCTGTGGTTCTCATTGGACACTTAAGTTGTCGGCCGAAGCCGTTTCTGCCTCAGTTGCCGAGTGTGTGGCGAGCATCTTTTGAGCTCAGCGTTCCTTCGTCACGTCGCACCGGAGCTCCGCACTCTGGTGTGGGAGTCTGCGGTCCCTCAGCAATGGCTTTCCTTTTTGAAAAAATAGCAGCGGTTAAATTTTCATGAAGCGACGGAGTTGCCCCGACAGAAGGCGCCTCGGTCTCCTCCACTCTCCTCCCTGTGAACATCAATTAGTGTTACAAATGTGTGATAGCTTCTCACAAAGCCGAAGGAAGATGATAGACAGGTCTTTCCACCTTGGAATTGTAACGGAGAGGGTTGAGCTATGCATTATTTATAGCGCTTGTCTTGTCTCTTCTCATCCTCCTCCTGCAATCACTTTCATTTCCTCAGCCGTAAACAAGGGTGCGGGTTTGAGTCCTACAGCGACTGCGGAGGGGGCTGTTTATTTCCGTCGCAGTCCCGCAAATGAGAGACATGCATAGTTAAATGCAGATCAGCCAATATCAGATCATAGCCATCATGCAATCTTTTTGAAGGTTAGCATTGTGATGTAAAAAAAAAGGAATAAGACTGTGGGGTTTTTTTTCAAACTTGGGCACTTTAAGATCTGTCAGCTTCATTTTCCTGGATTCTGGGAGTTGAAGTCCACACATCTTAAAGTGGCCAAGCTTGGGAAACACGGGCTGTGAGACATTATGCCCATTGGGTGGAGATGGGGGTGGACTACAGGAAGGAAGGAGTAGGTCCCTAAAAGGGGAGAGAGACAAGAGACAGCCCTCCACTCAAAATACCCTACACAACTAGACTTACAATCCTAGGTTTAGAAAGCTTAGAACTACGTCGTCTTAAACACGACTTAAGCATAGCCCATAAAATCATCTGCTACGCTGTCCTTCCTGTCAACGACTACTTGAGCTTCAACCACAGCAACACACAAGCACACAACAGATACAAACTTAATGTGAACCGCTCCAAACTTGACTGCAGGAAATACGACTTTAGTACCCGAGGAGTTGATGCATGGAACTCACTACCAGACTCTGTACTATCATCACCTAACCCCCAAAATGTTACCCTTAGATTATCCACCACTGACCTCTTCCTATTCCTAAGAGGTCAGCAAGGGGCGTGCGTTCTGTCCCCTGTCCTAATGTTTCTCTTTTACTAGAATCATGTATATGAATATAATATCTTTGTATGCCACCGATATGGACTTGACAAATCAAATAAACAAATAAAAATAAAATAAGTAGGAGGGTTTAGTCTGCTGGATATAAGCAAATAAAGAATTGAATACTGGCTGGATTGTTCCACCCCATTTTAGGATTTAGTCTGATATCGGTGAGAGAAATTATCAGCCAAAGAAATTAAAGACATGAGATGAGGCAAAAAGAAGTATAGCTCACTCTGCAACTAGGATTTGGAAGGTGTCTCCTTCCAGCAGATCCATTCCTTCACTTCATAAACAGCCTTTTGTTATTTCTACTATTTGAGGGTCTCATTAGTTCCATCAAATTCTGATTTCTCTCAGTCTTTTCCTTCTTGGCATTGTTTCTTTCTTGAGATATTTGTGATTTGAACCTCATTCATTTCCTCAATATGACTGTTCCACCTTGATCTTTTTCTTCTCTGATCTTCCTCTTCACTTTCATTCAAGTACTTTCGTGGAAGCATTCAAATTTCATGCTTCTGACACCCTAACTTTGACATTAGGAAGAAACAAGAGAGCTCTGTTTGCTCCACTGAAACAAAAGCTCCTTCCTCTCTACGTACTACATCTTACCCTTTCAACCACCATCCGTGCATCTTATAGTTCCTCTGTCCATTTTCAATGTTTCATAAATGTTCTATCCAAATACACAAATTCGCCAGTTTACCTGAGTCCCCTCCCCCCATTTATATATAGCTCGGAATTCTTTTGCTTTTTTTGTGAAACACAAGTTACCTTGATTATACATCCCATCTGACATTTGTTGCAAAGCATTTGAGTTCTTAACCAACAACAAGACATCCTCTGCATACCAAAGAGCAGATTACACCCACTTCCCTAATTGGCACACTTCTGATGTCACTATTAGTGTTATCGTTCCAGGAGCCTTGGTGGCACAGAGCTTAGAGTGCAGTACTGCAAGCTGCTTCTGCTGACTGCTGGCTGTAGTTCAGCAGTTCAAAACTCACCATTGGCTCAAGATGGACTCAGCCTTCTATCCTTCCCAGGTGGGTAAAATGAGGACCCAGATTGTTGGGGGCAATATGGTTACTCTCTGTAAACTGCCTAGAGAGGACTGTAAAAGCACTATGAAGCGGTATATACCGTAACTCCAAATGCTATTGTTATTGCTATAGATAGATGATAGATAGATGGATGGATGGATGGATGGATGGATGGATGATGGATGGAGGGAGGGAGGGATAGAGGGATGGAGAGATGGAGGGAGATGGAAGGATGAAAATAAATGGATGGATGGATAATAGATGGATGGTTGGAGGGATGGATTGAGGGAGATGGAGGGATGGAGATGGATGGATGGAGGGATAGAGCGATGGAGGGATAAAGATAGATGGAGGGATAGATGGATGGTTGGAGGGATGGACTGAGGGAGATGGAGGGATGGAGATAGATAGATGGATGGATGGATAGATGGATGGACCTCCCTGCTCGGCATTAAGGAGCTTCTCCCCGCCTTTTCCAGCCCTGTTTCCTTCTAGGAGATTCCTAGAGAGGTCACACAGAGACTTCTCCCCACCTTTTCTGGCCCTGTTTCCTCTCAGGAGATTCCTAGAGAGCCCCATGGAGGCTTCTCCCCACCTTTCCCGGACCTGTTTTCTCCCAGAAGATTCCTAGAGTGGCCCCACGGAGGCTTCTCCCTGCCTTTTCGGAGGCTTGGGATTGTAAATGGAAAATGGTTCTTGAGAAGAGACAAAACAATCTTGAACACCCAGTTCTAATCTAGAAAAGTTTGTAACTTGAGGCGTTCTTAGGTAGAGGTACCACTGTCCTTACAATTTTTTCCACTCTTTATATATGCTATATTTATTTATGATGATGATAATGATTAGTTTGACTTGTATGCCGCCCAATCCTGAAGGACTCAGGGTGGCTCACAACAGTGTAAATTACAAGTAACAATGTTTTTATTGGTTTTTTTTTACTTTATTGTATTTATAATTATTATTTGCTGCTCAGAGACCTTTTGGAGTGAGCGGCATATAAATGCAATAAATAAGTAAATAAGTAAATAAGTAAATATATGGATAAATAGATAAATAGATAAATAAATAATAAAAAGAAGTCAAGGCAAAAGCAAATTAATTAAAGCTTAAAAACTTTTGTTAATGCTGTTGTAACTTTGAACTGTTACAACAGCAGAGTTGTAATACTGTAATTGGTTGTAAATCAGGACTACCCTTGTGCATTTTGCATCCTCCGTAGCTTTTCTAGTTTGTAATCGTACTGTCCATTTCTTTTCTTCCCGTTTGTAACTCCACACACTTCACTGTGTCATTCAGAAACACGATTCTTTCACTGGGTTCCAAGCACTTCCACATTGTCTCTCCTTCTGTCTACTTCTTATTCCTTCTGTTGGGAGATGTATTATTATAAATTCATCGTAGCAGCCCACTCCCGCAGACTTTGGTCGGTTTACAAATACAATGCAATAAAAATGTTAAAAAGGCGGTTGCATAATCAGTGCAAACTTAAACAACCAGTCCAAAACAAAGCAAACCACATTGAGCCACAAACCCCTCATTCTCCAGGCTTCCAGCTGGTCTTCAAGGGCACCCCTAAGTAAAACCCACTGCAGTAATCCAGTGATGAGGCCATCAGGATATGAGTAATTTAACAACTGGCAACTTCAAATCTCAGGCAAGAAATGCTCTGTCTTACACATTGGCAAAAAGAATCAGAACACAAAATACAAACTTGGTGGAAATGAACTTGTAGATGACCCTCATTCTGTTAAAGACCTTGGAGTACTCATAGCCAATGACCTAAGTGCCAGAGCCCACTGTTACAACATTGCCAAAAACATATTAAGAGTTGTCAATCTAATCCTAGCTTCTTCTCCAAAAACATTGAACTATTAACCAGAGCTTACAAATCTTTTGTCAGACCAATTCTGGAATACAGCTCACCTGTATGGAACCCACATTGCATATCAGACATGAATACAATTGAGAGAATCCATAAATATTTCACAAGAGGAGTCCCCCACTCCTCCTCTCGCAACAAAAAACCTTATTCCATCATTCCTGAAATGCTGCAATCAGACCACGTCACCTCCGATCTAATCTAACAGTAGTTCATGCAATCATATACCAAAATGTCCTTCCTGTTAGCGACTACTTCACCTTCAACCGCAACAACACATGAGCACATAATAGATTCAAACTTAACGTAAACCGCTCCAAACTAGATTGCAGAAAAGACGACTTCAGCAATAGAGCGATCAATGCCTAGAACGCATTGCTTGACTGTGGTTTCTTCCCCAAACCCCAAAATCCTCGACCTTACTTTATCTACAGTTGACCTCTCCCGTGTATAAGCACACCATTGTGCCTACTGTCCCTGTCCTATGGTCCTCTTATCTCCTTTTATCATTACTTACTACTCATGTTATGCTTATGCAAACTACAATCCTATGTTTGTTCGACAAAATAAATAAATGCAATAAAATAAATAAACTTCCTGAAAGGGCTCCCAGTTGAGAAAGGGATTCAACTGGTACAAGAGAGTAACCTGTGCAAAGGTTCGACCTGGTCTCTGAGCAGGAGAGGCAAGTTCAGAGGGACCCTCCAAGTTGCATACCAGGTTAGAAGGGGGAAGTGTTACCTCATCCAAGACCAGTGATGGGATTGTCCCCTGCCAGGAATTCACTCACGCCCTTATCACCTCAAGGTTCGACTACTGCAATGCTCTCTACATGGGGCTACCTTTGAAGAGTGTTCAGAAAGTGCCGATTGTGCATAATGCAGCCGCACAAGCGGTCATGGGTCTTCCCAGATATACCCATGTCTCTCCAGCACTATGCGGTCTGCGCTGGCTGCCAATTGGTTTCCGGACTCAATTCAAAGTGTTGGTTATGACGTATAAAGCCCTACATGGCATCAGACCAGATTACTTGCAGGACCGCCTTCTGCCGCATGAATCTCAGTGACCGATGATGTCCCACAGAGTCGGCCTTCTCCAGGTCCCATCAGCCAGACAATGTCATTTGGCGGGTCCTAGGGGAAGAGCCTTCTCTGTGGTGGCCCTGGCCCTCTGGAATCAGCTCCCCCCAGAGATTCACACTGCCCCCACCCTCCTTGCCTTCTGCAAGAGTCTTAAGACTCATTTATGTCACCAGGCTTGGGCCGATTAGACCTTAGCCTCCTGGCCAATGAAAGATTGTATGATTGCTGTACGAATGGTTTTGATTGATTTTTTAATATAATTAGAGATTTTAGATAGCTATATAATTTTAATTTAATTGGATTCATTTTATTGTTTTTTATATGTTGTAAACCACCCGAGTCTTTGGAGAGGGGCGGCATAGAAATCCAATAAATAAATGAATAAATAAACAAACAAACAGCCACTCGGCAGGATTGAGTTAAAGTCCGTTCTCCCCGGTAGTGAGTTGCTACCCGTGCAGTTAGAAGCATAGAAACATAGAAGTCTGATGGCAGAAAAAGACCTCATGGTCCATCTAGTCTGCCCTTATACTATTTTTTGTATTTTATCTTAGGATGGGTATATGTTTATCCCAGGCATGTTTAAATTCAGTTACTGTGGATTTACCAACCTCGTCTGCTGGAAGTTTGTTCCAAGGATCTACTACTCTTTCAGTAAAATAATATTTTCTCATGTTGCTTTTGATCTTTCCCCCAACTAACTTCAGATTGTGTCCCCTTGTTCCTGTGTTCACTTTCCTATTAAAAACACTTCCCTCCTGGACCTTATTTAACCCTTTAACATATTTAAATGTTAGCGGACTGCACAGTGGTAGCGGCTGCCAGATTGCACAATTTGCACATGACCGCTCCAGTGGCACCATCTTTTTTTTCCAATTTTTTGTATTTTTTGCTTATAGCGCATGCACAGAAGGGGAATGTGGGAATGGTGAATTTGGCTAAAGTGGAAAGAAATCATATTGAAGGAACAGGTCGATTTGTTGTGTACGTCTGTCTACTGTTCCTCAATGGGCTGCAGATTTGTTTGTTTTTGGTAACGCAAGAGGAGACGGAGTACAATTCAGCCAAAAAAGAGAAAGGGAGAAATAAATCTTGATTGTTCGTGTGATACTTAATAGAGGAACCGAACTGCATATTATGAGACATTAAGGCTTCCGCTCATTTATGGTACACATGTTTGATAGCTCTGTTGGTTTACACACGCACTATAATTTTCCCAGCATGACAATATTGCTAGCGAATAAATGAATTCACCAATCAAAACCATTGACAGTTTTAGCGTACAATTTTTTGATGTTGACAACTTTATTTTTCCCTTTCGCCATTTCCCTTTTGCCATATTTGGCAGTTTGCAGTTATCCAAGGGGAACCTTCTGACAAGATGCATTTGATAAAATTAGGTTTTGATCTATAATAATTGAAAACGAAACAAAACTCACTCCCCACCTTCCCTAACATATCTTTGGCTCAGCTGCAAATGCCTGGCTGCTAGAGTTAAATCTCTTGTACTTGCAGGTACACGTTTGTCTGAATCACAATATCCTGTCTCCTCGCCTTTCTACCTATACATAGTTCAGGTGATCTTGTGGGTCTTTTCCCCAAAGGATCTAGTCCTCTTTTGCACACAATCACGTAAGGTGCTTGGACCAAAAATACAGTATACTCAGAGCCACGGGGGTGAGCACACGTCACCGTTCCATCTTAGTAGCCCCCCTCTGATTACAGTATACAGGTAATCAGAGGGAGCTACTAAGGTGGAACGGTGATGTGTGCTCACCCCCGTGGCTCTGAGTGCTAGCGGAGTCCAGCGCAATTATGCTACTGCACCTGGGCAGGTAGTGAAATTACGCATGGACACGCAGTTGCGCCTCTGAGCCTGTTCATTCCATACAATCCACCCACCCACCCATCCAGAGGTGGGCTACTGCCTGGACCAGGGGGAACGCAGTGGGGTAGCAAAAATGGAGCTCCACCCCAGAGCATCCATTTTACACTGAAAGATGTTGAAAGAAAATGCATAAGCCATGCCCACAGTGTGGTAGTAAAAATTTTGGTAGCCCTTCACTGCATCCATCCATCCATCCATCTTGCAAATGGCAGCTCAACTTACTTCAAAATGTGCAAAGAGACTTCTTCCCTGGAAAGGAGGCCTTGAACTCTCCTCCAATGCCAGCATGGGAGATGCTTTCCTGAGGCTTGGCCGGTCCCTGCTTCCTGGGTCTTGCCCATCTGCCTGACACCCAGTTCCTCCATTTCCAGCCTATGATCCTTAAACAGTGCAAATGTCAGCGTTCCAAATATGAGGGTCGCCCAGAAAGTAATTCACCACATTTTTTCCTCAGCCTAAAGTAATAGTACGAATGCGAAACTTTAGATTTACATTATTTGAATTGTCAGGAGTGCGTGTGTAAATTTTGCATTTCTTCAGACAGATAGCGTAGCTGCAGCAGGGTTTTGAAATGACGTCTGTAAGTGATGTACGTTACAAGCCGCTGTGAGCCGCTCCGAGTCTTCAGAGAGGGGTGGTATACAAGTCTAATAAATTATTATTATTATTATTACAAGCAGCGTGTCATCATTGAATTTCTCACTGCGGAGAAAGAAACTGTTGGGAACATTCGCAAATGTTTCTGTACAGTTTATGGAGAATCTGCAGTCGACAGAAGTACGGTTAGTTGCTGGACACAGAGGGTGAGGCCATTAGAGGTGATTCGCATAGGGCAGAAATGGCTTCGTGATCAGAACAAGGAGTGGTACCGACAGGGCATACACACCCTTGTGTCTCGCTGGAGGAAGGCCATAGAACAGGTCAGAGATTACATGGAAAAATAAGGAGTGTAGAAGAAACATCCTTCTTTCTTGTGTACAAGTTTCACTGTGTTCAATAAATAATTGTTAAAGAAAAAAATGTGGTGCATTACTTTCTGGGCGACCCTCGTAGCATCCGAGAAATAATTCAGAGTCCAAGGCTTCCCCTTCTTCAAACTTCCAATTTATTATCGGGGCTATGTTAGCACAACTGGAGAAACCCAAATCTAAAGTCACAAGGGTCTCTCCCCTTGGGTTAGAGTTCATTTCTTTGCAACTCCTCCCACAAACCCATCGCAGGGACCGTACGGCTGCCAGCGTATCCTGCAACACCCAGCAGCTTCTGCCTCGCTGCGGAACAAGAGCTGACCTTGGGAACCTAACAAGGAATGTGTTATGGCATGTAGCTAACTCCCCCCCCCCACAAGTTCCCACAGCAAGAAACATTCCAAAAGAACATAGGATGATGCGGCAGGCCAAAACCTCCAAGCATTCTGGCTTCGGCCTGACAGCAGTGATGATTATAGAATGACCAATGGAAGTGTCGAGGAAGCATTTGTGTGACATCATCATAAATGTGCCATCCTTATCGCCCCCTTCCCTAAACAAAACTTTCACCAGACCAATCCTTGAATACAGCTCATCTGTCTGGAGCCTACACCTCATTTCGGACATAAACACCGTAGAAAATGTCCAAAGATACTTTACGAAAAGAGCCCTCCACTCCTCCACTCGCAACCGAATACCCTACGCAACTAGATTTACAATCCTAGGCTTAGAAAGCTTAGAACTATGTCCTCCTTAAACAGGATCTAAGCATAGCCCATAAAATCATCTGCTGCAACTTCCTTCTTGTCAAAGACTACTTCGGCTTCAACCACAACAACACATGAGCACACAACAGATACAAACTTGATATAAACTTGACTGCAGGAAATACGACTTTAGTAACAGAATTGTTAATGCAGGGAACTCACAACCAGACTCTGTGGTATCATCTCCTAACTCCCAAAACTTTACCCTTAGACTATCCACTCTTGACCTCTCCCGATTCCTAAAAGGTCAGTAAGGGGCGTGCATAAGCGCACCAGCGTGCCTTCCGTCCCCTGTCTTAATGTTTATTTTTAAAAAGTTTTTTACTAGTATCATGTATATGAATATTATTTAATCTTTACATACCTCCAATATGTACTTGACAAAACAAATACAATAAATAAATAAATAATGGATGTCTGTTCTTCTGAATGCATTCTTGCTTTTAGGGGTGGGTGGGAAGAGTTGCTTCTAAAGAAAAAATGCAGAGGCAGTTGGGAAGAGATGCTTATGTAGTACCAGCTTTAATTTTAGCACCTGCAAATCTTCATGCATGAGCAACGGAAGCTGTTAATTATACGGGAGTGGGGTCTATAAAATTAGTTGTCTAAAACATTCGCTGAAGAGAACGCGAGCTCTCCTCAAGCAAAGTATTTCTCTGCTGAGCTTCTGAGAGCCCATCTGGGATTCAAAATTCTATTCTATTCTATTTTATTCTATTCTGTTCTGTTCTATTCTTTTCTAAAGTTGCCAAGTTTGGGGACCCTTGATCTAGACAAAGTTGGGGATTGCATTCTGCATCAAGGTGTTGCTTGGTTTTAGGCAGTCCAGTGTTTCTCAACCTTGGCAACTATAAGTTGTGTGGACTTCAATTCCCAGAATTCTCAACCAGAAAGAATTCAAGATTGAAAACAAAAGTGTAGTTGGATGCATGAATAACTGTAGACCTAGGACTTAGACTTATATACAGCTTCACAGTGCTGTAGAGCCCCCTGTAAGCAGTTTACAAAGTCAGCCTATTGCCCCCAACAATCTGGGTCCTCCTTTTACTAACTTCAGAAGGATGGAAGGCTGAGTCAATCTTGAGCTGGTCAGGATCGGGCCCCTGGCAGTGGACAGAGTTTGCTGGCAATACTGCATTCTAACCACTGCACACCATCACAGCTCGGTGGTGTGTGTGTGAAGCCAGACATTGTGTTGATAAATAAACAAAGTGAGTTATGCCTTATTCAGGAAATGGTTATTGGTCAAGACCCCCCCCCCTCCCGCTTCTGTTTACAAAATCCATGCCATTTTTGCAGGAGATGGGCGTGGCGGAATCCGGGGCTGGAGTTAAAAGAGCAATTAGTCTAGAATCCTTACATAGCCACAAACGTAGTACAGACACACACACCGCCCTGTGATATAATTCCATTGACCCTTATCTAACTTTAAACAGGTGCTAAAGTTTAGTTGAGAAGATTCATGTTCATTCTAGCAAATAAATCAGTTTAATTGGACATTTATTGTGGATGAGATCTTTTGCTCTGATACTGTAGTTTTATTTGTTTTTCCTAGTGATTCCTTTGGCTGTTTTCTGTTTCTGTGGCTTTGGCAGGGAGACGGGGTGGAATCCGATGAGCCTTGATACAGGGGTCAGGGATGTTTGAAAGGGCCCCCAATCTGAGGTTAGTTGGGGGAAAGATCAGGAGCAATGCGAGAAAATATTATTTGACTGAAAGAGTAGTAGATGCTTGGAACAAACTTCCAGCAGACGTGGTTAGTAAATCCATAGGAACTGAATAGAAACATGCCTGGGATAAAATACAGGAAATAGTATAAAGGCAGACTAGATGGACCAGGAGATCTTTTTCTGTTGTCAATCTTCTATGTTTCTATGATGTGGTTAGAATGATAAAGGTGATGAAGATGGTAGGGTGATCGAAGCTTTTGTTGTGGCTGTCATCGTGATATGGCACCCTGGATGGGACAATGCAGGCTCTGGAGACCCAAACCCACTGGCTCTCCTCATCCCACCGTCTCCCCCACCCACAGTTGATGTAAGGCTAATGATTTGACAGGCTTTGTGAAGAATGATGGACCCAGACTATGCTGTCTGGAGCTCCTTTGCAGACAAACAGCAATGGGAATTGAGTTCCACGTTAATAACCTTATTCCTAATTAAAATTTATTGAATGCAGAGAATGTGCTAAGTGCTTAACAAAGCCCGAGTCAAATGCCGCTGTGCACCATTTCCCTCCAAGACGGAGATAAATAGACAGAGGTGAGCTTTAAAAAAGAATTAGCAGGCAGCAGCTAAGGCAGTTCTGGGCAGCAAACAAGAACTTTCCCTTTAATAAGGAAAAGGGGGTTCTGTTATCATGGAACATTTATACCCAGGGATCCAATCTGCTGTTTTCAAATTTCCCTCTCTGAGTGTTGCCTGATGTCCTGTCACATATCTCCCAGAGACCCATTCGATCGCACAGAATCGGCCTCCTCCAGGTCCTGTCGACTAAACAATGTAGATTGGCAGGGCAGCGGGGGAGGGCCTTTTCTGTTGCTGCACCGGCTCTAAGGAACCAACTGCTCCCACGCTAATGGCCTTTAGAAAAGCTGCTAAGACCTGGAAGCTGTAAATCTTAACATCTGACAAGCCCGAATTATGCTTGACTGGTATGTGCACTGCTCAAAAAAATAAAGGGAACACTTAAAAAACACAACTCCAAGTAAATCAAACTTCTGTGAAACCAAACTGTCAACACTGATTGACAATCAATTTCACCTGCTGTTGTGTACATTCAACTTTGTACAGACCAAAGTATTCAGTGAGAATATTTCATTCATTCAGTTCTAGGATGTGTTCCCTTTATTTTTTTTGAGCAGTATATGTTGTTGTTAGATTGGATTCAGGGTTTTTTTTATGGGGTTATTTTAGTTGGGTTATAACTGGGGTTTCATCATTATTGTTATATTTGACTTCTTTTTAAAATTATTGCGCTACTGTATTTATTTTTTTAAAAAAATAATTTTTTTTATTATGATACAAAGATTAAAAAAAGAGCAGATATATGTTCTTATATCATTTCAGAGCATGACCATTACTGTACAATTGTTGTGCTTAAATTATAAATATTTTATACAGATACTTTATATTTTATACAGCACTGCTTTTGATTTCCCCCTCCCCCCCATTGAACTGTTAACTGCTACTGTATTTGTATTGTTTTTATTGTTGTAAGCCGCCCTGAGTACTGCACGATTAAATTTAATTAAATTAAATTTTGCTTTTTTGGGTGCCATCACTGACATTCGAAAAGAGGGAGAACGAGAACTCAGGATGGGACTGGGAGGATGGGGGGTGGGGATGTCCTGCAGTGGTTTCATTGCTGGTGCCTGAATGGTGGTTCAGAATTGGTGGTCCAGCTTTTCTCACAGAAAGTTCTCAGAAATTTTGGGATGAAGAGTCTGAAGAACATAAAATCACATGGCTGGAAGGGGCCTTCCTAGTCTTCTAGTCCAAGGAGTGACCAGGTAGAAAGGTTTGAAGAAAAAAAAAAGCACCGATGTAGCCTTCTTGCAATTTTTAATTTAGTTCCCCATTACCCAAGATTTGTGGCCAGGAATTAGTGATCCTGGAACCAGGCTCTACAACCAGGCTATACTGTGTCCAGTTCTGAAGACCTCACCTACAAAAAGTTATTGATCAAATTGAACGGGTCCAAAGATGGGCTACATAGCTGGTGGAAGGTCTTAAGCATAAAACTGATCAGGAAAGATTTCATGAACTCCATCTGTATAGTCTGGGGGACAGAAGGAAAAGGGGGGACATGATCGAAACATTTAAATATGTTCAGGGGTTAAATAAGGTTCAGGAGGGAAGTGTTTTTAATAAGAAAGGGAACCTAAGAACAAGGGGGTACAATCTGAGGTTAGTTGGGGGGAAGATCAGAAGCCACGTGAGAAAATATGATTTAATTGTAAGAGTAGTAGATGCTTGGAACAAATGTCCAGCAGACATGGTTGGTAAATCCACAGTAACTGAATTTAAACATGCCTGGGATAAACATAGATCCATCCTAAGATAAAATACAGGAAATAGTACAAGGGCAGACTAGATGGACCGTGAGGTCTTTTTCTGCCGTCAGTCTTCTATGTTTCTGTGTGCTATAGCAGTATTCACTGGCTGGGGAATTCTGGGAGTTGAAGTCCAGATCTCTTCAAGATGCCAAAGTTGGGAAACACTGCCTTTGCCAGCACTTCTTCATCCTCGTTCTCAAGGTCTTTCTCACATATCATCATCACACACACACCCTACAATCTCCATCAATTCATTCAGTGACCATTCAAAGTTACCCTGGTGCTTAAAGAAAAGGACGCACAGTCCCAGAAGAACTGGCCACCACAGCAGCCTCACAGGCACATGATTTCCATCCAGGCACCTGGTATCTGGTTCTCCATTACATCCCAACATATCCTGGTGATATATGGCCATTTGCACCTCTTTTGTTGATTTCCCACAAGGAATATCAATAAGGAGGCCAGCAGGGAAGGTTGCAAGTTGCTCCCACTGCTTTTTTCTTCCAAGGAGCTGCTATAGGTGCACACCCATTGACAGAAACACCCCCCCCCCCCCATGCTTCCTAGTGCTTGCCTGAAGTGGTCCATATGCTCCTCGCCTCCTCTTGCTTAACAACTGCAATCCTTGCTTAATGATGATAATGAAGATTGACAGGATTGTCCTCACTAAATGATGCAGTTATGAGATAACCCTTTACAGCTTGACTACTTAGCAACCAGAATTCCAGCCCAAGTTGCTGTTGTAACCCGAGGATGATCTGTGTTTCCTCCAGCATTTCTACATTTCTGTTGAATAGTCAGGCAGCTGCAGCTGAGAGGAACGAGGCAGACTCAGCAGTAAGGAAACGGCAACCTTTATTTCAGCACCCAGAAGAGAGAACAGCGGCTTGACAGCTCTCTTTTATAGTGGAGCTGTCAAGCTCTAAAACAACAGCAGGGCTTCATTGATTTACTATTTATTTAATTCGACTTCTATGCCACCCAATCCCGAAGGACTCAGGGCGGCTTACAACAACAATGTAAATACGAAACAATAAAAATAAGTCAAATTTAAAATCCAAAAAACTATAAAACCCTAATTAAAAACCCATAAATTAACCAATCACAACAACATGCAGACTAATCATTCATCCAATTTGGCCATGATAATTCATGGCCCCCGAGGCCTGCCGGCAAAGCCAGGTGTTTGTGGCCTTACAAAAAGCCAGTAGGGTGGGAGCAGTACGGACATTCGGGGGGGGGGGGAGTTGATTCCATAGAGCCAGGAAGTCTTCGGCGAGGGGTGGCATACAAATTAAATAATAATAATAATAATAATAATAATAATAATAATAATAATAACAACAACAACAACAATAACAATAACAACAACAACAACAACAACAACAACAGACAAGGCCCACCCCCATGGCCTCGCCAACCTGCATTGCTTAGTCGATGGGACCCAAAGGAGGCCAACTCTGTGTGCTCTTATTGGTCTCTGGGAGGTATGTGGCAAGAGATGGCTCCATAAATAGTCTGGCCCTGAGCCATGTAGGGCTTTATAGATAATAACCAACACCTTGAATTGTGCCCGGAGACTAATAGGAAGCGAGTATGGCTGGTGGAGCATAGGAGTTATATGGGTGTACTGAAGTACACCCATGACAGCTCATGCGGCTGCATTCTGGACCATTTGGAGTCTCCAAACACTAGCAGTCCCCAGGTGACCTAATGCTTCTTTGGAAGACCTAACGGTTCACTCAACTAAGCCATTGGCAGTCGGGTGTGCTGGAGCCGTTTTGGCATGGCAAACTCCCAACTGAGCCAAGAAGCCCTGGAATGTGGTAGATGTAAACTGGGGGCCATTGTCAGTGACCAGGATGTCAGGCAACCAGTTATGCGCTCCTAAGGTTAACTGGTAGAAAAATTTTGTTTAGGTACTCTTTAATTCTATGTATACATGCCATAGGTGTACATACGTATTACACACAGGCACACAAAAATATACATGTTCTACTATATAAACTGTATGTGTAGGTACACAAACACACATACAAACAGCTCTTCTAAAATTATACACATTCAACCTCATTTACTGCAATAGGAAAAACATTCCCAGAGCCCAGAAGGGAAAAAAAGAAAAAAATTCAAAACTTGTCTACCGGTTCTGCGTACCTGACCGTACCCGTAGGAGCCCATCACTACCTACGCCCTAATGACCTCATGTAAACTATGCCTGGATGGGCCCTGTGGAGGCAGTGAAGGGTGGCATCTCTAAGGTCAAGTGGCACTACAACTCTGTGTCCCCACTTCAAGCATCATAACCCTCAGTTCATGTCTCCTGTTGAAGAAAGGTTGGAAAATCCAGGCAGGGGGAACACTGAGCCCTTCCCCCTATGTCCCCAATCCAAAACCTGGGAGATTGATTATAGGGTCCGAGGCTGAGGGGAAGCAATATGGCCTGCAGTGACTGGGGTCTGGAGCATGCACCAGCAAAACTGGACAGGCCGGAGCAGAAAGAAGGATAAAAATAGGACCATCTTCTGCCTCACACTTCCCAGCAGCCAATCGGAACCCACAGGGTTGGCCTTCTCCCGGTCATGTTGGCCCGTGTCGACTGACAGGACCATGGGTAGAGCCTTCTCTGTGGTGGTGCCGGCTCTCTGGAACCAGCTATCTCCGGCAATCCACACTGCCCCTACCCTCCTGGGGCCATTGAGCTATAGCACTCTGCTTCGGCTGAGAAGTGATGAATGTTTTTGGAATGGGGTTTTATTGTTTTATATGATTTTATTGTCCGTCAGGAGCTGGGCGGCTTATACATTCAATAAAATAAAAATAAAATAAATAAAAATAAAAGAGCAACAGCTGGGGACATCAGCACGGTCCCTCTGGCGATCGGGGCGATAGTGCAGATGTTAGGAATTGGAGCAATAGAACTCAAGCCACCGGGACATATGGGGTGATCGGACGTGTGGGCTTTGCTCAGGCTCAAGGGACAGCCGGCAGGGTTGTAAGTGTGAGGACTCAACAATTTCACTCTCTGATGTAGGGCAGGGTTAGATGGCTGTTTTACAGTTTTGGAACTCTGGTTTCTAGCTACCTATTTCCCCCTTCCCTGTTCTTTCATATGAAGAGAGAGGGGAGGGATGGAGAGGAAGGAAGGAAGGAAGGAAGGAAGGAAGGAAGGAAGGAAGGAAGGAAGGAAGGAAGGATTGATTATTGATTGGTTGATTGATTGGACGTATATGCTGCCCTTCTCTGAGGACTCAGGGCGGCTCATAACATATTAAAAATACAAAAACCAACTCAAAAGGCCAATAATTAAAACAGTGTAAAAACTCCAAACTTAAAAATCATACAACCCTATTCACTCACACCACAGTCATACTAAAGGTCAGGGCTAGATGTTAAAGTTTAACACCCCCAGGCCTGCTGGCAAAGGTAAGTTTTTAAGGCCTTTCAGAAGGCCAGAAGAATAGGGGCAGTACAAATCTCCGGGGGTAGTTGGTTCCAAAGGGCCGGGGCCACCACAGAGAAGGCTCTTCCCCTAGGCCCCGCCAGACGACATTACCTGGCTGACGAGACCTGTAGAAGGCTGACTCTGTGGGACCTGACCTGTCGCTGGGATACACGAGGCAGAAGACGGTCCCGAAGGTAATCCGATTGCAGGTGAGAGTCTCAGAGATGTCAAAGGAACAAAAGTTGCTTAATGTGATTTTGAAATCCGTGGCTAGATTAGGAAGGGATTGTTGTTTGCGGCATCCCCTCTCTCCTGTCCCCAGCATTTGACAACGATGTGCCACCAAATCACCTGTAGTCAAAAAGGATTTTCCTCTTTTTATTCAGGCAGTCCAGCTGAAAATGAAACAACAGCATCAAAAGGCATCTTTGCAGAAAAGGCAAACTCTTTATGTTGAGAAAAAACACCAGAGTGCATTTCCCCCCCAGTTTTGCTTTTTGTTTATTTTCATAGCGGTTTTATTCTGTGGTTATCACTTTAATGTTTTTGTTGATAGGTATGCTTTTAGTTCTGTTTTTCCTTTGGCTGGGAAGGAAAATTGATTGATGATTTTTTTTTTGGCAGAAAGAGAAAGTATCAATCAAATAAACAAAAACGTATTAGATGTAATAAATTTAGGTCTTTTATGTATCAACTAGCTGATTACTCATTTATCCCAATTTGCATTAGACAGGAAAAAGAACAAATTATATGTATATTGTCAAATCAAAGCAATTTTATTTACAGGGTTTTGAAAGCACAAGGGCCTTGTTCAAATCCCAGCTACGGAACCTGTAGATGGTTGGGGGATTTAGAAGCACCAACTCCCGTTTCACTATTTCCTCAAACTGGGCCTGGAACAGAAATACCTGAGGTGGCCCATGTGGCGTCTCCTCCACCCCAGCTGAAATAGGCTGGGTCTTCTCTCTGGCCTCCATACCTGTTTGCCTTGGTTGAGGGGGGCCCGTCCTTCGCGCAATGAGTTGGGATGAAGGATAATCCTGGGTACACGGGCCGAAGCTGTGAGGTGAGGCCGTGCTCACTCGAAGGCCTCTCTACTGGCCTAATCAGGCCTCCCTTCGCTTCGTAGGCCTACTGTGTGAGGGAGGCCTATTTATTATTTGTTTTATTTTATTTATTTGTCAAACATGTATAGGATAGTAGTAGTTTGTATAAATACAACATAAATATAAAGTAACGATAAAAGAGGACAGTAGGACAGGGACGGTAGGCCTGAATTAGGACAAAGGATAATCCTGGGAACATAGGCGGAAGTTGTGAGGTGAGGGTGGGCGATCTGCTTAGGCCGTTCTCACTCAAAGGCCTCTGTTCTGGCATAATCAAGCTCCCTTCACTTCGTAGGCCTGCTGTGTGAGGGAGGCCTATTTATTTATTATTTATTTATTATTTATTTGTCAAACATGTATAGTAGTAGTTTGTATAAACATAACCTAAGTAAAAAGTAACAATAAAAAGGGACAATAGGACAGGGATGATAGGCACATTGGTGCACCTATGCATGCCCCTTCGTCCAAACTCAGGTCTAGGCTTGAATTAGGACAAAGGATGGTCCTGGGAACACAGGCCGAAGCTGTGAGGTGAGGGCGGGCGATCCCCTTGGGCCTCCTCACTTGAAGGCCTCTGTACTGGCCTAATCAGGCCTCCTTTCGCTTTGAAGGCCTATTGTGTGAGGGAGGCCTATTTATTATTTTTTTGTTTTATTTTATTTATTTGTCAAACATATATAGATAGTAGTAGTAGTTTGTATAAACACAAGTAAAAAGTAACGATAAAAGAGGACAATAGGACAGTAGGACAGAGACGGTAAGCACACTGGGCTCTGGGTATGTTTTTCCTATCGCAGTAAATGAGGTTGAATGTGTATAATTTTAGAAGAGCTGTGCGTGCGTGTGTGTGTGTGTACATACACATACAGTTTATATAGTAGATCATGTATATTTTTGTATGTCTGTGTGTAATATATATGTACACATATGGCATATATACATAGAATTAAAGAGTATATTTTGGATGTTCAGTAATAGTAAATAGATAGGGAAATTAGATCTCTTTGAGGCGAGGAGAGGCCAGGCACCCTAACCCAAATCCTTGATGTGCCTCACGTCAAGTTGGCCACCTTTAAGCCAGTCACATGACCTTTAAGCCACCCCCAGTCACATGATCATCAAGCCACTCCCACCTATCAAATGGTCAGCAAGCCACACCCACAAAAATAAGCCACCGCCACAGTGGTAGTTAAAAAAAATTGCAGCCTTTCATTGATCCACAGTATTTGTTGCCACAGAGTAAGTCATATGTGTACCAGTTTGGTTGAAATTGCTCAAGTCATTCCAGAGTTATAAATAGAATAGAGTAGAACAGAACAGAACAGAATTCTTTATTGGCCAAGTGTGATAGCACACATAAGGGAATTTGTATTTTCCTGCATATGCTCCAGGGGTGGGTTCCAGATTCTGCTACTGACGGTTCACTCAGGGATGCGCGCACAAAAAAACCTACTGCGCATGTGCAGAAGCAAAAAACAAGATGCTCTGCCTACAGCACCACCAAGAAGACTAGGGGTGTGGCAGGCCTCGGTTGCTGCCGGTTCTAGCAATCCAAGTCACTAAGTTACTACCGGTTGCAAATGCAAAATGAACAATTATGGCTCTTCCATACATAGAATAGAATGGAATGGAATGGAATTTTATTGCCCAAGTGTGATTGGACACACAAGGAATTTGTCTTGGTGCATATGCTCTCAGCATACATAAAAGAAAAAGATACATTTGTCAAGAATCATGTGGTACAACACTTCATGATTGTCATAGGGGTCAAATAAGCAACGAAGAAACAATATTAATAAAAATCTTAGGATACAAGCAACAAGTTACAGTCATACAGTCCTAAATGGGAGGAAAAGGATGATAGGAATGATGAGAAAAACTAGTAGAAATAGAAGTGCAGATTTATTAAAAAGTCTGACAGTGTTGAGGGAATTATTTGTTTAGTAGAGTGATGGCGTTCGGGAAAAAACTGTTCTTGTGTCTAGTTGTCTTGGTCTGCAGTACTCTGTAGCGACGTTTTGAGAGTAGGAGTTGAAACAGTTTGTGTCCAGGATGCGAGGGGTCAGTAAATATTTTCCCCGCCCTCTTTTTGACTGGCGCAGTATCCAGGCCCTCAATGGAAGGCAAGTTGGCAGCAATTGTTTTTTCTGCAGTTCTGATTCTCCTCTGAAGTCTGTGTCGGTCCTGTTGGGTTGCAGCCCCAAACCAGACAGTTATAGAGGTGCAGATGACAGACTCAATGATTCCTCTGTAGAACTGGATCAGCAGCTCCTTGGGCAGTTTGAACTTCCTGAGCTGGCGCAGAAAGAACATTCTTTGTTGTGTTTTTTTGATGATGTTTTTGATATTAGGTGACCATTTTAGGTTTTGAGATTTGATAGAACCTAGAAATTTGAAGGTCTCTACTGTTGTACATCCAGGTATCTATGCGATTCCATCTAAGGAAAAATGTTTCTGCCTGCAACAACTGGTTTACCACAAACAAACAAAGTTTAAATTTTCAGAACTTGTCATTTTTCAGGTCTTACAAAGGTTTTTCTGACATGCATTTAATCCTGATATGCTTGAAATATTTTGATTACATTGACATCATTTTTCATATTGTGGCTTCCAAGAAATACTTCTCTTCTTCCTAAGAAGACTCATGTTTTCAGTGTACGTTTTAACTTATAGACAAGTGTGAATTCTCTTTAGAAGATTACCAAAAAAAGGCACTTTTGATCTTGGTAAACAGAACAACACAGATTGGTTTCCTATGTCATCTGAATTCTCTGTTTTTCCCTTCTGTGATTTTCAGTTTTATAAAACAGATGGTTTATCATCTGAAATTTTAAATCGGAGCAATTTGCCCTGAATTCGTATACTGCCTTATATTTCTATTCTTTGCTGAGTAATTATACGGAAGTGCCAGAATTTAATTTACTGAAAACTATGGTATTGGACTCTTTTATTTATTCGTTTCCAGAATAGCGAAGAGTTAAGTATGCAATAAAATGATAATAGGTGTTCTTATCAGCATTGTTCCATTATGGTGTATAAGAATGTGGAGACGAACTCTAAAGAGCTGTGGGGACTCAGTGGCTAGAATGCAATACAGTTAGTCCTTGACTTACAACCATTTATTTAGAGACCATTCAAAGTGACGACGGCACTGGGAAAAATGGCTTATGACAGTTTTTCACACTTAAAACCACTGTAACAGCCCCATGGTCACGTGATCAAAATCCAGTTGCTTGGCAATTGGTTCATATTTATGATAGTTGCAGCAGAAATGGGAAGCCATCATCGTTGTCATTGCTTTGCACGTTCACATCTGACGTTAAACCCAAACCGGCAGGCCACATGGGTCGGCAGGCCTCTTCCTGACCCTTGCAGAAGGGGGGCGGGCATTAATTGACCTGGGTGAGAGTAAAATGTCCCGTCCCCCCTTAGTAGCTGAGGGTCTCTGCTGGTATTACCTTGGGATAAGTGCCTCTTTCATGAACCAGCTGCTAAACTGGTTTTGTTATTCAGATCCTCCCGCGCAAAGAAAGACAAACCTGGCTCTGGTGTTGGGAAGTAAAAGCCGGGCGGTGGGGGGAATAATTAATGAAGTGAAAATGAACAAGTCAGATAGAGTCTTTTATCCTTCATAGAGAAAGCAGTTAAAGGTCAATCCCATTCTTTGTACGCTTTCTGCTTAATATTTCCAGGGGCTTTTCCATCAAGGTATTAATTAAATGAGAACAAAGGCTCTCCGTTTCTCACATGTGTGAGATTTCTCTCTCTCTTTCTCTCCCTCTCCCCCTCTCTCTCTTTCTTTCTCTCTTTCTCTCTCTCCCCCTCTCTCTCCCTCCCTCTCTCTCCCCCTCCTTTCCTTCTCCCTCCCTCCCTCCCCCTCTCTCTTTCTTTCTCTCTGTACCTCCCTTTCTTTTTCTCTCTCTCTTTCTTTCTCTCCCCCCCTCTCTTTCTCTCTCTCTCTTTCTTTCTCTCTCTCTCCCTTCCTCTCTCTCTTTAATTATTTATTTCTCCCTCTCTTTCTTTCTCCCTCCCTCCCTCTCTCTCTGCAAACTTTTTTGAGCTGAGGTTGGGTTTGGTGTGAGTCTTCTCTGCTTCTCAGGAGACCTTGCTGAGATGTACTTGTTTTGCAAAATGGCATTTAATAAACTGGAAAATATGCCATATTTGCCAGGGAACCTGGCGCCTCCCTGTAATTACTCCTGTATTGCGGTGGCAGAGAAAAGGCAAAGGGGCAAGGGGACAGGCAATTACCTTGTCCGTATTTTTGCATAAGAGGCCTTTTTATTTCTCTGTGTGATTTAAATGCATTCTCAAGTACCCAGTTCTCCCCCCCCCCCTTGGCTGAAAAATGGGGCTCTTGTGAACAGCAACATTCCGTTTGTACAGTTTATGCACACTTCTGAATTTAGTTTTGATTCATTTTAAATGTTACTTTGCCAAACAATTTGTCTTAAAAATAAAGGTCTGGAACCATATAACGGCATTAACAAAATAATGGAACTTCAGCATTAATCATAATAATAAGTCAGGAAAAGTGTGCAGCATACAGCTTCTGGGTTTCTTTCGAAGCCCTTGAGTCAGCTGTGGCCACAAGAGAAATCTGTATTTTCTTCTGGGTAACAAAATAGTGTCACATTATTATTATTATTATTATTATTATTATTATTATTATTATTATTATTATTATTATTAATTAGACTTGTATGCTGCCCCTCTCCGGTGACCCGGGGCGGCTCACAACATACAATGCAAACAATAAGTATACAAATCTAATAGATAAACATATAGCTAATATAGCATATTTAGGTGCCTGTAAAAATCTAATCATGATAGTACAGTGTGTCTATGGAGAGTCTCAATCATCTAGGTCAGGGTTGTCCCAAAGGCAACTGGACTTTCTTTGTTTTTCTTTGGAGACGTTTCACTTCTCATCCAAGAAGCTTCTTTAGAACTGATAGATCAGTGATGGTGAACCATTTTTTCCTTGGGTGTGGGTGCGTGCTATTGCACATGTGCGAGTGCCCACACCCATAATTCAATGCCTAGGGAGGGTGAAAACAGCTTCCCCCCCCTGAGGCCCTCTGGAGGTCGAAAATGGCCTGTTTTCCAACTTCTGATGGGCCCAGTAGGCCCGTGTTTCACCCTCCCGAGGCTCCAAAGGCTTCCCTGGAACCCAGGGAGGGTAAAAATGCTCTCCCCCATCCCCCCGGGAGGCTCTCTGGAAGCCAGAAACGCCCTCCCAGAGCCTTTGTGTTAGCCAAAAATCAACTGGCTGGCGCACACATACACATTGGAGCTGAACTAGGGCAATGGCACAACGGAGAGATGTTGTTCTAGCCTCAGCTGTGGATCTAGGAGGACATCCAGGAGCTTTCATTTCATTTCATTTTGTTTATTAGATTTGTATGCCACCCCTCTCCGTAGACTCGGGGCAGCTCACAGCAATAATAAAACAATGTACAATAACAAATCTAATATTTAAAAATATCTAAAAAAACCCTTATTTAAAAACAAGACATAAACACAAACATACCATACATAAATTATATAGACCTGGGGGGGAATGACTCAATTCCCCCATGCCTGGCGGCAGAGGTGGGTTTTAAGGAATTTACGAAAGGCAAGGAGGGTGGGTGCAATCCCAGGGGGAGCTGGTTCCAGAGGGTCGAGGCCGCCACAAAGAAGGCTCTTCCCCTGGGTCTCGCCAGACGACATTGTTTAGTCGATGGGACCCGGAGAAGGCCAACTCTGTGCGACCTAACCGGTCGCTGGGATTCGTGCGGCAGAAGGCGGTCCTGGAGATATTCTGGTCCGATGCCATGAAGGGCTTTATAGGTCATAACAAATATTTTGAATTGTGACTGGAAACTGATCGGCAACCAATGCAGACTGCGGAGTGTTGGTGTAACATGGGCATACCTAGGGAAGCCCTTGATTGCTCTCGCAGCTGCATTCTGCACGATCTGAAGTTTCCGAACACTCTTCAAAGGTAGCCCCATGTTGAGAGTGTTACAGTAGTCGAGCCTCGAGGTGATGAGGGCATGAGTGACTGTGAGCAGTGACTCCTGGTCCAGATAGGGCCGCAACTGGTGCACCAGGCGAACCTGGGCAAACGCCCCCCTCGTCACAGCTGAAAGATGGTTCTCTAATGTGAGCTGTGGATCGAGGAGGACACCCAAGTTGTGGACCCTCTCTGAGGGGGTCAGTAATTCCCCCCCCCCAGGGTAATGGATGACAGATTAAATTGTCCCCTCTCACCACCCGAACCGGAACCGGAAATGACTTATTGTCCCCCTTCCTAAACTATTAGAAGAAGAAAATGGCGTTTACTTTGGAAACTTTTAATCATCTGTCTCTTGCATGTGGTTGGAAATTCTGTTTTACTTCTGCTATGCAGTTTTTATGCAATAAGCCTGGTGCATTGGGACGACACTTCTCAGAATTCCTAGCGAGAATGTAGTCCCAGCACATCTGGAAGAGAGGCGGGTTGGAGATATTTGATGTAAAAGAACATAACTCAGCTTAAAACTTCACACCTCTGTCTGGCACTTCTCGTTGCTATTGTTACAAGTCATGTGAGCCATTGCTTCAACCAAGACGGAGCCTTGCACAAATAAACCTTGTTTCTCCTTGCTCTCCCTTCCCTTGTGCATTTGTGTATTGACAGTTTCACAGTTTTGCTTGCCACATAGTAAGCTTGTGCCGTATATAGAGATACTGGAAAAAAAATATGCAGTCTTTTGTTTTTATTTATTTTAATTTGGGCAAATGTAGCTCAGGGCCAGTGTATCAGCTCACTCTCTCTTCTCAATAGCCAGCCACTGAGTGGGACGGGGTGGAAGGAAGTTTGTTGAATGCTCTCAACTTTAAAAGAAGCTATGGTATTTTTCAGAGTATAAGACGCACCTTAGTTTTTAGGGAGGAAAATAGAGAAAATAATCTGCTTACCAGGTATTCATCTGGCTAGCGTCCTTAGTCTGGTCAGTTTCAGCACATTATTTTATCCTCTGATTAAGGCTTAAAAAAACCTTTATTTGGAGAGAGTAACAATGAAAGAGTTTGTATTCCAGTAAAAGAGCTGGGAACATCATTAGCACCTGGAAAGAAACATTTGGAACAAGTAGAACAATGGGGGGAAAACCCTTCAAAGACTTAGGGCTTGGAAAACATTCTTTGCAGAGAGTAACAATGAAAGAGCTTGCAAGCCGGCAAGAGCTGGGAACATCGTTAGCACCGGGTTAAAGCAAGTTAGAGCAAGTTAAAGCAATGAAAAAAAAACCCTGCAAAGTCTTAGAGTTTGGAAAACATTCTTCGCAGAGAGAAACAATGAAAGAGCCTGCAAGATAAGAGCTGGGAAGATTGCTAGCAGCTAATTAGGGCTGGAAAAAAAGCTACATTAAGAGAATAAGACGCACCCAAATTATCAGCCTCTATTAGAGAGGAAAAAAGGTGTGTCTTATACTCCGAAAAATACCCTAAGTAAGAACATCTGTATCTGTATCTAACATAGAATCCTCTATCCTGGCGATGGAGGAGACACCGTCTAATCCCACCTTCTGCAGGACCCCAAATTAAACCTTCCCCAATTTAGCCCAATGAAGGCTTAAGGGTGACATGATAATCATCTTCCAATACTTAAAGGGTGGTCCTAGGGAAGGGGGAATGTATTTATTCTCCAAAGCAATGGAGGTCAAGACAAGAAGTGAAAGGGTAAAAGCTCACCAGAGGGTGATTCAACCTGGAAATAAGGAGGGATTTTTTTTGACAGTGAGAACAATTAATCAATGGAACAGCTTGTTTCTTGGAGTTGTGGGTGCTCCATCACTGGAGGTCATCAAGAAAAGATTAGACAGCTATTTATCTAGGATGATATAAAGACTCCTGCCTTGGGCAGGAGTTGGACTAAATCCAAGGTCCCTTCCAGCCCTCGTGTCCTATGATTTTATGAAATGGACAACTATCGAACCTCTGCTTGCATACTCTCAAGTAAAGGGAAGCCTTTGGACTAGTATTTATTTATTTATAGTTTGTGTTGAAAGGGACCCTGTGAGTCTTCTAGTCCAACCTCTTGCTGGCGCACCATCCCAGACATATGGTAGTCCAGTCTCCTCTTGAAGGTCTCTAGTGTTGGGGTGTTCACAACCTCAGCAGGCAGGCCATGCCACTGGTTCATCACTGGTTCTCACTATCAGAAAGTTCTTCCTTATTTCTAGTTTGAATCTCTCTTTGGTCAGCTTCCATCCATTGCTCCTGGTCTGGTCCTCTGGTACTTTGGAAACAGTGTGACCCCCTCCTGTTTTGGTTTCCAGTCCCTTTATCATTCTGCTTGTTCTCATCTGTACTTTTTCCAGAGTTTCAATGTCTTTTTTGTAGTTGGTGACCAAAATTGAATGCAGTGCTCTAGATGTGGTCTGACTAGGGCATTATAAAGTGGTATTAGTACCTCCTTAGACCTAGAGCAGACCTGGGCAAGTTGCGGCCTGGGGGCCGGATGCGGCCCGCCCACTATTTGTGACCGGCCCGTGGAGGTTGGTCCAATCTGTGCGCACAGGCAAAAAACAAAAGCTGTGTGGTGTTTCGGATGGCCTCGCCACCTTCGTGCAGAAGCAAAAAGTGAAAAAGCGGCAGTCACGTCATGCCTCTTGCTCGGCTGATGGCGTTGCCTATACCGGAGCTCTTGCCTCGCCCTCTCCACCTTTCTCATAAGTTGACTTAACCTTCTTTGGGAATTCGCGGCGGAGCCTTTCCCACTCCCAGTGGGGGGAAATCAGGTTGGGGAGCAGGGAGAGAATTGGAAGACTGACAATGGAGGGAGGGAAGGAAGGAGGAAGGGAAGGAAGGAAGGAGAGAAGAAAAGGAGGGAGCGAGGGAGCGAGGGAGCGAGGGAGGAAGGAAGGAGAGAAAAATGGAGGGAGGAAGAAAGGAAGCAAGGAAGGAAGGAGAAATGGAGGAAAGAAGGAAGGAAGGAGAAATGATATTACCCTGGAAATATAAAACTATTAAATATGAATCTCTCCCCTTTTATGGAAAGCAAACAAGTTCTTGATAGATAAAAATAGAAGTAGAAAGAAACTAGACAACTTTAGGATTTTTTTTTAAAAAAATGAAATAATCAGGTAGCATTATATGAATTGAATGAATTATTAACTTAAAATTGGATAAAGGAACTTTCCAGGGTCGTAATGCTTCATAATTTGGAATTATAGGGAAGTGATAATTAATGACCAAATGATTTCAGCTTTTTTCATTTAGCATCTGTCATCAGCATATGTATACTATATGCCAGGGGTGGGCAATTAATTTATAATTATAATATAATAATATAATATAATATAATATAATATAATATATATATAACTTTTCTAGATAAGAATGGGGTATTCAAGATATAATATATAATATATAATTACAGTATATATATAATATATTATATAATATATAATTATAATTTATAATTATAATATCATTATAATATAATGTCTTATACTCCTGTGCATCTTATACTCTGAAAAATATGGTATTTAAAGGCTGTTGCCCCACTGAATCCAGTGATGCTTTTCATTGCAAACATGGGCTTGCACATAACTAGGGCATTGTCATAACTCTGGCAACACTTCCTTTCTTATTTTTTTCATTTTGACATTGGTGTCCTCACCCCATGGGTGAAAAAGGCGGTGCCCTTAACTACCTCACCTAAATATTTATCTCTTGCCACATTTCCACTCCACTGCTTCTTCAAAGATAGCTTTTGGGTGGTTACTTTGGAAAAAAAACTTTGGGTGTCTGTGGTTAATTTGGAAACTGAGGCAATGTAAGACAGTATAGGGATCAGTAATGAGGGCATCAAATCTTATGCTCATAGGTGATCACAAAAATGTTGGGTTCCATTCCTAAAAGTGGCTCCCTAAATTTTCTTCTTTCTGTAGCAATGGCATTGTTTACTTACATGTATGTAATCACATAGGGCAAGATAATGTGAAAAAAATTACAATAGAATTTAAGCAAACATAGGCTGAATTTTCTTATTAAACCCAGTTACAGATAATCCTCAATTTACAACAACAATTGAGCCCAGAATTTATGTTGCTTAGTGAGAAATGTGTTAAGCGAGTTTTCGCCCCATTTTACCATTTTTCTTGCCATGTTTTTGTATATTTTTTATTTTTTTTCTCCACAATTTCCATATATACATCCATGAAATTCCTTGTGTGCCCAATCACACTTGGCCAATAAACATTGCATTCTATATGATGAAACCAATTTACAAGTCTTTTAACATTTGCTATCATTGATGTTCCATTATCAGATACACATAAACAATTACTGATTTCAATTTTCACACCATTCTTTAATTTTTGATGGAAATACAATGTCGATTTAGTTTGTGTGTAATAGGGTTGATATTCCTGGAGGGGTCTGTAATATGGTAAATGATTTAGCTTTACTAGATAAATGGTCAAAGCAATGGAAACTGCAGTTTAATGTTTCCAAATGTAAAATAATGCACTTGGGGAAAAGGAATCCTCAATCTGAGTATTTCATTGGCAGTTCTGTGTTAGCAAAAACTTCAGAAGAGAAGAATTTAGGGGTAGTGATTTCTGACAGTCTCAAAATGGGTGAGCAGTGTGGTCGGGCGGTAGGAAAAGCAAGTAGGATGCTTGGCTGCATAGCTAGAGGTATAACAAGCAGGAAGAGGGAGATTGTGATCCCGCTGTATAGAGCGCCGGTGAGACCACATTTGGAATACTGTGTTCAGTTCTGGAGACCTCACCTACAAAAAGATATGGATAAAATTGAACGGGTCCAAAGACGGGCTACAAGAATGGTGGAAGGTCTTAAGCATAAAACGTATCAGGAAAGACTTCATGAACTCAATCTGTATAGTCTGGAGGACAGAAGGAAAAGGGGGGACATGATCGAAACATTTAAATATGTTAAAGGGTTAAATAAGGTTCAGGAGGGAAGTGTTTTTAATAGGAAAGTGAACACAAGAACAAGGGGACACAATCTGAAGTTAGTTGGAGCAAAGATCAAAAGCAATGTGAGGAAATATTATTTCACTGAAAGAGTAGTAGATCCTTGGAACAAACTTCCAGCAGACGTGGTTGGTAAATCCACAGTAACTGAATTTAAACATGCCTGGGATAAACATAGATCCATCCTAAGATAAAACACAGGAAATAGTATAAGGGCAGACTAGATGGACCATGAGGTCTTTTTCTGCCATCAGTCTTCTATGTTTCTATGTCTTCTATTAACTCAGTTCTACCCAATAATATACAGTATTGGGTAGAACTGGGTTAATTATATTAGTCTGGCCCTCTAAAACCATCCCAATTTCTCATGCGGCCCTATGGCAAAATTAATTGCCCACCCCTGTCCTAGATTGCATCCCTCTTTTGATGCAGCTAAAGATTGTTTTGTCTTTTTTAGCTGCCGCTTCACATTGCTGGCTCATATTTAGTTGGTTGTCCACCAAGACTCCCAGATCTCTCTCACAGTCACTTGTGTTGAGTGTGGTTTTATCCAGTTTGTATGTATGTTTTGGATTTTTTTAACCTAAGTGTAGGATTTTACTTTTCTCTACGTTGAACTTCATTTTGTTTGTTTGGGTCCACAGTACAAGTCTGTCTAGATCTTTCTGTATTCTGAGCCTATCCTCTGGGCTACTGGCCACTCCCGCCAGCTTGGTATCATCTGCAAATTTAATTAATTCCCCCTCTATTCCCTCATCTAGGTTATTGATGAATATGTTAAAGGGTACTGAACCTAGGACTGATCCCTGTGGTACCCCGCTGCCTACCTCTCTCCATGTGGACATAGACCTATTGAGGACTACTCGTTGGGTGCGGTTAGTCAACCAGTTTTCAATCCATCTTGTTGTGTTACTATCTATCCCACTTTTCTTTACTTTGCAGAGTAGTAGATTGTGGTCCACCTTGTCGAATGCCTTACTAAAGTCGAGGTATATTAAGTCCACTGCGTTTCTCTGGTCAGTTGATTTGATCACATTGTTGAAGAATGAGGTTGGTTTGGCATGATTTGTTCCTGATAAATTCATGTTGACTGGTTGTTATTACGTTGTTTGAGTGTTCCAGTCATCAGGTGCCTTTTTTGATCTTTTAACTTTCCTCTAGAACTTGGCTTCAAGTCTCCCTGTAGTTGAGCACCACATCTGGCAACTTTATTCCAGGGAGGAATCTGGAAGGTGTAGAGTTGAACATGGAGATGAAGCATCCCACTGAAATAACAACCGATATAGATACTGTAGAAGCATCATTAAAACATAGCTTTAAAAAAAAATCACCCAATGATCATCAGCTGAAAGGCAGGGTTTACAGGATCTTCCTGAATGCCACAATCATAAAAAGACACAATCGTAAGTCAGGGGTCTCCAACTTTGGCAACTTTATGACTTGTGGACTTGCAACTCCCAGAGGTCCACAGCCATAATGTTGCTAAAGTTGGAGACCCCTGCCGTTCTTCTTTCAGGGTCATCAAAGCATGAGCAGAATTAGGTGGTATCCCTGATGTTGTGGTAACCTAGTGCTGTGCCGGATAAAACTTTGTAGAATTGTTCCCAGACTAGTATGGATTCAGGAGACAGTTTTTTTACATATTCCCCTGCACTTTACCAGTGAAGAGTCAGTGAAAATGATGGTAACTTATGTTGGGAGTATCATGGTTATAAGGGGGAAATAGTTCACTCACCTAAATTCTTATAAATCCCCATTCTTTTCTACTTAATACATCCTGCTGAAGAGACTGAGGTCTGGAAAAGGAATTACATTTGGGTTTACACAGAAGCATAACAGGTCATCTTCAAGGTTTTGAACCGAGTCCGGAAGCCTACTGGTAAACAATCTCAACAGCTACAGTGTGTTACTCCGCAGGAGTAGAGTTCATTTGCCTATAGACTTGCTGTAGATTCCAACATCGTCTTCAAAGACAGTCCCAAAATGAATACTTTGCACTAGTCTCTCTTGGTTTACTTCTATAAGCTGACCAGATTCACCCTGAGTGAGTTGAGTGTTCATATACATTATCTTAATAAATAAAAATGAATAAATAGAAGGTTTCCGGGTCCAGACCCAAACATAACAGGTGCATCATCTGATTCTGGGCAAAGGCTGCCTGCCAGACTCTTGCTACTAGGTTAGGAGCCATGGGTTCAAGATGACTCCAAGAAGCGTGTTAAATTTCACAAATACAGTGGTACCTCTACCTCTACTTACAAACTTTTCCAGATAAGAACCAGGTGTTCAAGATTTTTTTGCCTCTTCTCAAGAACCATTTTCCACTTACAAACCCAAGCCTCCCAAACTGTAACCCGAAAAGGCAGGGAGAAACCTCCATGGGGCCTCTCTAGGAATCTCCTGGGAGGAAACAGGGCCAGAAAATGCGGGGAGAAGCCTCCGTGGGACCTCTCTAGGAATCTCCTGGGAGGAAAAAGGACCGAAAAAGGTGTGGAGAAGCCTGAGGGGGGCCTCTCTAGGAATCTCCTGGGAGGAAACAGGGCCGAAAAAGGCATGGAGAAGCCTGAGGGGGGCCTCTCTAGGAATCTCCTGGGAGGAAACAGGGCTGAAAAAGGCATGGAGAAGCCTGAGGGGGGCCTCTCTAGCAATCTCCTGGGAGGAAACAGGGCCGGAAAAGGCAGGGAGAAGCCTGCATGGGGCCTTTATAGGAATCTCCTGGGAGGAAACAGGCCTGATAAAGCGAGGAGAAGCCTCTGTGGGGCCTCTCTAAGAATCTCCTGGGAGGAAACTGGGCTGATAAAGCAGGGAGAAGCCTCTGTGGGGCCTCTCTAAGAATCTCCTGGGAGTGGAGGGCCTCCACTCTCCCTGTGGTTTCCCCAATCGCATGCATTATTTGCTTTTACATTGATTACTGTGGGAAAAAAATGCTTCTTCTTACAAACATTTCTACTTAAGAACATGGTCACAGAATGAATTAAGTTCGTAAATAGAGGTACCACTGTATTTCTTTAATGCACATGTTGAGGTAA